>NC_136415.1:245216428-245825178 GCF_051521515.1 Lactuca serriola | reverse complement strand
ATATATATATATATATATATATATATATATATATATATATATATATATATATATATATATATATATATATATATATATATATGGCAGAGTCATGGTAAGAACTAGAAAAAGCCTATGAACTTGTGAACTTATAATCAGATTATCTCTGACTCTTAGTATGGAAATAATGATCTGTCGAACTCCTTATCATCGACTCCTCAATCCAACGTTCCATCACGTCACTTATCATAAGAGCAGAAACCATATTTCCACTCTTAATACCCATCAAGGACAATGAGGGCCACCGCCCTGATATACTCATCTTGATCATCTGACGTTGCAGCTAACACGTGCCCTACTATACTCAAATAGGGTGTATCCTGGTCCTTGATCATCTCTGCCCCCATTGATGACATGTTCAAGCTATATTTTTACCTCGCGGCAGACCTACTGCCATATACTCTGGTTGAAGATCACCATCCGTGCAATCCCACAGGAAACGAAAATTGCACCACTCGGGTCACAGAAAGTGAACTATCCACTATCGGCCGATCGCCCAGCCCAGGCCGTATTCTCCCATAACGCACCATCCCTACTCATCCCCGAGTCTTGCGACTCCAACTGGCATATCATCCACAAGCCTCGGAGCTCACTCGATTTCCCCTTTTCAAGGGATGCTCCACTAAACTTGTTCATCATGGCCTTCTGGCCCCATACTCATTCACCTCTGATCTCAGTCTAGACAATCCCCACAGAATAACCGGTAAAAACCTAGAAACACTATCCGCCACCTAACATGATACTCAACCGAGTGGCCACCTCTCCATCTACTATGAATCATGGTACGTGAACCATGTTCCCTCTTCTCAATCCATCTCCAACCATGGCACTCGAATCATGACATCAACTCTCGACCTGCTACAACTCATGGGACTCGACCCATGGAATCACTTCTCAATATGTTACTTATCATGGTACTCGAATCATGACATCACTTCTCAATGCTCAAATACCGGCTCATGCGTGCCTGCTCAGACGACACGTGCTCAGGGCAAAACAACACCCTCTCGTGAAACATTCGCGTAATCATAGTCATGGACTCCGTCCCCCACTTGAGGGACAAGAATTCCAGTGCCAACTGTTCCCGCTCCACCAGGGGAACATACTCGTCTTTGAACATGGTGGTGAACCTCTCCCAAGTTACCTCCGAAATCTCTACAAGAGTGAAGTTCGCCGCCACGAACTTCCACCAGTCCTTCGCCCCCAAGCGAAACTGGTTTAGTGCAAACCGAACCCTCCGATGCTCCGGGCACGAACAGGTGTAGAAGCATCCCTCGTTATCAAAAATCCAGCTCATTGCAGCAATCGGGTCCTCGTCCCATCAAACTCTGGGGGCTTCGTTTTGTTGAACTCCCGGAACAACATCGAGTCACCCACCTCGTCGTGGATCAACTGACGAGGCTCCTCGTCACTCATGTCACTGGTCTCTGGTCTGTGGCGTGTCTCAACCATGATGTCTCCGAATTACAACATAAAAATATCATACACTCACTAGAGTGTACTCGCACTCGATAACTCAGCCCTACTTGTTCCTTAGTACCCTAAGGATTCTTACTTGGACTGTGCACTGATCTAGTGTTTTCAGTAGTACGGGCCCAATATTACCTTCCACACCGCATCAGTATTCATTCCAAGTCCTCCTTCTAGGATCCCATATCACAAGTACTCTACATCTTGCTAAGCATAGGCTACCCTTCAGTAGACCTCATAAGATCCTCTCTGCTACCTACTCATTCTCGAAGCATTTCATAGCAGCAGAAATCTCCCCAGGCTAAGGCATCACAAATCAGGCCACTCTAGTCCTAATATGAATACCTAGCCTACTCTAGCATGCATAACATATCATATCATATCTCATAACACATAATGTAAGGGAATTTTGGGAAATCACCGTTCGGGCGCTGGCTAATCGTACACACTGCTCCTTTATGCTTTTCTTAATGTCTTTCACTCTTTTAGAAAATTTGTTCCTTTTTATGAAAAACTTCCTCAAATCCTTAGTTTGAGTTCAGATACACCCGAAGGTGCGTCCGAATCCCTCAAACCAAGGCTCTGATACCAACTTGTAACGACATAAATTTTCAAAACAATTTTTCCTTTTTAAAACATACTTTTAGTCACAAGGTAATACCAAAACATAATGTATCCAGTGTTATCATTACAAAGCATATCCCAGAATCTCAAGCACATAAATCTTCATCAGTGTGTACATATCATGCCGGCGCCTTCATGCGATCCTCACTAGTACCTGAAACACATATCACATAACACAGTAAGCATAAATGCTTAGTGGGTTCCCCAAAATACCACATACAACACATTCGCCTTTCCAGGCCATAACTCAGTGGAACCTTCTGGTCCAAGTGTCTTAGGGGACTTTCGTCCCGAATCCCGGTAGACCTTCCGGTCCTACCCGCATCGACCATCTAGTCCGTAACCTCCTGAACTTCCAGTCCATGTCATCTCAACCTTCCAGTCCATATCATCTTGACCTTCCGGTCCTTATCATACATAGCATACATAACACATACATATCACATATCAGCATGTAGCACATATATCTCATAGCATATAAGACCTTCCGTTCACACATAGGTACCCATCCAGGTATAGTGTAGTGAGAAGACTCATCTCAAATGAAGTCAGATAACTCTCGTCCTGAACGTCCCTACCTAGCCTCCTCCTATCATCTAAATAACATTCCCGATCAATACTCCATCATAGTCTCATCTCCAAAGTTCTTCTTAGAAGGGCTCAAGTCTAAATTAGGGTTTTGAGTCTGGACCCGCTACGCCCAACGTAGCTCAAGGTACGCCCAACATACCGGGTGGAGTCCGCGTCCCAAAACACGCCCTTGAGTACGCGCAACGTACTCCTTAGTACGCCCAACATACTCGATTTCCTTGGTTCACTTTTAACGGCTAAACTTTATAACTTCGAAGAGAAGAAGCGTTTAAGAGATGTTCCTGAATTTCGGGATGTTACAATAGAGATCATCGAAAAGCTCGATCATGGAAATCTAGAGCAATCCAAACAAATTCAGAGTAACCTCCTTGATCGCCTCAGCCACTTCTGCAGAAATGATCCCATGGATCTCCTCTTCACTAAGACCTTCCTTGTCAGTGCTGCCAACTCCTAATCCTAATCCTCCAATAGCCGTAATACTGAAAAATATACCAAGGAAGGATCAAATGTCACAACAAAATGCTCAACACACTAGGCCTTACTCATATTAGTTCCTTAGCAGCCTCGAAATTTCTCCTGAATCTCATACGAATTATGTGCTTTTAATAGTACGGGTACATACTACATTCCGTACCTATCTATAGTCGAATCAGAATTCATCCCAAGGTCCTAATTCACAGCACTAGATAACTCCTAGGTGTTCTAACGCCTACTTCTCTTACAAGCTGCAACTAGCTTCGTAGGCACTCTTCTTAGGATTTTCCTCGCTCATGCACAAATGGCTGATTTTGTGGATGCTTGTTGTACATAATACGAGATCAGATAGACTGTCGAATAATTGAATCTACCCTAAGTGCCAACCAAACAAGGAACAATAAGTAAGGGTAAGTCGATCATTCTACGGCTATTCAATCCCGATTGTTAGGGCTAGGATCCTCAGATATCCAGGATCCTTAGCTACCTCAGGATCCTGACTATTATCGTTCTTATTTTTTGCTAACTTTTATAACAATCATATTTTGTTCATAACTAATGCATGTGCAGAAATAGTCAAGGGAAGACCAATTCTCAACGAAGAATCATCTCAATCATGCTAGAGACCCAGAATACTTGGTTAAATAACGTTCGTGAAACTGGTCATAGAGGATCCTGTAAATATCGGACATCATGTTGGCTAGTTTAGACTATAAATTGACACTTTTATTTTGCACACAACACTGTTTTTCAACCTAAGCTTACTCTAAGAAATTGTTCACTTGTGCTTACTTAAACATTATTTGTAAACTTCATTTTACATTAATAAAATCATCAAGGCAGGTGATCAGTATCACCTCCCAATGTTTTATTCCGGAGATCTTAGCAAGTATCACGGGCTTTCCTTGTAAACCATCGTGTCATTCTCTTTTATCATTTGCTATTACATAATCTAAGCATCACAACCTCTAATTCAATTTGGTTGATTAGTACTTGTGTAATTTTTGACCAAAACAATTTGGTGCCCACCGTGGGGTCGTGGTGTTCGAAATTCTCAAAAAAAATCATGTCTACACAACCGATCCTTTCTTCATATTCTACTCCTTCCATTCCAACTAAAAACCTACCACCTCTTCCGAGTGGCCCCCCTACTCAGAGGAAAACTCCTAAAACTTCCAAGAAAAACACCCCCGGTCACTAACCAAGGAAGTTTGGGATCCCATGGACTCCAGGAGCTGACTACCTCGGTCACTACTGTAGAACTCTTCGCTATGATGAGGAAAATGACGCACCAGGTGACCCAACAACAAGAGGAGAATAGAGTACTACTCAAAGAAGTGGAGAGGATGAAAGCAGAATTCCAGAAGTCCCAGGGAACAACGTCCACAGTTGTACAACCAAGGGTCCTAAACTTGGGCGATGCAGGATCCTCTGAGAATCACCCGAAGAACACAGTTCCTATCACTGTGGCGTCGCCCTGGGGGACAACTATGGAAAACCGAGCATCTATGATCAATGATCTCAATGAGCCCTTTAATACTCCTAGAAACCTTGATTTTAGTAACTTCTTGAAAAATAATACTATTAATACTAAATATACTAACGTTAATGTAGGAATAAATCCAAACATGGCCATGGAACTTCAGCAACTGAGGCTAATGATCTCAAGTGTACCCGGAGTGTCTCCAACAAGTCAGATGATCTCAAGATTTTCTCCCGTGATAGCTGATACCGAAGTTCCTAAGCGCTTTCAAACTCCCAGCATGAAGCTATATGATGGAACTACAAATCCTGAAGAGCATATAGCCCAATACCAAGAAAGGATGGAGATCATTCCCATCCCAGGGCACCTGAAGGAAGCTTGCCTATGCAAAGGATTTGGTTCGACCCTTACAGGATCAGCTCTTAAATGGCTGATAAACGTTCCCCCATACTTTATTACTTTATTTTCACACTTAGTAAATATCTTTATAACCATTTTTCTTGTAGTAGAACCTTCGAAAAGATCACTAGTGATCTCTATCGAGTGGTTCAGGATCCTAAGGAAAGACTTAGGGACTTTCTTAACAGGTTTGGCACGGAAGCTTTTAGCATCCCTAACATCGACATGGCCACTGCTATAGAGGCCTTCAAAATGGGACTAAGGAATGATTCACCCTTCTATGAAGACCTTGTGTTGACCTCATTAAAAAGATTGGATGAAGTCAGGTGCCGAGCGTTGAGGTTCATATGACTTGAAGAAGATAAAGAAATCCAAAAGAGAAGAAACCCTTCGAGTCAATATGAGAATCCTAATAGGAAGGTCAAATCCTCGACTCCAAGATCCTACAAATCGAAGCCCCATTCATAACTGGATCATCACAGGGTCAATTCCCTCAAAGATGAAGGAGAAGAAAAAGAACTTCCTAAGATCACTGACTATTGTTTTTCTGTGGATATTCCAGGTATAATTCATGCTATGTAGGTTCTCAGAGACAAAGCAAGATGGCCAAAGAGGGATAACAAGTCCACTACATGGAAGGACAAGTCCAAATGGTGTGATTACCATGAAGAATTTGGCCATATGATGGAGGACTGTATAGCCCTGAGAAAAGAGATTAGCTACCTCCTTGGCAATGGACACATCAAAGAGACCCTTGGGAGAAAAAGAAAAAAAATCCAAGGAGAATGGTCGAGATGATCACAAGATCCCGGAGAAACGAGGATCTCCACCCCCATACGCTGAGATAATAAACGTTATCTCAGGAGGATCTAACATCTATGGTACTTCTTATTCTCAGGAAAAAAGACACGTAAAGGTCTCTAAAACGGAAAAGGAAGAAAATGATGGGTTTTGAGCACTCTAACAACCTTATGGTGCACATGCAACCCTAATTATACATGCAATTTGATTTTCCAAAGCATTATCCTAACTAGCATACAAAGCATGGGTACTTGAATAACAAAAACTAGTTAGATGATTTACCTCTTCTTGTAGCTTGTTAACTTAGACCTTTAAGAGCCTAGCACCCCAAATGTGATCCCTCAAATGCTTAACAAAACACTACCAACAATGGAGGACTTGAGAGAGATAGAGAAAGAGAGAGAGAGAGAGTGACTTGCACAAAATCAAATCTTATGAACTCCTTGAACCACTAGTGCTGATTTTAGGAGCTTAGGGCCTTCTTTTGTAGGTGACAAAGTCTAGGGTTACATCCATGTAAACCCTAATGGACATGACCTTTCATATTACTTAGGCTCCATGGGTTAAACCTCCATGGACTATCCATGGACTTATAGACCAACCTAAATAACCATTAGCCCACACTATTAGAATCATTGATTTGCCAAATCAGTCCTTGTATATTTAATTAGTCTCTTTTGATCATTGAATTAATTCCAAACTAATTCCTGACCAATACTAATTAAATAATATGATTTCACATTAATATATTAGAACTTATAATATATTAATAAATCATAAATAACCTCTTCTCAAAAGTCAATCTTGTCAAATTGTTTTGGTGAAACGTGTGACAACCTGCAATTTCTATCTTGTACAACCTTCACTTCAATCAAATTCAGACTTGTTTCTACTAACTTTTAGCATTGTTTAGAGTCTCTTTGAGTATTCGGAGACTAGTGCGTCAATGGAATAAGTGTTTGGATTTGTCAGTTAAAGTTCCAAACCATTAAGAAAACCGTAAACCTCCTCAAAAGGAGTTTACGGTCAGGAAAGTTAGAGCTTACGGTCATGGTGAACGTAAACTCCGTCCTTATATATATATAATTCATGATCATTTTGATCATTTCTTTCCTTTACAAGCCAAAAATCTCGAAAACTCTCTCAAGTATCAAAGGATTTTGCTTCCAATTCTCGAAAATGTAAATGATTCCTTCCCTTTGTGAGTTAATCTTTCTTTTATTCATGATTCACCATTGAATTCATACAAGGATTTCATCTTTTAAGTCTAGATCTTCAAAATCCTCAAGAACATCTAGAACACCTTAGTGTTTTGGACCGAAAACAAACTCCTTTGCCTCCAAATCACGAGTACCTTCCTCTTATACCTGTTATCTAGTTAGGATATTTGATTTAGGCCTTGAAAACATCATTTTACCAAGAACAAAAGGTGTTTACAGTCTAGTGCATCTCCTTAGACCGTAAACACTTATTAAGGGTGCTAATGAGACATTAAACCCTTCCTAAGGCTAAGCATGGTCCCTAGAATACCATGCCTTTGAATGAAGCCCTTGAAAACCATCATTTGTGAAAGATTTGATGAGTTTGCGGTTGAATCTCGTTAGACCGTGAACTCCATGACCGTAAGGTCATTAGACCGTGAACCCAAGAACCGTAAACTCCATGGACCGTGAACACTTGGACCGTGAACTCCCTTTGGTCATGTCTCTTTGATCGTAAACTCTATAGGGTGGCCATATACCCTCATTATACAATCATATATGGTTGTATCCCATGAATCTAAGAGTTTCCTAGTCTATTAGGATGTTATCTCTTATAATTAGTTGTTTATACACTAATCAAATACAAATACATGTCATTATATGTTTATTAGGATCTTTGTGTGCTCAAGGTTTCACCTGAGACTCTACATCCTTTTTCCAAACATACTTCCGTATCACTTACTACAGGTGAGTTCATACCCCTTAATCTACCTTTTAAATGATTTTAAATGCTTTTATAGGGGGGGGGGGATACAAGTTGAAACATTATAGTTATTATATCAATCACATGTGATTAATAACTATCAAACTATGCATTTGCTATACTTTTAGCTATTTTATCAATCAAACTACTTTAGAATGTTTATCAAACTCTTTTACATGTTAAACTCTTTATCAAACTTTTTCTTACATGACAAACCTTTTCCTTTAACTCTTTTAAACTTATATATTGTCAAAACCATGTCTAATGCATATATAGTTATATAAGTAAGGTTGGAAGGACTTAGGACTGATAACACACTTTACTTCCTGTTCCTTGTTTGGTTGTGGACTTAGAGTACCCTGTTGTTTGTCCGAGTGTCGTTTGATCTTTAGTTAACACTTGGACCATGAACACTTGGACCGTGAAGTCCCTTTGGTCATGTCTCTTTGATCGTAAACTCTATGGGGTGGCCATATACCCTCGTTATACAATCATATATGGTTGTATCCCATGAATCTAAGAGTTTCCTAGTCTATTAGGGTGTTATCCCTTATAATTAGTTGTTTATACACTAATCAAATACAAATACATGTCATTATATGTTTATTAGGATCTTTGTGTGCTCAAGGTTTCACCTGAGACTCTACATCCTTTTTCCAAACATACTTCCGTATCACTTACTACAGGTGAGTTCATACCCCTTAATCTACCTTTTAAATGATTTTAAATGCTTTTATGGGGGGGGGGGATACAAGTCGAAACATTATAGTTATTATATCAATCACATGTGATTAATAACTATCAAACTATGCATTTGCTATACTTTTAGCTATTTTATCAATCAAACTACTTCATAATGTTTATCAAACTCTTTTACATGTTAAACTCTTTATCAAACTTGTTCTTACATGACAAACCTTTTCCTTTAACTCTTTTAAACTTATATATTTTCAAAACCATGTCTAATGCATATATAGTTATATAAGTAAGGTTGGAAGGACTTAGGACTGATAACACACTTGACTTCCTGTTCCTTGTTTGGTTGTGGACTTAGAGTACCCTGTTGTTTGTCCGAGTGTCGTTTGATCTTTAGTTATTTATGTATATATGTATAGACATAAAGGCTTTTATCTCAGTTCAACACACACAGTTATACAAATAACTTTACTACTAAACTATAATAGGTATAGTTTAGGAAGTCACTATTCACTATTTCTAGTACAACGAAACATACAAAGAGTCAGCTCATACATGAGTCAATACATACTATTATGAGAAACTAAGAGAACATAATATTATGAGAAACTAAGAGAACATACTATAACGAGAAACAGATAGAGAATACCATAACGAGAAACAATACATACTATACACTATACAAGAGAGCATACTATGATGAGAAACAAAGAGAACATACTACATAGTTAACAGAGAGAACATGCATTACACTAGTACATACAATACATATACAAGAATACTATAACATAAATGTGAACCATTGTTTCGGGGCATGGTATCACTGCCATGGCTCGTTTTGTATCTAGAGTCTCCTGGGGTGAGAGTGTGAATTTTTGTATAGATCTATACTGGATTGACTATCCTACACCTTGTTGCTCGCTACAGTGGGACTTGCAAGTCTTCGGGTGCCAAATGTCATTTCTTCCGATGTCTTTCATCATCGTGTTATTAGTCGATACTATGGTGCAATCATTTCACATTATACCTTAATTAGCAATTGATTTAAGGTAGTTAGTACATCAGTAGTTACTATAATTGAAATGCTACAATACTTTATTATTTCCCCATTGCATTCACATTATGATCTTCTCACATAAACGGTAATATAAAAACTATATTTTTGGTTAATGATAGTCACACTTCGGAAAATACACACTCTTACAAGAAACAAACATACAGAACATTTGATGCCTTGGTAGAAGGCTACGTTTAGTAGAAAATATAGGATTTTCTAGGAAATACAAACATTTACAAACTTATACATCAAACACTTACAAACATTTTCATACAAACAATGACACTAAAATGCTAATGAACTCACCAACTTTAAAGCTGATCAACTCTTTCAAAATAACTTGTATTCTCATGTCATCAGTAGACAAGTACCGATGCTAGGTTTGAGAAGATGGAGCTCGTTCAAGACTCATCTCTTATTTTGATTTACATTTTTGGTGTCTTATAAACTATACATAACACACTTGTATTAAATTATATTATTAATGCAATGGATGATGTTGTTGCTTGTTTACTACTATGCTTTGTTGTGATACTGTACATGACGTCCTCCGCCCCTAACGTTTCTGCCGTTTTGGTTTGAGGTGTGACAAAACGCAACCCTAATGGACCATGCTACTCTCAGGTCAAGTACATACCAATTATAGTTATGGTCTTAGACACCAAATCCAACAGTCTCCCACTTGGATAAGTGTAATAACTATAACTACAAGTACAAATTAAAACACCGACTAGCAATTGTAGTTCTTAAAAGCCTTTATCAAACTCTAACATTCAATGCCATTTTGATAAGGGATCATATAATCCTATGTTCTTCAAGATATTAGCCGGAAAAATGCATGGAATAATGTCATACTTATTGTCCATCAACTTGTTTCTCGATTTCCGATTTGTTTGACATAGAACTTAATCAAGCACATCAATTGAGTTATGACCGGGCCCTACACAAAAATCAAAACAAAAACATTGAGGGGCCCAAGATATTGCTTTTAATCCTCCAAGGACTAAAAGGAACATATCAACTTCGACATTATGTGCTTGTACTAACTACTTGTCGAATCATACACAACATAGCGTTTTATAACATCATGTTACTAATGCGGTTTCGCACTATCAATGTACAACCAACTCATAGTCAACAACTCATATCTTGGTTTGAAGACTTATATTATATTATCATCTCACGATCAAACGATATAAATTCCATGAAGTGATACAAGTGATACAAGTGAGCATGGGTTTAATCCAATACTCAGACCTTATGAGCACTTTTGAATGTTGTAGCAAACTTTGCTATGTCTAATACACTTCAGACAATCTACAAGCCAAATTCATGACAGTCTTGCGTCAATACCTACTTCCAAATTATGATCAACTGTGGATAGTTTGAATAATATAATTATTATGGAAGTCAAAACATGAAAAATGAAACAATAGTAAATGATTGAAACAAGATAGTAACATTACTTATAAATAAAAGACACTTTTTATTTAATCATCAAATGTCAATTGCATTTCAACTATTACAAGTTTCTAAACATCTACCTAATCATTAAAACTAATATCGTCCTTCAGCCCGATGCGCCTTGCATGCTGTAAGTGCTTAAACCTACTTAGTCCCTTCGTGAGGGGATCTGCTGGGTTTTCCCCTGATGATACCCTCTTTGCTACGAGGAGTCCTTCTTCTATTCAATGTCTTATGAAGTGATATTTTATGCCAATGTGCCTGGATCTGCCATGATCCCTTGGTTATTGGGCTAAGGCATCCGCACTCTCGCTGTCTCAGAAAATCTCCATAGGCTCCTTTATAGCTGCTGCAACTCCAAGGTCTCCGATGAAGTTCTTCAGCCATATTGTCTCCTTCGCCACCTCACTTACTGCTATGTACTCTGATTCGCATGTTGAATCCGCTACTATCTCCTGTTTGGAACTTTTCCAAGTTATTTCTCCTCTATTTAGGTTAAAAACCCATCCCGAATGAAAGCGGAAATTATCTCTGTCAGTCTGAAAGTTGGCATCACTATACCCCATTACTCTCAAGTCATCACTCCCACCGAGGGTAAGGACCCAGTCCTTAGTACTTCGTAGATACTTGAGAATGTTCTTTACCGTAGTCTAGTGAGCCTTACCAGGATTCCCTTGATATTTGCTGACCATGCTCAAAGCAAAGGCCACATCTGGGCGAGTACAAGTCATAGCATACATGATCGAACCAACTGCAGAAGGATATGTTACTCGACTCATCTCAGCTATCTCAGCCTTTGTACTTGGAATCTGAGTTTTACTCAGTTTTCTATTGCATTAGATGGGTAAGTTACCTTTCTTGGAATCCATCATGTTGAACCTTTTCAACACTTTTTCCAAGTAGGTACTTTGACTAAGTCCAATTAGTCTTTTACTCCTGTCTCTCAATATCCTTATCCCCAGAATATAGGCAGCTTCTCCGAGGTCCTTCATAGTGAAACACTTCCCAAGCCAGTACTTAACCTCCTGCAAGGTTGGAATGTCATTTCCTATGAGAAGTATGTCATCCACATGCAACACCAGAAAGCTAACTGTACTCCCACAAGACTTGATATACACACATGACTCATCCTCGCTTCTCGAAAAGCCAAACACTTTGACTTTCTCATCGAATCAAAGATTCCATCTACGAGATGCTTGTTTCAATCCATAAATGGATTTCAAGCTTATATACTCTATTAGGGTACTTTGAATTGACAAAACTATCTTCCTGAGTCATGTAAACATCCTCAACCAACTTTCCATTAAGGAAAGCGGTTTTGACATCCATTTGCCATATTTCGTAATCATGAAATGCAGCTACGACTAGCATAACCCTAATAGACCTAATCTTCACCACTGGTGAGAAGGTCTCATCATAGTCAACTCCCGGAGTTTGAATAAAGACCTTCGCAACCAGTCGCGCCTTATATGTGTGTACTTTCCCATCCATGTCAGTTTCTTCTTGAAGATCCATTTGCACCTGACTGTCTTACGACCCGGTACATTGTCAACCATGTTCCAAACTTGATTGTCATACATGGATTGAATCTCACTGTCCATAGCCTCTTTCCATTTAGCAGAATCGGGGCCTGCCATGGCTTCCTTGTACTTCTTAGGTTCATCCAAATTTATCAGTGTGCCATCAATGATAAATGTATCACCCTTAGATGTTATATGGAAACCATACAACACATGTGGAACACTAACTCTACTGGAATGCCTCAGAGGTATGGACTCCTCAGGTTGATTGCTAGTGTATGAGGTCCCTTCACCGCTTGACTCCTGAAGCTCTTCAAGGTCAATTTGTCTCCCATTGTCTCCTTGGCCTATGAGTACTCTCTCGCGAAAGAATCCTCTCCTTGTAATGAAGACAACATTGTCACTCGGTCTGTAGAAGAGATAACCAAAGGATTTCTGTAGTTAGCCGATGAAAATACACTGCTCACTACAAGGTTCGAGTTCGTCATGAGTCTCGCGTCTCACGAAAGCCTTGCAACCCCAAACCTTGATGTGTGCTAATGAGGGAACCTTCCTTGTCCACATCTCGTGAGGTGTTTTTGGAACCTTATTAGTTGGGACTAGATTAAGGATATGGGCAGCATTCTCTAAGGCATACCCCTAGAATGAGATAGGTAACGAAGCTCGACTCATCATGGAACGAACCATGTCCAACAAGGTTTGATTGCACCTCTCAGCTACACAATTAAGCTCTGGTGTCCTACGTGGCTTCAATTGTGAAACAATCCCACATTCCTTGAGGTAGTCTTAGAACTCGATACTAAGATACTCACCACCCCAATCGAATCGGAGCATCTTTATCTTCCTGACCAACTAATTCTCCACTTCATGTTTAAACTCTTTGAATTTCTCAAAGGTTTCTGAATTATGTTTGATTAAGTAGATATAGACATATCTGCTATAATCATTAATAAAAGTCACATAGAAGCGGTTAGCATACCTTGTGGAGGTTCCAAGTAAACAAGATTTGTATCTTATCCCATGATTTCGATCTTAAAGCTAAGTAAACTCAAAAATTATAGCACTTGCGATTCCACTCGTTTGTAGACTTGTCTAGAATCCATGATACGATAAATCATTTGATTGGAAATGTAAATGTAGTCATGAACTGCGCCTGCTTAGTCAAGATTCCCCTAATAAATATTCAAGTGCATTACAAAGTTGTACATGTATGAATAATGTCCTTTCGTAGGTTATGTTTTGAAGAGAAGCAAGAATGAATCTCATAAAGTCATTAATATCAGTAGGAGATGATGTGGGATTTGTTGTAAATGAGTAAAGGGAAAATGAATCAGGAGGGTAACCTGCTGTTGCGTTTGTTCTCATTTGGTCCCCTTCCTTTTTTTTGTACTCAATATACCATCGAACTTGTTGTTTGTGTTCACCATAACCCTTTAACCGGATATCACAGGTCAAAAGCCGGTCAAAAGGGCTATGGTAAACACCAACAACAAGTTCGATGGTATATTGAATACAAAAATAAGAAAAGGGACCAAATGAGTACAAACACAAAAGTTAATTACCCTCAAGAGTCATTTTCCCAAACTAGTTAGATGACTTACCTCCTCTTGTAGCTTGTTAACTTGGACATTTAAGAGCGTAACACACCAAATGTGATTCTCAAATGCTTCACAAAACACCACCAACAATGGAGGACTTGAAAGAGATTGACTTGCACAAAATCGGCTCTTATGAACTCCTTAAAGCACTAGTGCCGATTTTAGGAGCTTAGGGGTTTCTATTACAGTGTGGCAAAGTCTAGGGTTAGATCCATGTAAACCCTAATGGACATGACCTTTCATATTACTCAGGCTCCATGTGTTAAGCCTCGATGGACTATCCATGGACTTATAGCCCAACCTAAATAACCATTAGCCCACAATATAAGAATCATTGATTTGCCAAATCAGTCCCCGTATATTTAATTAGTCTCTTTTGATCACTGAATTAATTCCAAACTAATTCCTGACCAATACTAATTAAATATTATGATTTCACATTAATATATTAGAACTTATAATATATTAATAAATCATAAATAACCTCTTATCAAAAGTCCATCCTGTCAAATTGTTCTGGTGAAATGCAACCTAAATGGACCATGCTAACCTCGGGTCTAGTACATACCAATTATAGTTATGGGCTTAGGCACCAAATCCAAAAGACAGACCACGGAGGAATACCACGGTCAACAATGTGAAGGAGATCACGTTTGACGAGGCAGACATGGAAGGAATTCAGGATCCTCACCATGACGGACTCGTGATAACACTATATATGGCCAACCATTTTGTTAGAAGGATCCTTGTTGATGGAGGATCCTCGGTCAATATCGTACTCCTAGATGCTCTGAAAAGAATTAATATCCTTGAATCGGAGATAATTAGGAGATCCTCGGTACTCATAGTATTTAGCGGGGAAATGAAACACACGATTGGGGAGATAAACCTGCCAATATACATTGAAGGGGTAAACTCTATACAAAATTTATGTATTATTGACACCCTATCTTCTTATAATGTGATACTAGGTTGACCGTGGATCCACGAGATGAAAGCGGTACCATCAACTTATCATCAATGTGTAAAAATGCCTACTCCATGGGGAACAATAAAGATCATGGGAGATCAACAAGAATCAAAGGAATGTTATAAAACCTCTATGAAATCCACAACCGTACCCCAAAAAGCATAGCAATTTAGATAAGCGACATGCCATGTTCTAGAAACAAGGGGGCAAGACTTGAAAGAAGTGCCCTTGGGTCACAAGGATCCTGAAGGTAAAGTCCTCATAGGATGCTCAATGCCTGATCAAATCGATCAAGATCTGTTGAACTTCCTAAGAACCAGAAGCAAGACATTCGCATGGAAACACGAAGATATGACAGGCATAAACAAGTGTATTATTACTCATAAAATTAATATTGATCCTTCTTTCAGACCAATGCACCAAAAGAGAAGGAAGTTTGTGCTTGAAAGGAATTAGATCATCCAAAAAGAGGTAGCAAAGCTCCTCAAGACAGAGATGATCAAGGAAGTGAAGTTTCCAAGATGGCTAGCTAACGTGGTTGTCGTACAAAAGAAAAACGGCAAATGGCGAGCGTGTGTAGACTACATGGATTTTAATAAGTCTTGTCCTAAGGATCCTTTTCCTCTAACACACATTGATTCTATGATATATGTGACGGCTGGCCATGAACTCTTAACCTTCATGGATGCTTTAACATGATTTCAACAAATCCAGATGGAACCAACGGATCAGGAAGATACAACATTCATAACACCAATAGGTATATATTGTTACACTGTAATGCCTTTTGGTCTTAAAAATGCAAGTGCAACATATCAAAGATTAGTGAATCGAATGTTTAAAGACAAGCTAGGGGACACCATGGAAGTCTACCTTGACAACATGGTAGTAAAGTCAATGAAAGCCGAAGATCACCTTATAGATCTTAAGGAGGCATTGGACATCCTAGACGAATACAATATGAAGTTTAATCCACTCTAATGCCATTTTGCGATAAGTCAGGAGAGTTCTTTGGATACATGGTAACCAAGAGCGGAATAGAAGCAATCTTGGAAAAAAAAATTAAAGGAATCGTCGAGCTGAAATGCCCATATTCAACAAAAGACATCCAAAGGCTAATTGGATGAGTAATAACACTCAAGAGATTCATTTCAAGATCCTTAGAAAGGTGCAAGCCCTTATATGATATCTTGAAAAAGAACAAGAAATTTGAGTGGACGGAAGAACATAAGAAAGACTTCGAAGAACTTAAAAAACATCTAGGCTTCGTACCACTACTAGTAAAGCCTATAGATGGGGAAACACTTCTTCTATACCTCTCAGTATCCTGAAATGCGATAACTGCTGTTTTCGCCAAGGATCTTAACAGAGACCAACATCATATCTACTATGTAAGTAAAAGTCTTCTGGATCCTGAAACCAGGTACTCTCACCTTGAAAAATTAATTCTTGCCTTAGTAACTACTTCCACTAAATTAAAACATTATTTCGAAACACATACTATACATGTAAAAACTTATTATCCTATTAAGAACGTTTTGAGAAAACCAGAAATGTTAGGAAGGATGGCAAAATGGTCGGTGAAATTAAGAACATTTGACATCAGATATGAACCAAGATCTGCCATAAAGTCACAAGCATTAGCAGGCTTTATGGCTAAATTTAGTGATGATCTACAAAACGAAGTAGACATGGAAGCCAAACAACTCTTAGAAGATGAACGCCTGGGAAAATAGACATTCTTCATAGATGGAGCTTCAAATAAAAAAGGAACATGGCTAGGGATCAAACTAAAATTGCCACAGGGGACATCCTACCCCAGGTAGTCAGTTGTGAATTCAACACTACCAACAACGAAGCTGAATACGAAGCACTCATCATGGGACTACAATTGGCTAAGGATCTTCAAATCAGAGGTGTTCTGGTATTTGTTTATTCTTTATTACTAACCAATCACTTCAATGGATCTTATATAGTGAAATGTGAAAGATTAACACTACATCTGGAGATCCTTAAAAAAATTAGCTTCTAAATTTGAAAACTTTAGCCTAACCCAAGTTTCCAGAGAAGAAACATGGAAGCAGATGCACTAGCCAATTGAGGATCCTCCCTTATGATCCCACCGGATACAAAGATTCCTATAACCCATATAACAACCTCAACCATAGAAACCCTCTACCACAAATCCGATGATCCTGAACGACCAACAAGCATAACAGCTATTCAAGACCCTGACTCTTAGCTCCCTCCTCAAAGGGGCATCGACGAACAGGATCTTCAAAGAGATCCACGATCATGGACCCAACCCATTATGGAATATCTCCAAACTTACACGATCCCACCAAAAGAAAAAAGCGAGAAAGCATTCAGAACAAGAGGCTCCAGATTCGTGATAATCCAAGGTAAACTCTATAAAAAAGTCAATGGCAGGTCCGTACCTCAGATGTCTGGAAGATCCTGAAGCTGCAGAAGTCTTGAAAGACATACATGAAGGAGACTGTGGCAATCATATTGGGGGTAGATCCTTATGCTCCAAGATACTAAGAACAGGATACTAGTGGCCAACAATGAAAATAGATTTTTTTTCTACATGATCAAAAGTGTGATGCTTGTCGAAGACATAGTAACATCCTGCATCAACCGGCAGAACCTCTACATCCAGTTATCTCTCCATGGCCATTCATGAAATGGGGGATGGATATAGTGGGAAAATTACCCATGGCCCCTATGGAAAAGTCTTCATGCCAGTGATGACCGATTACTTCTCAAAATGGATCGAAGTTGAAGCTTTCGTTCAGGTAAGAGACAAAGAAGTAGTGTAATTTATTAAACGCAATATCTTGACTAGGTTCAGGATCCCGATTGAAATCATATGCATCAATGGATCCCAATTTATAAGAAAAAGGACAAAAGATTTTACACAAGTTGGGGAATCAAAATGATAACATTGACTCCTGTTTATCCCCAAGCTAGTGGTCAAGCAGAAATTAGAAACAAAATCATAGTTAACAACTTAAAGAAAAGATTGGACAAGAAGAAGGGAAGATGGGCAAAAGAGCTTCCTTTCGTCCTATGGGCAAATAGGACTGCATCCAAAGTAGCCACGGGTCAGACCCCCTACTCTTTGGTGTTTAAAACAAAATCAGTGATCCCTACTGAAGTAGTAATCCCGACGACAAGATACTTGCTGCAAGACCAAGAGACTAACGACAGGATCCTAGCACATGATCTTGATACTATTGACGAGCTTAGGGATCTTGTGAAAATACGTATTGCTGCTCATCAACAGAGAATCACCAAGGCTTACAATAAGAACATAAAGGTCAGAAGGTTTCAAATAGGAGACTTGGTATTGAGGAAAAAATTCCAAAACACCAAGGATCCCAGCACAAGTAAATTAGCTCCCAAATGGGAAGGACCATATCTTATAGACACTGAAGCAGAGAAAGGATCATATTGGCTAGTAACACTTGAAGGAGATGATCTACCAAGATCCTGGAATGTTATACACCTCAAAGCATACTACATTTAAGTAGGGTCAGTAGATCCTCCACAAAACTAAGGTACACATGTCCCTTACCTTAAACTTTTCATCATTACTTTCTATTTGATTACCTTACGAAATTAAGCATTGGAGGGGCGTTAGCTAGACTAACGCTCACCCCTAGCTGATGTTTGCTGTGCAGAACAACGTACCATTAGGAGTTCTTAGATGCAATGACCCTTAGGGTTGAAGATCCTGAATTCCAAGGATCCTAGAATATAAGGATTCTCGAGAATAAAGATCCTAACCCTTGAGAAGATCCACTATATCAAAATTGTCGTCTTTAAACTATCATGTACATAAGCTAGAGACTGGTTGTCTCTCTTATGCTTTAGGGTACTTAATCCCCTTTAAGAATTAAAGAGCTAATTACCTCTTTCACACAAAGTAAGATTTATACACCTCGCTTGGACGCACGATATCTAACTATGGGATTCGGACAAGGGATCATTTCATGATGCAGTGGCTTGGAAACCCTCTTATCCTTGAGCATAAGTTGAGATCCTTAGGGTTTATCAAGAATTGGTATCCTAACCCGGTGATTACTTAAGGTTTATAACATTTGTGTTTTATCACACGTTGGGATCTTACCCCATAAATTACTTAAGGTTTATAACATTTTCATGTTATCAAGAATTTGGATGTTACCGTAGAAATTACTTAAGATTCATAACATTATCATCTTATCACTCGTTGGGATCTTACCCTAGAAATTAATTAAGGTTTATAACAATCACTAGTTGGGATCCTCCCCGTTATATAACATTCACATGTTATCCATTGAACCTATACTGTTACACATGAATTTTGTCAAAGTCGATAACCTAAACAGGTTATCCTAAGTAGGGAACTCCCCTGTATGACCTTGTCATCAAGGATCCTCATCCTTAAGGATCCTAATTGGTAAGGATCGTTATCTGTGAAGAACCTTGTCATTAGAACTTAACAGCAACCCTGAGTTCTTTTCTAAGTTGAGATTTATCCTCAGTAAGTTCTAAGGTTGAAGAGCTCATGAAGCTTAAGGAAAAACTCGAAGATAATCAAATTCCATCTATCCCTATTCTCGAAAAACTCTATGTAAAGTTTAAGGATCCTGGCCTTTCTAGGATCCTAAGCGAAAATCATTTGATTTTCAAAATTCAAGTATACTAAAGATAAATCACTATTAGAATTCGAGTCTCAGGATTGTTTGCAGGAACCAGGGTTTTCGGGATCCTGATTATTTAAGGATTCCAATATCGTAACAGTTACACAGAAAAATCAAGAGAGAATTTTAAAAGGAAAACACAACCATATGATTCAAAAATGGGTTGCATATCAGCCCAACCAAAAGGTTATTTGTCTTACATCACTGATAACAGCAAACACTACTTAAACTAATTTTTTGCAGGCCTAGACCTTACCTTGGTCATGATCGGCCGCGTCCTTCATCTCATCCCCCCTGGTCCGCGGCGACACAAGATCCTGGCTCGTGGTAGCAGGCTTGCTAGTCAATTTGGCTAGTGCCTCACACCAACTATCCACATCCCAAGAACTTGCATTTTCAAGATCCTCCGGAAAACGAATCTTTGCCTCCTAAACAACCACTACATCACTGACCTTCGCATCAGGGATCACCTCCTCCATCTTGTATACGTGCTCCTCCCTCTCTCTCTCTCTCTCTCTCTCTCTCTCGGTTTCTCTTTGCTGAGCAGCTCCACCCTCCTCAGAAGATCCTCATTGGCCGCCTTCCACATCTTCTCCTGTCCCTAAAGGGTTTGTTCAGCCCTCTCCGCCCGAGTCCTTAAGTCAGTGGAAACATGATCAGAGACCTATTACAAAGATGAAGTGAGTCAGCAAGAAACAAAATGAAAAATGAAACGAGAAAGGAGTCAATACTTACATCTTGGGAGAAAGAGACCATCTTCTGGAGTTCTTCCTCAGCTCCAAGGCTCTCCAAAGATAAAACTGTGGACTCAACTATTTTTCTTTTGTGGGATCCCGGAGTCTTCACTGCCAAGTCCACAGTTGATCTTTTAGGAGGAAGAGAAGATGAACTCTTCTCCTTCTTCACCACCAACTGGTTCTTTGACATGGACATATCGAGATCAGCAAGAGTAAAGCGAGCACTGGAGCGAGTGGCTTTGGATCCTATATATATAGTAGAGGATCGTTAAGATCTTCACCGCAAACATGAAAAACCAAGGATCCTTACCTTTCAACATGAGGTTAGTGTTGGAGGAGATTTCCTGCGGGATCTTTTGATCGAATCGGAAGGATCTTTCGACTTCAGGAAAAGCCATGAACTTCTCAATCTTATCCTCAGAATCCTCGGCAATGGGAACATGTTCCTCGAATTTGAAAGCTACAAATAAGTGAACAAAATAAGAAGATATGAATTCAGGATCCTTATAGTTATATTAAAGAATCCCACCCTTTTTAACCCAGGTATCCGAAACAAGATCCCCATTGGGAACAGAGTCACGCCTCACGAAAAGGTATCTCTCTTTCCAAGATCCATCATTGTGCTTGGTTTTCAGGACTAGAGGAGATATGTGAGGAGGAAATGGAATTTCCCAAAGGTTGTGAGATCATATATGCAAGCCAATTCAGAAAGGCCTATGTCAAGGCCTTTTAACTAATTTACCTGGTCGACCCAATAAAGGATCCTTCAGATAATTGGCATGGCCTGGATATACGAAATCCCATTCGTCTTGA
This sequence comes from Lactuca serriola, assembly GCF_051521515.1. Lineage (NCBI taxonomy): Eukaryota > Viridiplantae > Streptophyta > Magnoliopsida > Asterales > Asteraceae > Lactuca > Lactuca serriola. The sequence goes on along the minus strand of NC_136415.1, from coordinate 245,803,786 downwards.
AGAATTCAGAAACAATTCCGGGGAAAGGGTATTTCAAACCCAAAGAGAAAGGTTACTCAAGAAATCACACCCAAGTAGGAGAGACGAAGTCGGGCTGAATGAGGGGATCAAAGGGCCTAAAAATAGCTTTTGAGGGAAAGGCTCCATTGAGTGTTAGAGACTCAATATCATCATCCCCAAAAGAACCTGTCTCCTAATAAGAAAGGATCCCTTGATCGACAAAATCATGGTCAGGGAGGGCTAAAATACCTTTATGGGAAACATTCATTTTTCTAACCATACTGAAAGAAATCGAAACGTAAAAATCATTACCTTCTAATGAATCGTCGATGCTCGAAAAGTAATACAGGTAAACAAGGGACGAACGAATAAGAGATTGAGGAACTAATCACTTCTATTTATACTGAACAATTGAAGGTGATTTGACTGATAACGACTAGTAAACTATCCGTTGGGTTTCAAATTACCTAGCCGTTAATGGTTAAAACTAGAAATTATTCTCCTCTCTCATTTGATCTATTTAATTTAAGTTATTCCTTTAATATTTTCGAAATTAATTCTTATATTTTCAAGAATAACTTGGGGGAAATTGTTTGGGACAGGATCCTCAATATATTCAGGATCCTCAGATATCTAGGATCCTTAGCTACCTCAGGATCCTGGATATTACCGTTATTATTTTTTACTAACTTTTATAACGGTCATATTTTGTTCATAACTAATACATGTGTACAAATAGTAAAGGGAAGACCAACTTTAAACGAAGAATCATCTCAACCTAGCTAGAGATCCGGAATACTTGGTTAAATAACATTCGTGAAACTGGTCATAGAGGTTCCTGGAAATATCGGACATCTTGTTGGCTAGTTTAGACTGTAAATTGACACTTCTATTTTGCAAAAAAACATACTCTTTTTTTACCCTAAGCTTACTGTAAGAAATTATTCTCTTGTTCTTACATAAACATTCTTTGGAAACATCATTTTACAATAACAGAATCATCAAGGCAGGTGATCATTGTCACTTGCCAAGGTTTTATGCCGGAGATCTTAGCAAGGATCAAGGGTTTTCCTTGTAAACCATCGTGTCATTCTCTTTTATCGTTTCATTCAATTTGATGGATTAGTACTTGTGTAATTTTTGACCAAAACACCGGCATATACAACTAATTACATACACAAAACAATCACAAGTCATGTAATAAATATTAGGAAATCAACTTCCTATAGCATAAGGAATCATAGAATTCAGACATTTCTATACAACAGTTCCTAAAAGAACCTTAGCGTATCCACCAACATGCTTTCCTAACTATTCACATATCAGCAAAATCAAAACTCATTACATATAACAAGTATGGTATTTTGCAAACCACTCTCATGCTCGGGCTCTGGTTGACTGTACACACTGCGTCTTCCTTTAAAAACAAAGATAAGTCAAGGTCCATATTCCCGATCGCAAGCCAACAACCAAACAAGAACATGAAAAGAGACCGAGTCCATGTACCTAACCCAAACCTCTTATTATAAGTTTTTTTGAAAACATTTTATGAAAATTCTCGGATCCTAGTTTGAGACTGGGTTCACACAAGTATTCCTCCAATTCGCTCAAACCGAGGCTCTGATACCAACTTGTAACGTCCCATTTTTACGACCGGAATTTTTTCATTTTTATTTAAAGTAAAACTTCCCATTTATAAAACTATTTTAAGAAAACCATTTGTTCCTAATTACAATGATTAAAAATCAGAGTATTATAATAAATGTGAAATCCTCAATGCTGCTGATGAGTGTGTATAGTCCCGGCTTCACCTTCCCATAGTCACTGATTATACCTGAAACAATAAATAGCAGGGTAAGCATAAAGCTTAGTGAGTTTCCCCCAAAATACTCCATACGATAAACATAAAAGCGTGCATCGGGTCTACTCAACCATCGGGTTGGAATACCCAAGGTTAGGCCTGTCGAAAAAACTCGAAACCCGTTCAACCCACCCGACCCGTTCCGAATTCGAGTAAAATGGGTCGGGTAGAACGGGTAACGAGTATGAACATTCGGGTAATAGGTTAACCCGATAATAATATAGGTCGGGTTTTAGGTATGAATATTTATTTTCGGGTATACCCGAATACCCGAATTCATTTTTTAAATAATACCAAATATACAATGCAGTCACGTACGCACACTTCAAATAAAACAAAACCCTTCATTTCCTTCTTATGAACGACGGCTCGACAGTCAACACAAACTTGCAAAGGGAATACGACGTTGAAGCTGAAGTCCTGAACCGTCATCACAATTCTCAGTTTCTCACTATCACACGGAATGGAATTAAAAAAGTACATAACATATTATAATGATTTGTATTGTTATTATATATGTACTTGTTAATTGTATGGAGTATTTTTCCTACTCGATCCTTTTTTAAACCAACCAACATGTAAAAATAAAAAAAATAAAAAAATTTAAAATTATCAATAAGTGTCATTTAAGAATTTTTTTTCGGGTATACCCGATAATTACCCGACCCGACCTCAAACCCGAATACCCGAAACCCAAAAACCCGAATTACAATATAGGTCGGGTATTGGGTATTATTTTCTTAAGGAAATACCCGTTCTACCCGAAACCCGAAAATTTTACCCGTTCGACACCCCTACCCAAGGTTTGTTGGCCTATTGCCTCAGTCCAACCACTCTTCCCGAGCCTCCGTGCCTACGGCTTACAGTTGGCTTGCAACAGGTATCTTGACCAACAACACAAACCATGACCACCTCAACCCACTACCACCATATCTCAACATTTAAACAATCAAGGATCAAGTAGGAACATAATACATGCAAACAACAATCGTACAACTCATCATCGCCTACTAGTCCTCACACGACACATTGTCCCGTTACCAGTTATCCTCCATGAAATGCAAAACCATAAGTAACCAAAGGTTAGATAGCCACCCGAACAAATGATCCTACTCTACAGCCACAAAAAACAAACAACATGAAAGAAACCCTAGATGAAGAGTTCACAGGCTATCCTACATGACCACATACAATCCCTAGGGCACTCCAATAGATGGTAACTGTTTTGGTTAAAAATTACACAAGTACTAATAACCCAAATTGAATGAGAGGAAGTGATGTTCAGATTGTGTAATAGCAAATGGTAAAAAAAGTGACACAATGGTTTACATGGAAAGCCCTTGATCCTTGCAAGGATCTCCAACATATAACCTTGGGAGGTGATAATTATCACCTGACTCGATGATTTTATTGATATAAAATGATGATTACAGTAAATTCTTAGTAAGAATGAGTAAAGAATTTTGTAGAGTAAGCCTAGAAAAAAGAACAGTGTGTTGTGTGCAAAATACAAGTGTCAATTTATAGTCTAAACTAGCCAACAAGATGTCCGATATTTCCGGGATCCTCTGTGACCAGCTTCATGAACGTTATTTGACCAAGTATCCTTGGTCTGTAGCATTGTTAAGATGATTTTTCGTTGAGAATTGGTCTTCCCTTGACTACTTCTGCACATGCTAGTTATAGACAAAATATGACCGTTATAAATGTTAATAAAAATAATAACAGTAATTAGCCGCGATCTTGAGGTAGCCGAGGATCCTGTATATTTGAGGATCCTGAATATTGTAAGGATCCTGGCCCTATCAATTGCCCTCAAGTTATTCCCAAAAATGTAATGTCAATTTTGGAAATGTTGAAGAACTAACTTAAATTAAATTAAATATTAAAAGAGGAACTTAAAATTAGTCCTTAATGGATATTTCTTATCTTTATCGAGATAATCGAGAAATTGTCAAATCATCTCTGATATCTTTTTCTAGGTACAAATGGGGTCTTTCGGTAACTCCTCTTTTTACTCTCCCAAGTCTTCATCATCTCATTGTGAAGGTAATCCTTTCTCCTTTTATTTGTTCTTCCATAGTTTCAATTTTCCTTTTTGTGGTTATGAAAACTAGTCGCTCTCAAGGTGGCGCTATTATTCCCTCCGAGAACGATTTTAGTAATCAAGCAATCTTAACCTATGACGAGGTTTGTGCTTCCGACAATAAAGATATGGAATCATTGAAAGCCATCAGGGCATTCTCTTCTGATGTGGTTTTTCATCCTTTTGATGCTATCGTTCAACCTGATTTTGCATCTCCAATGTGGGTTTGTTTCCCTGAGTACCCATTCACTCTTGGTTTAACTTATCCTTTTATTGGTTTTATTCGTGATTTCTTTATGTGTAACCAAATCTCCTATATCCAAAATACGCCTTGTAGGGTTTGAGCATTCTAACACTCCTATGGTGTATATGCAACCCTAGAAACGTTGGATCTATGTTTTACTAAGATACATGCAAATTTGATTTTTCCAAGGTTCTTAACCTAACTAGCATGGAATGGGGAACATGAAACATAAAAGCTAGTAGAAGAAGATACCTTTCTTGTTTCTTGGATTCCTTAAGAACTTTTTGAGACTAGCACCCCAAATGTGATGCCTCAAATGTTTCACACAACACCACAACTCTTGGAATAACTTTGAGAGAAGAACACAAACACTCAAAATTGGCTAGCCCTCTTGTTGTTTCCTTAGTCCTGATTTTGGTAGCCCATGGGGTCTTTATATAGTGTGTCACAAGTTGGGTTACACCATGTAAACCCTAATTGACATGGCTTTTCATTTCCTCCATGATCCATGGGTTTTAACCTACATGGAGTTTCCATTGAGCACCTAATGGGTCCTAGCCCACTATACAAGAATGAATGCTTTACAAATCAATCCCCATATATTTAATTAGTTTCTTTTATATCTAAAATTAATTCCAAATTAATTCTTGATCAATACTAATTAAATAATAATATAAATATATTAGAACTTATAACATATTAGTAAACCATAAGTGTCCTTTTCTCACTTTTGTCTATCCAAATGTTGTGATGCCATGCAACCCAAATGGACCATGCCAACCGGGTCAAGTACATACTAGAAATAGTTATGGCCTTAGACACCTTATCCAACAGTCTCCCACTTGGATAAGTCTAATAACTATAAGTTCAAGTATGACTTTAGGAACCGTTCAGGAATCGTAGCTCTTTCAAAGTCTTGCAGAACTAAGATGACCTGCCTTTTAAAATAAGTGATCATATAATCCTCTGCTCTCAAGGTATTAGTCGGAAAAATACATGGAATAAAGTCGTAGTTATTGTCCAACAGTTTGTTTCCCGATTTACGATTTGTTTAACATAGAACTTAATCGAACACATCAATTTAGATCTGACCGGGCCCGGTACATAGGTCAAAACAAAATCATTGAGGGGCCCAGATATCGCTTTTAATCCTCCAAGGACTAAAAAGGAACAGATAAACTTCGACTCGTATGCTTGTTCTCCTACTTATTCAATCATACACAAAGGCATGTTTTATAACATCGAGTTACCAATGCATTTTCATACAATCAATGTATAACCAAATCTTAGTCAACAACTCATATCTCTAGGTTTGAAGACTTATATGATATTACTGTCTCACGATCACTCAAGATAAATTCCTTGAAGTGATGCAAGTGAGCGTGGGTTGAATCCAATACTCGAATCACTATTCTAAAAGTACTCATGAACACTGCAGCCCCTTTGTCCAAGACAAACTGCAGACCCTTCATGACAGTCTTTCCTCATTACCTACTTCCAAAGTATGATTGACTGTGGATGGTTTGAATAATATGATATACCATAACATAATTATTCTGGAAGTCAAAACATGCAAAAATTAAATGATAGTAAACGATTGACAGAAGATAGCAACACTTTACTTATAAATAAACAACAACTTTTATTTATCATCAAATGTCAATTACACGTTACAAATTTCAAAAGCTATCTAATTTCTAAATTAATATCCTCCTTTAGCCCAATGCGCCTCGCATGCTGAAGATGCTTAACTCGACCCATTGTGAGGGGATCTCCTGGGTTCTCATCCGATGATACCCTCTTTGCCACGAGGAGTCCTTCTTTTATTCAATGTCTAATGAAATAGTATTTTATGTCATTGTATCTGGATCTCCCATGATCCCTTGGTTCCTTGGCTAAGGCAATTGCACTTTCACTATCATAGAAAATCTCCATAGGCTCCTTTATAGGTGGTACTACTCCAAGGTCTCCAATGAAGTTCTTCAGCCATAACGCCTCCTTTGCTGCCTAGCTTGTTGCTATGTACTCTGACTTGCAAGTTGAATCAGCCACTGTCTCTTGCTTGGAACTTTTCAAAGTAATTGCTCCTCCATTTAAGGTAAAGACCCAAACCCCATCAGTCTGGAAGCAAGCATCACCATACCCTACTATTCTCAAGTCATCACTCTTACCGAGGGTAAGGACCCTGTCCTTAGTCCTGCGTAGGTACTTAAGAATGTTCTTGACTGCAGTCCAGTGAGCCTTGCCAGGGTTCCCTCGATATCTGCTGACCATGATTAAAGAAAAGGCCATATCAGGACGAGTACAAGTCATAGCATACATGATCAAGCCAACGGAGGAAGCATACAGAACACGACTCATCTTAGCTATCTCAACCTTTATACTCGGGCTCTGAGTCTTACTCAATCTGGCGTTACTCTGGATCTTTAACTCTCCTTTCTTGGAATCCTGCATGCTGAACCTATTCAGCACCATATCCAAGTAGGTACTCTGACTAAGTCCAATTAGTCTCTTACTCCTGTCTATCAAAATCCTTATCCCTAGGATATAGGTATCTTCTCCAAGGTCCTTCATAGTGAATATCTTCCCAAGCTAGGACTTCACTTCCTGCAGATTTGGGATGTAATTTCCTATGAGTATTATGTCATCCGCATATAGTACCAAAAAGGTAACTATACTCCCACTAGCCTTGACATATACACAAGACTCATCTTCGCTCTTCGAAGAACCGAACTCTTTGAATTTCTCATCGAAACAAAGATTCCATCTGCGAGGTGGTTGTTTCAATCCATAGATGGATTTCTCAAGCTTACACACTCTATTAGGGTACTATGTGCTGACAAAACCCTCTGGCTGGCTCATGTAAACAACCTCAGCGAACTTTCCATTAAGGAAAGAGGTTTTGACATCCAATTTCCATATTTCATAATCATGAAATGCAGCAATGGCTAGCATAAGCCTAATAGACTTAATCCATGCTACTGGAGAAAAGTTCTCACCATAATCAACACCCAGAGTTTGAGAAAAACCGTTTGCAACCAGTCGCGCCTTATAAGTGTGTACATTACCATCCATGTCAGCCTTCTTCTTGAAGATCCATTTGCACCCGACTGTCTTACGATCTGGTACATTGTCAACCAAGTTCCAAACTTGATTGTCATACATGGACTGTATCTCGCTGTCCATAGCCTCTTTCCATTTAGTAGGCACGGGGCTTGCTGTGGCATCCATGTAGCTGTTAGGTTCATCCAGACTTACCAGTGCATTATCACTGATAAGTGTATCACCTTCCTCAGTAATATTGAAACCATAGTAATGCTCAGGTGCATTCCTAACTCTCGTGGAACGCCTCAGAGGCACAGACTCGTCAGTTGCACCAACATGAGTTTTCTCCTCGGGTTGATTGCTAGGGTTTGAGGTTCCTTCACCACTTGACTCTTGAATTTCTTCAAGATCAATTTTCCTCCCACTGTTTCCTTGGCTTATGAACTCTCTCTCGCAAACGACTCCTCTCCTTTCTACAAAGACCATATTCCACGGGGTCTATATAAGAGGTAACCAAAGGATTTCTATGGGTAGCTGATGAAAATAGACCGCTCACTCTGAGGTTCGAGCTTATCACGAGTCTCGCGCCTCACAAAAGCCTCGCAACCCCAAATCTTGATGTGGTCTAAATTCGGAACTTTCCCAGTCCACATCTCGTGAGGTGTTTTGGCATAGTTTTTGGTAGGGACTAGAATATGGATATGGGTGGCAGTCTCTAAGGCATACCCCCAAAATGAGATTGGTAGCGAAGCTCGAATCCTCATGGAGCGAACCATGTCCAACAAGGTTAGATTATCCCTCTCAGCCACACCATTAAGCTGTGGTATTCTGGGAGGTGTCAATTGTGAGACAGTCGCACATTAAATAAGATAGTCAATGAATTTTGTACTAAGATAATCACCACCTCGATCAGATCGAAGCATCTTAATGTTCCTGCTCAGCTGATTCTCCACTTCTTGTTTAAACACTTTGAACTTTTCAAAGGTTTCTGACTTATGCTTGATTAAGTAGACATAGCCATATCTACTATAATCATCATTAAAATTCACATAGAACCAGTTAGCATCTCTGGTGGTGGTTCTGAAGGGCCCACACACACCTGTGTATACGAGATCCAAGAAACTTTCACCCATAGCATAGGTACCAGTGAAGGGTGACTTTGTCATTTTTCTAAGTAAACAAGATTCGCAACTATCATTTGACTTTAGGTCAAATGACTCCAAGACTCCATCCTTTTGGATTTGGCGTATGTGTTTCTTGCTCACATGTCTAAGATGGCAATGCCACAATGATGCTTTATCCAAGCTAGTGGAAGAATCAATACACAACACATTATTTCCTAGGTTATCTACAACTGACATAGTTTGATATACACCATCACAAGGTAATGCTTTAAAATAAAGAACATTATTATAGAAAGCATTAATACCACCATATTCATTAACAAATGAAAAAGTAAATCCTTGTTTGTACAAATCAGTTCGTCATCGTCTTCATAGATGATCTACTCTCGTAGTAAGGAAGAGCATAGTAAGAATCTACGTCAGATCTTGGAAACATTACGATCAGAGAAGGTGTACGCAAAGTTCTCTAAATGCGAGTTTTGGATTCGAAGAGTCGAATTCCTGGGTGACGTTGTTAGTAAAGAGGTAATTCTTGTGGACCCTTCCAAAATTAAATCCATTGAGAACTGGTCAGCACCGAAGATGCTTATAGAAATTCATCAATTTCTAGGCCTCGCTGGCTACTATCGTAGGTTCATTCAGAACTTCTCTCGGATGTGAAACCTCTTACGACTTTGACCCAAAAGGGTGTCGCCTTTGACTGGGAAGAGAACCAAGAGAAAGCGTTCCAAACGCTGAAGCGAGCCTTATGCACCGCACCGATACTATGCCTCCCAGAAGGAATAGAAGACTTCATGGTCTATTGCGACGCATCCAATCAAGGGCTCGGCTATGTTCTAATGCAATGAGGTAAGGTCATTTCCTATGCCTCGAGACAGCTGAAGACACACGAGGTCAAGTACACCACACATGATCTTAAGTTTGGAGCTGTTGTGCTCGCTCTGAAGATCTGGAGACACTACCTATACTGTACTAAAAGCACTATCTTTACATACCACAAAATCCTACAACATATATTCGAGCAGAATGAGATCAACATGAGACAATGATGGTGGGTCGAGCTACTCAGTGATTACTAATGCGAAATTCGTTATCATCCCGGTAAGGCCAACGTAGTAGCTGATGCCCTAAGTCGGAAAGAATACTCTGGTCGTAGAGTCAAATCATTGACTATGGCTATCCATTCACACTTGTCCACACAAATTAATGAGGCTCAACTTGACGCTTTGAAACCTGAAAATGTTGCAGGTGAACCCCTGAGAGAGATGGATAAGAACTTGGAAGTCAAGGGTGGCAGAGTTTTATATTTCATGGATCGGATCTGGACACCGAAGCACGGTGGCCTCAAAGACTTGGTGATGACCGAGGCACACAACACTCGATATTCCGTCCACCCAGGTTCAGATAAGATGTATCTGGATCTTCGAAAGTTATATTGGTGGCCTAACATTAAGTAGAGATTGCTACCTTCGTGAGTAAATGCCTTACTTGCGCCAAGGTTAAGGTCGAATACCAGAAACCATCAGGTTTACTTCAAGAACCAGAGATACCTAAATGGAAGTGGGAGCGGATCACGATGGACTTCATAACCAAGTTGCACAAGACAATGGGTGGTCTCGATACCATATGGGTTATCGTTGACAGATTAACCAAGTCCGCACACTTCCTGCCTATCAAAGAGACTGACAAGATGGAGAAGCTAACAAGAACTTACATTAGGAAGATAGTATGACTGCACGGTGTTCCCATATCCGTTATCTCTGATAGAGATAGTAGATTCACTTTGAGGTTCTAGCAGTCGCTACAAAGTTCCCTTGGAACGAGGTTGGACATGAGTACAACCTACCATCTGCAAACCGACGGACACAGTTAGAGGACTATTCAAACCTCGGAAGATATGTTGCGAGCATGTGTGATCGACTTTGCGAAGGCCTGTAATACTCATTTTCCCCTTGTTGAGTTTTCCTACAACAACAGTTATCACACGAGCATAAAGGCTGCTCCATTTGAAGCCCTCTATGTCCGAAAGTGCAGATCCCCTCTGTGCTGGACTGAGGTGGGTGAAACGCAGTTAGCTAAAGGACGAATTCCTTACAACACTCTCACAGGTTCGGAGATCATTCGGGAAATGACAGAGAAGATCATTTAGATTCGTGAACGATTGAAAGCCTATAGAGATTGATAGAAAAGCTACAATGACAAGAGATTGAAACCTTTGGAATTCCTGGTGGGAGACCGCGTTCTTTTGAAAGTCTCACCCTGGAAGGGCGTGATACGCTTCGGAAAGTGTGGGAAGCTCAATCCAAGATACGTAGGGCCTTTCGAGATTCTCGCTAGAATCGGCCCTATAGCTTACAAACTCAACCTACCTCGTGAACTTAGTAACATACATTCTACTTTCCACATCTCGAACTTGAAAAAGTAACTGTCTGACGAGACTCTTGTAATCCCACTCGACGAAATCAAGATCAACGAGAACCTCAAATTCGTGGAAGAACCAGTAGAGATCATGGATTGAGAGGTCAAGAAAATGAAACAAAGCCGTATCCCGATAGTGAAGGTTCGCTGGAACGCCAAGCGAGGACTTGAATTCACATAAGAGTGTGAGGATCAAATGAAACTGACATATCCTCATCTTTTCTCTTAGTTATTTGTATTAACTTAATTGCTTAAACTCTAATTTCGGGACAAAATTCTCTCTAATAGGGGGATGATGTGACAACCCGGAATTTCTATCTTGTACAACCATTCACTTCAATCAAAGTCAGACTTGTTTATGCTAACTTTTAGCATTGTTTAGAGTCTGTTTGAGTATTCTGAGACTAGTGCATTAATGGAATCAGTGTTTGGATTTGTTTGTTAAAGTTCCAAACCATCTAGTAAACCGTAAACCTCCTAAAAAGGAGTTTACGGTCAGGAAAGTTAGAGCTTTCGGTCATGGGGACCGTAAACTCCCTCTATTTATATAATTCATGATCATTTTGATCATTTCTTTCCTTTGCAAGCCAAAGATCTCGAAAACTCTCTCAAGTATCAAAGGATTTTGCTTCCAATTCTCGAAAATGTAAGTGATTTCTTCTTTTTGTGAGTTAATCTTTCTTTTATCCATGATTCACCATTGAATTCATACAAGGATTTCGGCTTTTAAGCGTAGATCTTCAAAATCCTCAAGAACACCTTCGTGTTTTGGACCGAAAACACACTCCTTTACCTCCAAATCATGAGTACCTTCCTGCTATACTTGTTATCTAGTTAGGATATTTGATTTAGGCCTTGAAAACATCATTTTTCCAATAACAAAAGGTGTTTACGGTCTAGTGCATCTCCTTAGACCGTAAACCCTTATTAAGGGTGCTAGTGAGACATTAAACCCTTCCTAAGGCTAAGCATGGTCCCTAGAATACGATGCCTTTGACTGAAGCCCTTGAAAAACATCATTTGTGAAAGATTTGATGAGTTTGCGGTTAAATCTCCTTAGACCATGAACTCCATGACCATAAGGTCATTAGACCGTGAACCCAAGAACCGTAAACTCCAAGGACTGTGAACACTTGGACCGTGAACTCCCTTTGGTCATGCCTCTTTGACCGTAAACTCTATAGGGTGGCCATATACCCTCGTTATGCAATAATATGCGGTTGTATCCCATGAATCTAAGAGTTTCCTAGTCTATTAGGGTGTTATCCCTTATAATTAGTTGTTTATACACTAATCAAATACACATACATGTCATTATATGTTTATTAGGATCTTTGTGTGCTCATGGTTTCACCTAACACTCTACATCCTTTTTCCAAACATACTTCAATATCACTCACTATAGGTGAATTCATACCCCTTAATCTACCTTTTAAATGACTTTAAATGCCTTTATAGGGGGGATACAAGTTGAAACATTATAGTTATTATATCAATCACATGTGATTAATATTTATCAAACAATGGATTTGCTATACTTTTAGCTGTTTTATCAATTAAACTACTTCAAAATGTTTATCAAACTCTTTTACATCTTAAACTCATTATCAAACTTGTTTTTACATGACAAACCTTTTCCTTTAACTCTTTTAAACTTATATATTGTCAAAACCATGTCTAATGCATATATAGTTATATAAGTAAGGCTGGAAGGACTTAGGACTGATAACACACTTTACTTCATGTTCCTTGTTTGGTTGTGGACTTAGAGTAGCCTGTTGTTTGTCCGAGTGTCGTTTGATCCTTAGTTATATATTATGTATATATGTATAGACCTAAAGGCGTTTATCTCAGTTCAACACACTCAGTTATACAAACAACTTTACTAGTAAACTATAATAGGTATAGTTTAGAAAGTCACTATTCACTATTTCTAGTACAATGAAACATACAAAGAGTCAGTTCATATATGAGTCAATACATGCTATTATGAGAAACTAAGAGAACATACTATTATAAGAAACTAAGAGAACATACTATAACGAGAAACATATAGAGAATACTATAACAAGAAACAATACATACTATACACTATACAAGAGTTCATAATATGATGAGAAACAAAGAGAACATACTACATACTAGACAGAGAGAACATACATTACACTAGTACATACAAGACTTACAAATATTTTGTATCGTTTTGTATCCAGAGTCTCATGGAGGGAGAGCGTGAATTTGTGTATAGATCTATACTGGATTGACTATCCTATAGCTTGCTACTCGCTATAGTGGGACTTACAAGTCTACGGGTGCCAAATGTCATTTCTTCCGACGTCTTTCATCATCGTATTATTAGTCGATAGTATGGTGCAATCATCTCACATTATACCTTAATTAACAATTGATATAAGGTAGTTAGTACAACATTAGTTACTATAATTCAAACACTACAATACTTTATTATTTCCCCATTGCATTCACATTGTGATCTTCTCACATAAACGGTAATGTAAAAACTATATTTTTGGTTAATGATAGTCACACTTGGGAAAATACCCACACATACAAGAAACAGACATACAAAAAATTTGATGGCTTGGTAGAAGGCTACGTTTAGTAGAAAATATAAGATTTTCTAGGAAATACAAACAATTACTACAAACATTTACAAACTTATACATCAAACACTTACAAACATTTTCATACAAAAAATGATACTAAAATGCTTATGAACTCACCAGATTTAAAGTTGATCAACACTTTCAAAATAACTTGTATTCTGAGGTCATCAATAGACAGGTACCGATGCTAGGTTTGAGAAGATGGAGCTCGTTCATGACTCATCTCTTATTTTGATTTACATTTTTGGTTTCTTATAAAGTATACATAACACACTTGTATTAAATTATATTATTAATGCAACGGATGATGTTGTTGCTTACTATGCTTTGTTGTGATACTGTACATGACGTCCTCCACCCTCGAACATTTCTGCCATTCCATTTTTGGGGTCTAACAAAATGCAACCCTAATGGACCATGCTACTCTTAGGTCAAGTACATACTAATTATAGTTATGGTCTTAGACACCAAATCCAACATTCTCCCACTTGGATAAGTCGAATAACTATAACTACAAGTACGAATTAAAATACCGACTAGCAATCGTAGCTCTTAAAATCCTTTGTCAAACTCTGACATGCAATGCCAGTTAGATAAGGGATCGTATAATCCTCTGTTCTTCAAGATATTAGCTGGACAAATACATGGAACAATGTCATACTTTATTGTGTAGCAATTTGTTTCTCGATTTCCGATTTGTTTGACATAGAACTTAATCAAACACATCAATTGAGTTGTGACCGGGCCCAACACAAAAATAAAAACAAAATAACTGAGGGGCCCAAGATATCGTTTTTAATCCTCCAAGGACTAAAAGGAACATATCAACTTCGACATTATGTGCTTGTACTAACTACTTGTTGAATCATACACAACATTGCGTTTTATAACATCATGTTACTAATGCGGTTTCGCACTATCAATGTACAACCAACTCATAGTCAACAACTCATATATCTTGGTTTGAAGACTTATATGATATTATCGTCTCTCGATCACATGAGATAAATTTCATGAAGTGATACAAGTTAGCGTGGGTTTCATCCAATACTCAAACCTTATGAGCACTCATGACAGTCTTGTGTCAATACCTACTTCTAAATTACGATCGACTGTGGATAGTTTGAATAATATAATTATTCTGGAAGTCAAAACATGAAAAATGAAACAATAGTAAATGATTGAAACAAGATAGTAACATTACTTATAAATAAAAAACACCTTTTATTTAATCATCAAATGTCAATTAAATTTCAACTATTACAAGTTTCTAAATAGCTACTTAATCAAATAGTTCATCCATGATCTAGTTAAACTCATAAGAACAAGATAATTCATATCAACAATCTTTAAGAAATTAGCCTAATCATATAAACTAATACAAATAATGAAATTATGACAACTATCTTTTAATTGGATAAGCATGATCATTACCATATCAAAAAACAGATTTCATGTTTCAAAAAATAGTTTGGGGTAATGATCCGAATCCAATTTTGGCCAAAAACTCGAAATTCTGCACACATGAGCACGAACTCAACGAGTACATGAACTGGACTCGTCATGTTGGTCAGTTTTTGAGTGGACGTGTCGATTCATATAGTTGTCTCGTCAAATTCACCAATCAAAATGCAGAAAATCGATTTTTTCAACTTTGAAAATCAATAAGCATCAAGTATAACAGAAAAAAAAATCCTAGTGTCTGATACCACTGATGGGTTTTGAGCACTCTAACAACCTTATGGTGCACATGCAACCCTAAAAGCTTTGGATCTATGTTTTCTCTAATTATACATGTAATTTGATTTTCCAAAGCAATGTCGTAACTAGCATACAAAGCATGGGTACTTGAATAACAAAAACTAGTTAGATGACTTACCTCTTCTTGTAGCTTGTTAACTTGGACATTGAAGAGCCTAGCACCCCAAATGTGATGCCTCAAATTCTTCACAAAACACCACCAACAATGGAGGACTTGAGAGAGAGTGACTTGCACAAAATCGGCTCTTATGAACTCCTTAAACCACTAGTGCCAATTTTAGGAGCTTAGGGGCTTCCATTATAGTGTGGCAAACTCTAGGGTTTCATCCATGTAAACCCTAATGGACATGAACTTTCATATTACTCAGGCTCCATGTGTTAATATCTTAGAACTTATAACATATTAATAAATCATAAATAACCTCTTCTCAAAAGTCCATCCTGACAAATTGTTCTGGTGAATTGCAACCTAAATGGAACATGCTATCCTCGGGTCTAGTACATACCAATTATAGTTATGGATTTAGACACTAAATCCAACAGACAGACCAAGGAGGAATACCACGGTCAACAATGTAAAAGAGATCACGTTTGACGAGGCAAACAGGGAAGGAATTTAGGATCCTCACCATGACGGACTCGTGATAACACTATATATGGCCAACCATTTTGTTAGAAGGATCCTTGTTGATGGAGGATCCTTGGTCAATATCGTACTCCTAGATGCTCTGAAGAGAATTAATATCCTTGAACTGGAGATTGATGGGTTTTGAGCATTCTAACACTTCCTAAGTGTACATGCAACCCTAATAACCTTGGATCTATGTTTGTCTAATTATCATGCAAAGTTGAATTCCAAGGTTATATTCCTATCTAGCATACATGGGAACAATTTTAACTTGAATCATAGATAGAATAACTTACCTTGTTGTTGATTGTGTTCCTTGAAACCTTGTGAGCCTAGCACCCCAAGTGTGACGCCTCAAATGCTTCACACAACACCAAATGCTCTTGGAAAGACTCTTGAGATAACACACACTTCTCAAAATCGGCCAAGCCCTCTAGTTTCTTAGTGTTCAACTTGTGTTGCACTTGTGTAGCCAATTTTGTGGAGAATGGGACTCTTATATAGTGTTGGCACATCTAGGGTTACACCATGTAAACCCTAATGTGTCATGACTCTTCATTTCCATGACCCATGGGTTTGTAACTCCCATGGAGCATCCATGGAGCATCCTATGGGTAGAACCCAACTTGATAATCCATGGAGCCTCTTAGCCCACTATATAAGATATAGATGATTTACATAATCAACCCATATATTTAATTAGTTATCCTTTGATCACTTAATTAATTCCAAATTAATTCTTTGATCAACTAATCAAATAATATTATTAATATATTAGAACTTATAATATATTAATAATCTCCAAGTGTTATTTCTCTCATTTAGTCTATCTAATTGCATGGTGCCATGCAACCCAAATGGACCATGCCGGGTCGGGTCAAGTACAAGCCCGAAATAGTTATGGACTTAGACACCTTATCCAACAGTCTCCCACTTGGATAAGTCTAATAACTATATCTCTCGTACTTCAGGAACCAACCGGCAATCGTAGCTCTTTCAAGGTCTCTCGGAACTGAGAAGATGATGATTCGCCATTTAAGATAAGTGATCATATAATCCTCTGTTCTAGATATCAGCCAGACAAATACATGGAACATGTCTTGCTTATTGTCCAGCATTTGTTTCCCGATTTCCGATTTGTTTGACATAGAACTTAATTGAACACATCAACTTAGTTCTGACCGGGCCCGGTACATGGGTCAAAACAAAATCATCGAGGGGCCCAGATACCAGCTTCTAATCCAAGAAGGAACAGATAAACTTCGACTCATATGTTTGTTCTACCACTCATTGAATTGCACACAAAAGTACGTTTTATAACATCGAGTTACCAATGCGGTTTCGTACAGTCAATGCATAACCAACTTGTAAGTAACAAATCATATCTCTAGGTTTGAAGACTTATATGATATTACCGTCTCACGATCACTCGAGATAAAATTCCATGAAGTGATTCCAGTGAGCGTGGGTTGTGTCCAATGCTCAGAACTTATGAGCACTCATGATTGTTGTAGCCTTGTCCAAGACCTCTACAACCAAACATGACAGTCTTGATTCATATCTACTTCCAACATATGACCGACTGTGGAGGTTTGAATAATATGTTATACCAAACAAAATTATTCTGGAAGTCAAAACATGCAAAAGAAATATAGTAAACGATTGACAAGAGATAGCAACACTTTACTCATAAATAAAACACCTTTTATTCATCATCAAATGTCAATTACACTTTACAAATTTTCGGGTTATCTAACTACTAAAACTTATATCATCCTTCAGCCATATGCTCCGAGCATGCTGAAGATGCTTAACCCTACTCAGTCCCTTCGTGAGGGGATCTGCTGGGTTCTCATCCGATGATACCCTCTTTGCCACGAGGAGTCCTTCTTCGATCCGATGTCTGATGAAATGGTATTTTCTGTCGATGTGTCTGGATCTCCCATGATCCCTTGGTTCCTTGGCTAAGGCAACAGCACTTTCACTATCACAGAAAATTTCCATTGGCTCTTTAATAGCTGGTACAACTCCAAGGTCTCCAATGAAGTTCTTCAGCCATATCGCCTCCTTTGCTGCTTCACTAGCTGCAATATACTCTGATTCACAAGTAGAATCTGCCACTGTCTCTTGCTTGGAACTCTTCCAAGAAATTGCTCCTCCGTTTAGGGTAAAGACCCAGCCCGACTGAGAGCGGAAATTATCCCTATCAGTCTGGAAGCTAGCATCACTATACCCAACAACTCTCAAGTCATCACTCCCACCGAGGGTAAGGACCCGGTCCTTAGTCCTTCGTAGGTACTTGAGGATATTCTTTACCGCAGTCCAGTGTGCCTTGCCAGGGTTCGCCTGATACCTGCTAACCATGCTCAAGGCAAAAGCTAAATCGGGTCGAGTACACGTCATAGCATACATGATCGATCCTACAGCCGAAGCATAAGGTGTTCGACTCATTTCTGCTATCTCAGCCTCAGTGCTAGGGCTTTGTGTCTTACTCAATCTGGTGTTACTCTGGATGGGTAACTCTCCTTTCTTGGAATCCTGCATGCTGAATCTCTTCAGCACCTTATCCAAGTAGGTACTCTGACTAAGTCCAATTAGTCTTTTACTCCGATCTCTCAAGATTCTTATCCCTAGAATATAGGCAGCTTCACCAAGGTCCTTCATAGCGAAACACTTCCCAAGCCAGGACTTTACATCCTGCAGGGTTGGAATGTCGTTCCCTATGAGTAGTATGTCATCCACATACAATACCAAAAAGCTAACTATACTCCCACTAGCCTTGACATACACACAAGATTCATCTTCACTCCTAGAAAAGCCAAATTCCTTGACCTTTTCATCAAAGCAAAGATTCCATCTGCGAGGTGCTTGCTTCAATCCATAAATGGATTTCTCAAGCTTACACACTCTATTAGGGTACTCGTTGCTGACAAAACCCTCTGGCTGACTCATGTAAACATCTTCAGCCAACTTTCCATTAAGGAAAGCGGTTTTGACATCCATTTGCCATATTTCATAATCATGAAATGCAGCTATGGCTAACAGAACCCGAATAGACTTAATCTTGGCTACCGGAGAAAAGGTCTCATCATAATCCACTCCAGGAATTTGAGAGAAGCCCTTTGCAACCAGTCTAGCCTTATAAGTGTGTACTTTACCATCCATGTCGGTCTTCTTCTTGAAGACCCATTTGCACCCTACTGTCTTACGACCTGGTACATTTTCAACCAAGTTCCAAACTTGATTGTCATACATGGATTGTATCTCGCTATCCATAGCCTCTTTCCATTTAGCAGACTCGGGGCCTGCCATGGCTTCCTCGTAGCTGTTAGGGTCATCTTGACTTACTAGTGTCCCATCACTAATAAGTGTCTCACCTTCTGCAGTAATATGAAATCCATAGTAATGCTCAGGTGCACTCCTAACTCTCGTGGAACGTCTCAGAGGTACAGATTTGTCAATTGGCTCAATAGGAGTTTCCTCCTCAAGTTGAGGGCTAGAGTTTGAAGTTCCTTCACCGCTTGATTCTTGAATTTCTTCAAGATCAATTTGCCTCCCACTGTCTCCTCGGCTTATAAACTCTCTTTCTCGAAAGACTCCTCTTCTTGCTACAAAGACCACATTGTCACTAGGTCTGTAGAAGAGGTAACCAAAGGATCGCTGTGGGTAACCGATGAAAATACACCTCTCGCTTCGAGGTTCGAGCTTATCATGAGTCTCGCGTCTCACGAAAGCCTTGCAACCCCAAATCTTGATGTGTTCTAGTTTAGGTACTTTACCAGTCCACATCTCGTGAGGAGTTTTGGCAACTTTCTTTGTAGGGACTAGATTAAGAATATGGGCGGCAGTCTCTAAGGCATACCCCCAGAATGAGATTGGTAGCGTAGCTCGACTCATCATGGAACGAACCATATCTAGCAAGGTTCGATTACGCCTCTCAGCCACACCATTCAACTGTGGTGTCCTGGGAGGTGTCAATTGTGAGACTATCCCACATTCCCTTAGATAGTCGAGGAACTCTGAACTAAGATACTCACCACCACGATCGGATCGAAGCATCTTAATGTTCCTGCCCATTTGATTCTCGACTTCCTGATTAAATTCCTTAAACCTCTCGAAAGTCTCTGACTTATGCTTGATCAAGTAGACATATCCATATCTACTATAATCATCAGTAAAAGTCAAATAATAACGATTAGCATCCCTTGTGGCATGTTTGAATGGTCCACACACATCCGTGTGTATAAGGTCCAACAAACCTTCACCCCTCTCACACGAACCTGTGAAGGGTGACTTTGTCATTTTTCCAAGTAAGCATGATTCGCAACTATCATCTGACTTTAGGTCAAACGACTCCAAGACTCCATCCTTTTGGAGTTGGCCTATGCGCTTCTTGCTTATATGTCCAAGACGACAATGCCATAATGATGCTTTATCCAAGTTATTATTAGTAGAATCAATACACAAAACATTATTTCCTAAGTTATCAACAACAGATACAGCTTCATACACACCATCACAAGGTAATGCTTTAAAATAAAGAATATTATTAAAGAAAGCATCAATAGAACCAACTTCATTATTAAATGAAAAGGTAAACCCTTGTTTGTACAAAGCATGGAAGGAAATAATATTTCTTGCCATTCCTGGCGAATAACAACACTTATTCAGATCTAAACTAAACCCACTACTTAGCGATAAAGTATAAACTGCAATCTTGGTAACAGGTATAACTTTCCTATTCCCCATGATCAAGTTTATCCTTCCTTGCTCCACATCCTCACTTCTTCTTAGTCCCTGCAAGTCACAACAAATGTGAATACCACACCCGGTATCAAGGACCCAAGAATTAGAATGGGGTGAGTTATTAGAAATGATAGTGTAAATACCTGCATGGTTGGGTTTAACTTTCCCATCCTTCACATCTTGCTGGTATTTTGGGCAGTTCCGCTTCCAATGAGCTTTTTTATGGCAATAGAAGCATTCAGCCTCTTTTGGGTCAGAAGAAGGAGTAATGAAACCTTTCTTGGTTCCACTTGAAGAAGAGCCATCAAGGGTCCGAGCCTTGGTACCCTTCGAAGATCTCTTTCTCTTCCTCCATCGATTCTTCCCGATTGCCAAAACCGGAGTAGAGTTTTGAGTAGGAGTGATAGCAACCGACTTCCCCTTAAGACCTGATTCTGCGGTCTTGAGAAGTCCCTGAAGTTTGCTGAGGGTGACTTCTTCCTTGTTCATGTGATATGTCATGCGGAATTAATCATAGCACGATGGTAAGGAATGCAAAATAATATCTATTGCAAGATCCTCCGGGAAGTTCACATTAAGCTTCAACAAACGATCCACATATCTTTGCATTTTATGCATGTGGCTCGTGACGGATTCCCCGTCCTTCATCATGGTTGTTATCATGGAGCAGATGATTTCATACCTCTCTTGTCTTGCACTTTGATGGTATCTTTCCATCAAATCTTGGTGCATGTCATAAGGGTAGAAATCCTCATAAGACTTTTGGAGTTCCGCTGTCATCGTGGCCGTCATGATGCAAGCCACTTTCGTAGCATCCCTTTCATGTGCCCGAAATTCAGCGATCTCCTGAGGAGTTGCAGTGGACTCATTAATCTCCTTAAGCTCCTTGTCAAGGACATATTCTTTGTCCTCGTAGCGGGTAATCATCCTGATGTTTCTGATCCACTCATTGAAGTTGGATCCATCAAAGGTGACTTTCCCACACAAGTTCATAAGGGTAAAGGAGCCATTAGGATTAGAGCTAGAAGCATTGTTGAAAGAAATCTGAAGGAAGGAGGACAAGATTAGTTTAGATATAAGAGAGTCCTTAATAAAACACCCAAATGTAATATTAAGGCTAGGATCCAATCACAATATAATATAACTTAGAAGAGGTATGCCGTAATCTAAGCTATATCATATTTGAAAGGTAGGTGAATGACGATTCACCAATTTCCACCACGAAAACCGCAATATTTAAGTATTAGGTTTTTTTTGAATGGTTCTTAGAAATTCTTAGATTCTTTGAGATTCAATGAACTTTTCAAAGGCATGTTTCAATCTCGAGTGTGCCCTCCAAGTTTTGTGACTGGGATACCGAGGATCACAAAACGAGGTGTGAAGTAACCATGCAAATCACTTGGTACCCTTAGAGTTTATCACTCAATCGATGTGCCGGTTAACCACACACGCTCCATCGATACTATAATAAACCCTAAGTCACCCTTTACGTACCTTGTTAAGTCCAAGTTAGTGTGCCGGTTAACCACACACGCTCCACCAACGACTTAATCAAAGTGTAAAGTGTAATTTCATGGAATAGCACCTTATTCACATTTTTCCTAAAGTAACTAAGATTGGGAATTTAATAAAACATTTAGTTACTTTATAATATTCATCATACTTTGAATGAGAATTAATAAGTCCTTGTCTTACCCGTTCGGCTAACGGCCCTCCACCGATCAAGCAAGCGGTGGGTGAGAGTGGACACCCATTAAGTCACCATTTTATAGGCAACAACCTTATACCCACCTTATAGACCGACTTCGTGAATGAGGCGTACTAGCGGTAAGACGACTTTGTTCTTATACATATATATATAATTATTAAATCATAATAATATAAGTATAAGGGTTGAATTTTAACTTTTAAAATTCTAGGGGTTGGAACTAAAGTTTTAACTTAACTTTACTTGTTCCAAAACTTGAGGGCAAGTTTTGTAAACTTTCAAAACTATTCATTTCTTGTAACTTATGAGTTTAATAGAGTAAAAAAATGAGGACTTTTCATTTTTCCTAACTCTTGTGTTCTTTTAATGGTTTTTAATCCAAGAGACTTTTGGTTTTCCATAACTTGAGGACAAGTTATGGACTCCATTAAAACACATTATGATCATGAATTAATCTACCACATAGGTTACAAATAATTCCTATGATCATCTAAACATCATAAGAACAAGAATATGAATATGAACACTTTCAAGAATCAAAATCACATTTAATCTTTGTAATTTTGATAACTAGTTGTTGTAAATGAGTTAGAAAAGACATTACACCTTCTAAAACAAGTTTTCAAGTACCAAAACATTTTAGGGTAATGATTCTAATCCATTTCCAGCAACTCAAGTCGAAATTCTGCACTCTGTCGACCCTACTCGCCGAGTGCATAAACCTACTCGTCGAGTAGGTTGAAGATACACATGAACTCGACGAGTCCTCCCCATGGACTCGCCGAGTCCATCAGCCAGACAGCAGAAATTTCGACTTTCTTCAACTTTTAAGCACAAATAACAAACAAACAAGCCTAGGCTCTGATACCACTGATGGGTTTTGAGCATTCTAACACTTCCTAAGTGTACATGCAACCCTAATAACCTTGGATCTATGTTTGTCTAATTATCATGCAAAGTTGAATTCCAAGGTTATATTCCTATCTAGCATACATGGGAACAATTTTAACTTGAATCATAGATAGAATAACTTACCTTGTTGTTGATTGTGTTCCTTGAAACCTTGTGAGCCTAGCACCCCAAGTGTGACGCCTCAAATGCTTCACACAACACCAAATGCTCTTGGAAAGACTCTTGAGATAACACACACTTCTCAAAATCGGCCAAGCCCTCTAGTTTCTTAGTGTTCAACTTGTGTTGCACTTGTGTAGCCAATTTTGTGGAGAATGGGACTCTTATATAGTGTTGGCACATCTAGGGTTACACCATGTAAACCCTAATGTGTCATGACTCTTCATTTCCATGACCCATGGGTTTGTAACTCCCATGGAGCATCCATGGAGCATCCTATGGGTAGAACCCAACTTGATAATCCATGGAGCCTCTTAGCCCACTATATAAGATATAGATGATTTACATAATCAACCCATATATTTAATTAGTTATCCTTTGATCACTTAATTAATTCCAAATTAATTCTTTGATCAACTAATCAAATAATATTATTAATATATTAGAACTTATAATATATTAATAATCTCCAAGTGTTATTTCTCTCATTTAGTCTATCTAATTGCATGGTGCCATGCAACCCAAATGGACCATGCCGGGTCGGGTCAAGTACAAGCCCGAAATAGTTATGGACTTAGACACCTTATCCAACAGAGATAATTAGGAGATCCTCAGACCTCATAGTATTTAGCGGGGAAATGAAACACACGATTGGGGAGATAAAGCTGCCAATATACATTGAAGGGGAAAACTCTATACAAAACCGAACCCCCAAAAGCATAGCGATTTAGATAGGTGGCATGACATGTTTTAGAAACAAAGGAGCAAGACGTGAAAGAAGTGCCCTTGGGTCTCAAGGATCCTGAAGGTAAAATCCTCCATGATGCTCAATGCCTGATCAAATCGATCAAGATCTGTTGAACTTCCTAAGAACAAGAAGCAAGACATTCGCATGGAAACGCGAAGATATGACAGGCCTAGACAAGTGTATTATTACTCATAAAATTAATATTGATCCTTCTTTCAGAACAATACACCAAAAGTGAAGGAAGTTTGCGCTTGAAAGGAATTAGATCATCCAAAAAGAGGTAGCAAAGCTCCTCAAGACAGAGATGATCAAGGAAGTGAAGTTTCCAAGATGGCTAGCTAACGTGGTTGTCGTACAAAAGAAAAACAACAAATTTCTTCAAGGTCAATTTGCCTCAGAGGTACAGACTCGTCAGTCAGATCAACAAGAGTTTTCTTCTCAGGTTGATTGCTAGGGTTGAGGTTCCTTCAGCACTTGACTCTTGAATTTCTTCAAGGTCAATTTGCCTCCCATTGTTTCCTTGGATTATTAACTCTCTCTCGCGAAAGACTCGTCTCCTTGCTACAAAGAACAAATTATCACGGGTTCTATAGAAGAGGTAACCAAAGGATTTATATGGGTAAACGATGAAAATACACCGCTCACTCCAAGGTTTGAGCTTATCGCGAGTCTCGCGCCTTACGAAAGCCTTGCAACACCAAATCTTGATGTGGTCTAAATTGGGAACTTTCCCAGTCCACATCTCGTGAGGTGTTTTGGCAACCTTTTTGGTAAGGACTAGATTAAGGATATGGGCGGCAGTCTCTAAGGCATACCCCCAAAATGAGATTGGTAGTGAAGCTCGACTCATCATGGAACGAACCATGTCCAACAAGGTTCGATTACGCCTCCCAGCCACACCATTAAGATGTGGTGTTCTGGGAGGTGTCAATTTTGAGACAATCCCACAATCCTTAAGATAGTCAAGGAAATTTGTACTAAGATAATCACCACCTCGATCGGATCGAAGCATCTTAATGTTCCTGCCCAGCCGATTCTCCACTTCCTGTTTAAAATCTTTGAACTTTTCAAAGGTTTCTGACTTATGCTTGATTAAGTAGAGATAGCCATATCTACTCTAATCATCAGTAAAAGTCACATAGAATAGGTTAGCATCTTTTGTGACAGTTTTGAAGGGTCCACACACATCTGTGTGTACGAGATCCAAGAAACCTTTACCCCTAGCACAGGTACCAGTGAAGGGTGACTTTGTCATTTTTCCAAGTAAACAAGATTCACAACTATCATCTGACTTTAGGTCAAATGACTCCAAGACTCCATCGTTTTGGAGTTGGCCTATGCGTTTCTTGCTCACATGTCCAAGACGACAATGCCATAATGATGCTTTCTCCAAGCTAGTGGAAGAATCAATACACAACACATTATTTCCTAGGTTATCTACAATTGACACAGCTTTTTGTACACCATCACAGGGTAATGATTTAAAATAGAGAACATTATTATAGAAAGCATTAATACCACCATATTCATTATCAAATGAAAAAGTAAATCCTTGTTTGTACAAATCGTGAAAGGAAATAATATTTCTCGCCATTTCAGACGAGTAATAACATTTATTCAAATTTAATGTTAACCCACTACTTAGCAACAAAGAATAAATTCCAATCTTGGTGACAGGTGAAGGTTTCCTATTCCCCATGATAAAGTTTATCTTCCCATGCTCCACATTCTCACTTATTCTTATTCCCTGCAAACTAGAACATATGTGAATACCACAACCTGTATCAAGGACCAAAGAATTAGAATAGGGCGAGTTATTAGACAATATAGTGTAAATACCTGCATGGTTGGGTTTCACCTTCCCATCGTTAACATCTTGCAAGTACTTTGGGCACTTTTGCTTCCAGTGTGCCTTTTCATGGCAATAGAAGTATTCAGCCTCTTTAGGGTTGGCAGAAGGAGTGATTGGTTCTACTTGAAGAGGAGTCATCAAGAGACTTTCTCTTGGTACCGTTCGAAGGGCTCTTCTTCTTTTTCCCTTTACCTTGCCTGATAGCTAGAACAGGGGCGGTGGTAGAAGTAGGAGTGGTAACAACCGATTTACCTTTAAGACCACTTTCGGTTGTCTTCAAAAATCCTTGAAGTTTGTTGAGTGTGATCTCCTCCTTGTTCATGTGATAGGTCATTCGTAATTGATCATAACAAGAAGGTAATGAATGTAATATGATGTCAATTACCAACTCCTCGGGAAAGTTCACATTCAACTTTAGCAGACGGTCCATAAACCATTGCATTTTCTGCATGTGGCCTGTGATGGGTTCACCATCTTTCATGCGGGTTGTTATCGTGGAGGAGATTATTTCATATCGATCTTGAAGAGCACTCTGATGGTATCTTTCCATCAGATCCTAGTGCATCTAAAAAGGATAAACATCCTCATAGGAATTTTGGAGCTCGGCTGTCATCGTGGCCAGCATGATACATGCCACTTTAGTGGCATCTCTCTCATCAGTCCTGAAGTCAGCGATCTCCTCGGGAGTAACAGAAGACTCATAAAGTTCCGTCATCTCCTTGTCAAGAACATATTCCTTGTCCTCATAGAGAGTGATCATCCTTATGTTCCTAATCCAATCATTTAAATTAGTCCCATCAAAGATGACTCTCCCACAAAGGTTCATGAGAGAGATGGAGCCGGTAGGGTTTGTGCCAGATTAGATATAAAGATAGTCCTTAATAAGACACCCAAATGTAATATTAGGGGTAGGACCTAACATAATATTTTATAACTTAGAAGAGGGATGCCGTAATCCAAGCTAGAAAATATATGAAGGTAGGTGAATGACGATTCACCAATTTCCACCATTAAAAACAAAATGAATTATTAGGTTTTAATTGGTTTTGAAACTCCTAGATTCTTTTGAGATTCATCGAACTTTTCAATGGCATGTTTCAATATCGATTGTGCCCTTCAAGTTTTGTGACAGGGATGCCGAGGATCACAAAACAAGGTGTGATAAACCATGCAAATTTACTTGGTACTCTTAAAGTTTATCACCTAATCAATATGCCGGTTAACCACACACGCTCCACCGATGTATAATAAACCTTAAGCCACCCTTTTCCCACCTTGTTAAATCCAAGTTAGTGTGCCGGTTAACCACACGCGCTCCACTAACGACTTAATTAAGGTGTAAAGTGTAATTTCTTGGGTTACCACCAAATTCATATTTTCCTAAAGTAACTAAGATTGGGAATTTCTAAAGCATTTAGTTACCTTATAATCATTACACTTTAATGAGAATTAAAGTCATTGTCCTACCCGTTTGGATAACGACCCTCCACCAGTCAAGGAAGCGGTGGGTGAGAGTGGACTCCCATTAAGCTGTCATTTTATACGCAACAACCTTATACCCCCTTATATACCGGATTCGTGAATGATGCCTACTAAAGGTAAAATGACTTGTTCTTATATATATATATATATATATATATATATATATATATATATATATATATATATATATATATACAAAGTGTAAGTGTTGAATTTTAACTTTTAAAATTCTAGGGGTTGGAACTATAGTTTTCTAACGTGACTTTACATGTTCCAAGACTTGTGGGCAACTTTTGTAACTATTAAAAACTTTTCAACTTCATAACTTATGAGTTAATGGTTTATTAAAATGAAGACTCTTCATTTTATGTAACTTATGTGTTCTTTGATGGACTTTAAAAGAAAGACTTTTCGTAATTCCTAACTTGAGGACAAATTATGGGTTCCATTAAAAACATTTTGATCAAGAATTAAACTAACAAACAATTTGCAAGTAATTCTTATGATCTACCAAACTCATAAGTGTATGAACATTCATATCAACAATTCAAGAATCATATAAATACATATAAAACAAAATTTTTTGATAATAACTGATAAGTTTAAAACTAAACTTGATGATCGATTAGATCTCAAACATGTTAAATAAACAGTAAACAGCAAGAACACAAAAACAATAAACAACTCAAGAATGAATCAAACGTGTCAAATGATTATAAAACAACCCTCAGAAGAGCTCGATAAAGAACATCAACTGTAGAGGGTTAGAAGGTTTACAGGAACGATAAAGAAAGAACTTTGTAATGCTATCTTCTTCTATCAATCGTATTCTCTAGATCGTTAACCTAATATGCATGCAAACATATTCTTATATAGTAAACCTAACAGCTCACGGTTGGACAGGCCCAAACCGGAGTACAAAATTATTGGACTATTAACCGAGCCCAATGACGCAATCCTTAAACGAATCTGCAACCCAACAATCTCCCCCTTTGCGTCAATTGGAGCGAGATCTTCACTTCTTACTTGGGCCAGCAGCAGCAGGAGCCTTCTTCTTTACAGTCTGAAACAGACGAGAGATAAGGGCGAGTATCGTCTGTCTGAATCGGATGTACCATTGAATCATATCATCGAAATATTTGATATCATCCGCTGCATTCTCTTTACACCGATGGATGATCGACAGCACATGCTCAAGACAAGCAGTGGTATAAAGATGTTTATCCGCTAAGGCAAAGAGACATTTCTGTCCTTCAGCCCTAGTGAACATGACCGAATTACGTCTCGGGTCAATCTTGCCCATCTTCATCTGATTGAGATCACTGGCCGATCCAACAGGAGAGGTCTTCGGTTTCTTCTTGAAGACTGTGGCTATCTCCTGATCCATCAAGGCTACCTCCATGATATAACAAACTAACATCCTTTTGAGATGGTCTATAATCGGACCATATTCAGCTTCATTCGTCAAGAGGATGTTATGTAGAACGATCCAATCATGGGGGTTGAGGTTCGGTAGGTCTGCTAAGGATATTAGATGTTCGGTTCTTGCAGACCCTCTGATCACCCTGAACCGAACGTTGATGAATCTCCCTTCGGTATATGGCTTCAAGACCCGGACATTAACGATCTTCTGAGCGCTCCATGTTTGGTACTGTGGTTGAGTAGCCTTCAGATAGAATTCGATTAACTCCCGATCAACCTCAGCATTAGGATGAGGGACTTCAAAAATGTTGGAGAAGGCGTGGAGGATAAACGCCTTTCGGGTGAAGGGCATATCAAACTGCGAATCGACAGAATTGTAGCAGTCGAAGGATATTACCGGTTCGAGCCTTAGGATGCTTGGAGTATCTATGGCCTCCTTTATCATTCTCTCTCGAGTCCAAGCAGGTAAAAGAGTCTTCCTGCTCTTGAGGAGATCATGGGCTTCTTTCTTCTTGCGTTCGGCTTCTTCAGCTTCTCGCGTCACACGAATGTTGTCATTATCAACATTGCGACTATTTTTGCGTTTCAGCAAGTTAGCAATGGTTTCTTTATCATCTTCATCTTCTTCCTCAGCTATCTTCTTTCCTTTATCCTTCACACCCGAACCCGAAGTTTGACCAGTAGGAGGAGGTTCGGTTGTGTGAGCAGCTTTTGAGGAAGGAGGTGGTTTCGATCCGGACTTCACTTCTCCCCCTTGTTTCGGAGTGGACACGAAACTAGGTAGCCCTTCATTTTGCTGAGAAGGTCCAGGGCAGGAGCAAGTTTTTCGGCAAGGGTGCCCCTCACCGAATGATTGAGAATCGGATCGTGTGCTTCTAGGATGTTGGATAGGGCAGAGTGTACATCCGAAACACATGTTTTGATAACCTCCCGTTCGGATCAAAGAGCTTCAATCTGTTGCTGAGAATTGGAAAGCTGAGCGCTCTTGACCTTGAGGGCGGTGGTTTTACTAGCAAGAACGTCCATTAACGAGTTTTCGGCAGCGAGATCCTCTTGAAGTTTAGAGAGGCGCTCGTCAATGGAGGCACGAAGGGCCGAGTTGTCGTTGCTGATGGATTGGCAAAGGGTAGCGAACGACTTTAACTCCGTTGAGACGAACGTGGCCAATTGTTGAACGATTGGTTCCAACGTTGTCTGTGTTGCATCTGCACTCTCCTGTAAGGACTTTAACAGGGAAGAGGCTTCAGAGAATAGTTTATCGACTTTTGCGGTCGCAGCCTCACAAGCTTTCGTCGAGGCGTCAATGGCTGCAGTGGCTGAAGCGACGGAATCATGCTGATCCCTAGAGAAGGCATCAACAATCTTCTGAAGAGCGGCTTCAGAGAGAGAGGATTGAGTGTTGGAGGATGAAGCAATAAGCAAGTCAACCTTCTCATTTAGCTCCTTAAGATGCTTCTTTGTTACTGGAGCATCCTCCTCGTCGTCGCTTTGGACCTGAAACGGACTAAAGTAGACCGAATCGAAGGTCATATTTTCCCCGCCAAGGAAAGGGTTATCTCCATCAGAGGCATGATCAGGAGATGTTGGGGGTGGTGAAGCTGGGGGTGTTGTGGTATGAGTCGGTTCAGGTTGAATGTTGGTGGGGGTAGTTTCGGGTGGTGGTTGAGTGTGGATAGTTTCGGTTGTATGCTGGGGTTCAGTTACAGGTGGTGGTTCGGTTGCATCGGTATGAACCCCCGTATCAGATACGTTGGTTGTAACCTTTGCAGTTGTTGTTGTTGTGGTATCAGTGAAAATGGGTGGTGGTATAGGGAAAGAAGTTTGAGGAATGGTGGTAGAGGGGTTTATGGTGGGAATGGAAGTAGGGATTGTTTGAGTGGGTGAAGGAATGGGTGAGTTATGGATTTCCATGTCTGGGGTAGGTGATCGGGGTGGGGTGTTGCCTCTTGTAGGGGTTTCGCCTCGTTGAGAGCCGTCCGAATCCGATCTCTCGCCTTCTGAGTCACTCGAAGAGGAAGCGACTATAAGTTTGCGCTTCGGTTGAGTCTTTCGTCTCTTCGGCTGCGGGGACTGTGCAGCTTTGGTTGGTTTCCTCTTCCTGGGAGAAGGACCTTTAGCCCCTTTGGTCACTTGCTTCCCTTTTTCTGCCTTTTTGCCCCTATTAACAGGCTTATCAGCGTCATGGATGGACTTGAGCATTTCCGGTGTAAGTTCCCTCGGTCCAGACGCCTTGAACTCCTTAATAGTCCGGATGATCCGGCTGTCAGATGGAACATCGCCGTACATGGTCTCCGGAATTGAGCCAATGAAAGCGAACTTGGATGCATCTCAGACGATAATCTTCGTGGTATGAAAAGTACCGATCGAAGACATCGATGCACCGGCAACAGTGGGGACATCGAACTTATCCATCGCCCACTTGGTGATGAGAGTCCAGAACCGTGCATACGACACCTCGGAATGTCATGAAGAAGAAGAGAGGCTCTGGATGAGTTGTTGCCAGAGAACAAACCCATAGTCAAGATTGACACCGTTGTAGACGCCATACATTATCGACAAGAAGAGTCGACTAGAGCCGTCGGATCCTGAGCTCCGTTCAGATAAGCCTTTAAAGAGAACAGTGAACATATCGTTCCACTGTGGCGGCAAGCATGATTTTTTAAATTTCGCGACGGAGGTGAGCGCCTCCGTGTACCCCATGTTGTAAAACATACTATAGAGATGGCCAATCGGAATCGTCTCCGGATTAACCCTGGAAGGGTCAGCAGCAAACCCTAGCAATGCGCCAAATCATTGCCTTGAAATCGAGGTCTTGTGATCAGAAACCTCGAAGAAGACCCTATCGACTGCTTTATCGTAATGTGCGGTCGCATACACCTGCGAGAGGAGCTCCATAGGCACAGATTCAACCCTAGAAAGTGCAGGAGCGATTTGTGAGTACTTCAGGCACTCGATGACCGGAAACATGTAGGAATCGTACACCTGAGGGGTTAGGTCAATCACCAAACACTGTTGAGGGCGAATGGGAAGGATGTGTGAGGTGGCATGGACTGAGGATGATTCTGCCATTGTTGAAGTTAGGAAGAAGAAGATGAACAGTAAAGGCTTTAGAAAATTTTGCTCTCTTGGGAAATCGGATGCAGTAAAGAGGTAAATGGGAGTGGAGACTGCCTTTTATAGTGGGTGAAAGGAGAGAGAAAAATCTGTTCAAATCTTCTATGGAAATACGAAAAGGTTTTCCGGAATGACAGATGCGTGACAGTTAAGGCATGCGATGATCACGTAAGAGAGAGAGTGTCAGATTCCTTGGAACATGCCGCCCAACAAGCGCCGTTTTAGAAGAAACCGTTTCAAATCCACACGCGCCTGTTTAGTGTTAGAAAGGAACCGCTTCAAATTCTTCCACGCGTCCACGACGTCAGTTATGGAATGGGCGTTTCAAATTCGCATGCGTCCCTTTTTACCGCCGTTTGAAATTCAATCCATTTGTTTCCCTCCTGAGTCAGCAACCCTTTAATCTTATCCCTGTAACGGCATCTTTTGAAGGATACTCCCACGTGGATGATTTTGACCACTTCTTAATAATTAACCACCGATGCAATAAAACAGCCTGTAATTATTAGTACCAGAATTTTTGGAAAATCAAAGATTTTCGTGCTAAGAGTGTAAAAAGAAAAGAAATAAAGCAACCCTTTTTAGGAATAAATGTGATGTCAATAATGACACGAAACAAATGATCTCGGGCACGAATCTCTTCCTTCAAAGTCAAGAGAGACCTTAAAGTGTTAGTTTGGTTTCCCGTTGAATAACGATCAAACACTTATTAATAAATGTTGAAAGGCTTCTTTTAATTAGGCTATTTAAGGGTGGCTTTCGCTTTGATGCAACAATTCTAATCTTGAAATAAGATAGAAAGTGAACAAAGTACTTGTGAGACCGGTGTAGTCTGTTGAACAAGTAGGTAGGAATAAATTTGAAAGTGGCTTGGAAAATATAAAATCGCAATAAAAATTAAAAAACTGGATCCCGAGGGAAGAAATGTTATGGTGTTTAACAATTTCATAGGAATCACACAAAATAAAATTTGAGATTTCATCAAGGTACATCCGTCAATTCTTTGGTGAAAACTTGAGCAAATTTATTGTTCACCGTCAATTCAGATTTGGTGTTGAATTTTGGGTTTCACTCAGCTCGTAGTGGCACGAAACTAAGATCATAAACACAGTTGTTGTGTAACCATAAACCTCAGTGGTAATTTCTGAGAGTCTCTAGGGTTACATTGATGAAACGAATGTAATGGAGAAATATAATGGAGATGGTGTAAGAAATTAAAGTACCTCTGCTGTGAAACTAAGGACCAAGCAGAAAACTCTTATCTCATGTGAGAAGAGAGTAAGGTAGCTCACGATTAGAATAAATGTGATAGCCTAATTGGGAAGACAAGGTTTGTGTATACCAAGTCATTAAGGCTATTATTCAGAATCTTATGAGGCTTGGGACAGATACAGCAGCATGCTTCTAGGGACACTTAAGTAATCCAACAATTTTATCCCCATAAACAAACCAACACACAAATAAACTAAAATTTAAAAAAATATTTTTGGAGTTTTTGACATATATATAAAAAAAATAAAATAAAATAAAAAAATAAGCAAGAAAAAAGAACTTAGAAAGATAAAAAAAAACTTTGGAAAAAAATTGGTAACCGAACCCGAACGTTCGGTTGGTTTCGGTTGAGAAAAGTTTTGAAAAACCGAACCCGAGCGATCGGTTGGTTTCGGTTTAAGAAAATTTTGAAAAACCGAACCCGAGCGATCAGTTGGTTTCGGTTTAAGAAAATTTTGAAAAACCGAACCCGAGTGTTCGGTTGGTTTCGGTTTTGGAATATTTTGCAAAACCGAACCCTAGCGTTCGGTTGGTTTCGGTTTAAGAAAATTTTGAAAAACCAAACCCGAACCTTCGGTAGGTTTCGGTTTTGGAAAATTTTGAGAAACCAAACCCGAACCTTCGGTAGGTTTCGGTTTTGAAAAATTTTTAGACAACCAAGGAATTTAGGCTTGCAATCAGAAAATACTTTTTGACAATAATATAAACAACTTTGTACAAGAAATTTACAACCAAGAAAACTACCTTTGTGGTGATGAGCGAGTCAGATGATTGAACTGAACCTGAACGTTCGGTCAATTTCGCTTCTTACATTTAAGGTTGAGAGGTAGTTTGAGGTACTGACTCTGATTCCATCATACCTAGCCCTTGTAAAATTCTGTTGAATGATGCTTCAGGAAGAGCTTTGGTAAAGACGTCAGCCAGTTGATCAGTGGTTCGAACAAAGTGTACTTCAACGTTTCCATCTTCCACATGATCTTTGATAAAGTGATACCTCAGTGCTATGTGTTTGGTTTTGGAGTGTTGCACTGGGTTATGACAGATCCTAATTGCACTTTCAGAGTCACAATATAGTGGGATCTTCTTCATATTGAGTCCATAGTCTCGAAGTTGACTCTGGATCCAAATCACTTGAGAGGTGCAGGATGCAGCGGCTATGTATTCAGCTTCGGCAGTAGATAACGACACGCACGTTTGTTTCTTTGATTGCCAGCTAACCAACTTCCCGTCAAGGAATTGACAGCCGCCAGTGGTGCTTTTTCTGTCGAGTCCACATCCTCCAAGGTCTGCATCTGAGTAGGCTTGAACGAAGAAGCCTGAGTTAGAAGGATACCATAGACCTAAGGAGGCAGTTCGCTTGAGATATCGTAAAATGTTCTTCACTGCAAGCATGTGAGGTTCGCGTGGGTTTGCCTGAAATCTAGCACAGTAACACACAGAAAACATGATGTCAGGCCTGCTAGCAGTAAGATACATCAGTGAGCCTATCATTTGACGATAGAGCGTGATATCAACAGCCAGTTTGTCCAGGGATGGAGTTAGCTTGGTGCCGAATGCCATTGGGACTTTGATTTTGGAATCACCCATCATGCCAAACTTTGCTAAGAGAGTCTTCGTGTAAGCTTCCTGATTAATAAAGATGCCTTCGGGTCCCTGTCTAATATTTAAGCCAAGGAAAAAGTTAATAGGACCCATTGAGCTCATTTCAAATTTAGTTTCCATCAGCTTTCTGAATTCAGCTGTTAGGCTGGGATTCGTTGAGCCAAAGATGATATCATCGACATAAATTTGAACGATCATAAGATGGTTACCTTCCTTTTTGCGAAAGAAGGTTGGGTCATCCGAACCTTGTTTGAATTTAGACATCTTTAAGAATTTAGTTAGCGTTTCATACAAGGCTCTCGGAGCTTGTTTCAATCCGTATACAGCTTTATCCAGAATGTAGCAATGATTTGGATATTTTTCGTTCACGAACCCAGGAGGTTGCTCCACATACACTGTTTCTTCGAGTTCTCCATTAAGAAATGCACACTTGACGTCCATTTGGAAAACTTCAAAGTTTTTGTGGGCAGCATAGGCAAGGAAAATTCGGACAGATTCAAGCCTAGCTACAGGAGCGAAAGTCTCTTCATAATCAATCCCTTCCTCTTGACAATATCCTTTCACTACTAGACGAGCTTTGTTCCTTATGACGCTTCCTTCCTCGTCCAGTTTATTCCTAAAGACCCATTTGAGACCAACAACCGAGGCATCTGGAGGAGTTGGAATGAGACGCCAGACTTTGTTCCTTTCAAATTCGTTCAGTTCGTCTTGCATCGCTTGAACCCAATCAGAGTGATCGAGAGTAGTGTTAACTGTCTTCGGTTCAACTTTTGATACGAATGAGTTAAACATGCAAAATTCAACTTTGGAAAATAAGGATGTCTGTTTTGCCTTTAGTTGTGATCGGGTCAGAACCTTTTCAGAGACATCACCAACCACTTGAGAGACAGGATGGTCTCTTGTCCATTTGGTGAGTGGTGGATAATGAGGATCAAAGGTAGGATCTAATTCAACATTTATCATTTCTTCTGGCTCGGACTGGCTTTCGTAGTCGTATGACATATCAGCTTGCTCCCCCTCGATAGATGAGCTTTCTGGAATGCTTTGAGAAACTTGAGGTTCAGAGGTTTCTTGTGGTGCTGGGCTTTCAAGCGTTGATGCACCTTCGGATGGTGAGGCACTTTCGGTTGGTGAAGTGCTTTCGGGGGCAGTTGGAGACCTTGGCTCCCCCTCAACAGGTGAGGTCGGCTGATTTGATGACGGTTGATCCTCCCCCTCGACTGAAGCATCGTTTGATGGAGGTTCGTCAGAATTCGATCCTCCCTCGTTCATTCTCCTGGCAGCTTTTTCGACAATTTGCTTCATATGGTCTACCTTGTTGTCTGCTGCGCCTGCTTCTGAGAGAGTGGCTTTCTCTGGTTCGTCAAATGGCTCCATAAACTTCTAGAATAGATTAGCTATCGAGACTGTGACTTGGCCAGTTTGAGGAAAAATTTCCTCAGCTGTGTCTTCTTTGGCCTGTAGCTTTTTGACATAGCTATCATCGAAAGTCACGTAATAAGTCTCTTCGATTTTCCTCGAACGCTTGTTTAATACTCTGTATGCTTTGGAAGTGAGAGAGTAGCCTAGAAAGATTCCCTCGTCGGCTTTGACATCGAACTTGTTGCGGTGTTCTTTGGAGTTAAAGATGAAACACCGTGAGCTGAACACATGGAAAAATTTCACATTGGGCTTCCTATTGTTGAGAATTTCATAAGGAGTTAGCGTGAATCATTTGTTGAGATATGACCTGTTCTGTGTAAACCAAGCAGCAGAAATAGCATCAGCTCAAAAATAAAGAGGTAAGGAGGCGAAACTTAGCATAGTTCGGGCAGCTTCATACAAGGATCGGTTTTGTCTTTCGACAATTCCGTTCTGTTGAGGTGTGTATGGAGCTGAGAAGTTGTGACTTATTCCCTTTTCTGCCAGGAATTCTTCAAATTCTCTATTTTTGAATTCCAGACCATTGTCGCTCCTTATGTTGCGAACGACCTTCTTAAGCTGTACTTCAATATCCTTGATGAACACTCTTAGCTTATGAGTCGCTTCAGATTTAAGCTTTAGAAAGAACACCCATGTAAAACGTGAAAAATCATCAACAATAACAAGAATATACTTGCTACCACCGATGCTTTCAATAGATGATGGACCACACAAATCAATATGAAGTAATTCGAGTGGTTCCACAACTTTAGTGTTAATTATAGATGGATGACTTTGACGACTCTGCTTCCCCATTTTGCATGCAACACACAAATGATCTCTATCGAACTTGAGCAATGGAAGACCTCGAACATGACCTCCAGTGACAAGTTTGTTGATATCTTTAAAGTTGAGATGAGAGAGTCTTCGGTGCCACAACCAGCTTTCGTCAGATTGTGCTTTTGATAACAGGCATATAGCTGGGTTTCCTTTGATGGGTTTGAGGTTTAGAGGAAACATTTCACCCTTGCGCTCCGACTTGAGAATAACTTTCTTTGTCTTCTTCTCAATAGTTTCAGAACCCTCATCGTCGAATGAGACTTTGAGACCGGTACCTCCAACAAGCTGAGATACACTGATGAGGTTGTGTTGTAGTCCTTCCACATATGCAACCTTCCTTATCGTGAAATCACCATTAGTGATCATTCCGTATCCCTTAATGGTGCCGAAGGAGTTATTTCCAAACTTGACGTTGCCACCATTTGTAAGAGACCTGTATTCCCTGAGCTCTTCTTTACTCCCTGTCATGTGACGCGAGCAGCCACTATCGATGTACCATTCTTCGTCAAACTGCTCGTCACTGATAACCTGCAAAAATTAAGCAGATTTAGGAACCCAAAGTCTCTTGGGTCCACGTGAGCCTTTCACAGGTACAGGAATAGTAAGAGAGATGTCAACAAGATATGTTTGTTTTATTAGTGTTGTTTCATCTTTCTTTTTGATGGTAAAAACTTTGATTTTATTAGGATTAGGTGCGTTCAGTTTAGATTCTGGTTTGGATGCTGAAACCTTCTGTTTCCCTTTTTGTTCAGTTGAAGATTGAGATTTTCAAGAAGGAACAGTATGGAATTCAGAACGAGGTGGAGAAGAATTAGAAGAATTAGATGATTGAGAATGAGAGGGCTTGGATTGAGATGACTTCTTGGCTGGAGACTCTAGGTTACCCTTTTGCTTTTGATCATTGGTGGGACTGACCTTAGAGTTTTGATCTCTTTTGATTTCATAACCGAACCTTTGCTTTCGGTTGGTTTCGTTCTCTGAACCGAACCTTTGCTTTCGGTTGGAGTCATCCTCAGAACCGAACCTTTGCTTTCGGTTGGAATTCTTTTCTGAACCGAACCTTTGCTTTCGGTTGTTGTGGCTCTCGTGCTTTTCAACAGGATTATTCTCAAACTTTAGGTTCTTGTTTTGATGTGAGAAATATGCATTATGGGATTGCCAGAATTGTTTCCTTTCAGAGAGATTCTTCCTGTATCTCTGGTTCCTTTGACGTTTCTGATTCCCCATCTGCTTCGGTTGATGATGGATGTTGGCTTTCATTTTCGGTTTCTCTTTGGCTGGTTCACTTTGAACTGAGGAAGTTTCACTTTGAACTGAGGAACTAGAGGGAATGTCTTCTTTTGCCGAACATTCATTTTCTTAAGGAATGTCTTTCGTACCACTGGTACTTGGCACATCAAAATTATCAGGCTTGTTCAAGGGTTCTGGCACGTATCTACCTTTACTTTTCCATGAGGTCCTTTCAGATAAGCCTACCGTTTCATCAACATTATCGATTGGAGCTGACCAGAAGAACTCATCACAGCCATCAGCATTGTCTTCGTTTACAATTGCTGTGAGTTCAGCAGTCTGATGTTCGGTTACTCCCGTGACCTTGTACACTTGATTTGGAGTGGTCCTAACCTTTTGATATACAACGGCTTTCTCTGCTAAGATCGGGGACTTTTGTTGGGACAATCGAGTGAACTCCACTGAATTTTCTGAAATTAGATTCTTGTGGTTTTCAGGTTCGCTTTTCACAAATTCTGAGCAGTCAACCGTGTCCTCTACAGAAATTTCACGCATATTGTCATCCTCATTAAGCTCAGATGCATTTTCAACATCAATTTTGTTTTCTGAGCTTAAGTTGGCGTTTAAAGAGTCAAATTTTTGTATGGTTTCGGTTCTCAGTTTCAATCTATCATTTTCATCCAAAAGGTTTTTGAGCATGTCCTTATGGTCCTTGGATTTAATGAAAGATTCAATTTTGTCCAGTCCATACATATAGGTCGGATTGACGTCATCAGATGATATCACACTCTCACAATTATAAGCTTCAGCATCAATTTCATCCTCCTTAAACTCAAGGAAGGGCAAAATCATGCGATGAATCTTTTGTCCTATTTCACAATCCAAATGAAGCTGAGTAATATTAGTGTAAAGACGTTTGGCAATCAAACAAAAAACATTTCGCTGTTTTAAAAGCTTTAAATTGTCTCTTTGCAAATAAATGTTTTCATCTTTTATTTTGACTAATTCTGACTCCTTCAATTCGATCCACATGCGCCGTTCCTCACTCTTCGAAGACACCCTGCTTAATTGATCAGTTAGGTTAGAATTGGTGACTCGAGTTTGAGTTAAACTACTATCTAGATGAGAGATTCGTGAATTAACGTTTTTTAGTTCTTTTTCATATGAGCATTGTGGAACTTTAAATGAGACAAAAACCGTTTGTACCTTCTTGATCAGTTCATTGAACCGTACGCTGAGCGGTTTGGCTGTAAAGCACATATCCTGTTGCTCCTTTGGTTCATTGCTCCCATTATCAGTATTGTATCCCCTCATCTGAGATACGTCAGACACCATCAAGCACCTTCCTCCACTGTTTTCCTCTTTTGCCACACAAGCCTTTCCATGAGAGGGCTTCCTCACTTCATCGTCTTCAGAGTTGGTTGACCAAACCTCCACGCCACCGAACTCGTCATCAGCAACCGAACCCTGCACAATTAGAGCATTCATAGAAGGGTTAGCGGTAGATTTCTTCTTCCTGATTTCATCAAGCTTTTTCTGCAGCAAAGCTTCTTCATCCTTATCCTCATCCTTTTCAGCCATCTTTTTGAGGACACAATCCTTTGCATAGTGGTTTTTCCCTCCACAGTAGTAACAGCTTACTCCAGAATCACCTTCTTCCTTCGGTTCCTTCTTAGACTCTTCAACCTTCGGTTCATCTTTAACCTTTTCTGAGCTATAACTCCCCTGCCAGTTTCGGTTTTTGTTATTGGGGAATCTCTTCTTGATGAACCTCTTGGGGTTAGACACCATCATAGCATACTCTTCAGACGTGAGGTCATAATCCTCCAAGTTGAGGTCTTCGTCCTCCATTACAGCTTTACTTTTGGACAGGAGGGCCAACGAACATAGGCTTGAAACCACATTCTTTTCCTGCAACACAATCTTCTCCTGAGATTTGAGAATACCCACCAGTTTCGCCAAGGAATATGATTTAAATTGCTCGTGGGCTTTAACTGTGGACACAACTGCTCTCCACTCTGATCTGAGACCATTAAAGAACGTAACCTTCTGCTCAATAAGCTTCCTTTCAATGTCATGTTTGATCATCTTGCTGAGAAGATGATTGAAGCGGTCGAATGTTTGGGTCACGGATTCATCGGCACCTTGCATGAATTCACCAAACTCAGACAAGAGTAAAGTTTCAATTGAGTGTTCAAGATCCTTGTCTGTAGAGTACAATTCACGTAGCCTATCCCAGATTTCCTTTGCCGTCGTGCATGAGCTTACCAACCTGAAGGTGTCGGACTGAAGGGCGAATCTGATCAATCTTAACACCTTGATATTACACTGAAACTTATCTTTTTCATCTTGCGCAATATCTTTAACATCTTTCAGAAGATCATTATACTCCTTTTGAGTTTTAATAATCCTTGAAGTTGCAGAATGAGAAAACGGACCAGAAATAATTGCTTCCCAGATGAGGTATCCATTATCCTCAGATCCTATAACGTAATCTTCAAAGTGATGCGCCCAGACTTCATAATCGTGGGTGTATAGGATGGGAATCTTCGTTGTTGATCCAATGTTGTTTGAAATATTGATGGGATTCGATTGCGACTCGTCCATAATGATCGAATAACCTGTTCAAAGATCAGACTTGTAATAAATCAGATTAGGGCAAAACAATAAATATCAAGATACGTCAATAATGAGATGACGGCTCAATAAATATCAGTAATTGCGGAAAACCCTAATTGAAACCTTTTTCACAGAAAAGAAGTGTATCGATTACACAGCCTCCTGCTCTGATACCAATTGATAAGTTTAAAACTAAACTTGATGATCAATTAGATCTCAAACAGGTTAAATAAACAGTAAACAGCAAGAACACGAAAACAATAAACAACTCAAGAATGAATCAAACGTGTCAAATGATTATAAAACAACCCTCAGAAGAGCTCGATAAAGAACATCAACTGTAGAGGGTTAGAAGGTTTACAGGAACGATAAAGAAAGAACTTTGTAATGCTATCTTCTTCTATCAATCGTATTCTCTAGATCGTTAACCGAATATGCATGCAAACATATTCTTATATAGTAAACCTAATAGCTCACGGTTGGACAGGGCCAAACCAGAGTACAAAATTATTGGACTATTAACCGAGCCCAATGACGCAATCCTTAAACGAATCTGCAACCCAACAATAACCATTGCAAATGGATTAGTGTAATCATTACCACATTAAAATCAGGTTTTATAAGTCCAAAACAGTTTAGGGTAATGATTCTAGTCCATTTCCAGCAGCAAAACTCGAAAAACTGCACTCTGAGCCTCCTACTCGTTGAGTGCACGAACCTACTCGACGATTAGGTTGAATATATGCAAGGACTCGTGGAGTCCCACTATGGACTCGGTGAGTTCACTCAGCAGAATGCAGAAATTTCGATTTTCTTCAACAATTTGCATCAAGTATCAAGAAAACAAGCTTAGGCTTTGATACCACTGTAGGGTTTTGAGCATTCTAAGACTCCTACGGTTTACATGCAACCCTAGAAACCTTGGATCTATGTTTTACTAAGATACATGCAAATTTGATTTTTCCAATGTTCTTAACCTAACTAGCATGGCATGCGGAACATGAAACATAAAAGCTAGTAGATGAACATACCTTCCTTGTTGCTTGGATTTCTTAAGAACTTTGTGAGCCTAGCACCCCAAATGGGATGCCTCAAATGTTTCAGATAACACCACAACTCTTGGAATAACTTTGAGAGAAGAACACAAACACTCAAAATCGGCTATCCCTCTTGTTCTTTTCTTAGTCCCGATTTTGGTAGCCCATAGGGTCTTTATAGAGTGTGTCACAAGTAGGATTACAAAATGTAAACCCTAATTGACATGACTTTTCATTTCCTCCATGATCCATGGGTTTTATCCTCCATGGAGCACCTAATGGGTCCTAGTGCAATCTAGTGAATCATGAACCATAAGCCCACTATACAAGAATGAATGATTTACAAATCAATCCCTATATATTTAATTAGTCTCTTTTTGATCAGAAAATTAATTCCAAATTAATTCTAGATCAATACTAATTAAATAATATTATTAATATATTATAACTTATAATATATTAATAAACCGTAAGTATCCTTTTCTCATTTTTGTCTATTCAAGTGTTATGATGCCATGCAACCCAAATGGACCATGCCAACCGGGTCAAGTACATACTAGAAATAGTTATAGACTTAGACACCTTATCCAACAGGCATGTGGTTTGGAGGATCCTCTTTTAGATCGATCTCCTGAATCAGTGAAAAAATATGGACATTGGATTACCTAAGTTGGACTTCATCTATGATCTTTTTACTTTAGGTTCTTCTCGTTTCCTATTAAGAGTTATGAAAACAAACCCCGCGTTATTCAGAAATCTAGATAAAATGATGGCATTTGGAAAGAAAAATATGTCTTCGTGAGACACGACTCGATTCCTGAAGAGGATTCCCTGCCAAAAACATGGATTAAAAAGGGCAGGAAATAAATTTAGATATCAAGGGTCCTGAAATTTACTTCCCTTATTTTGTTTGTTTTGATGCAGCGTGCAGGTTTGAGTAGCTTATTCCTGTTGCTAGTGATTGTGAGGACAAGATTTCCAAGTTCCTCACACTTCCCGCATTTGATAGGTCGTTCAAGCTTGAATATTCCAGTCTTCAAGAGGGTTCCTACACTACTGCTTCTATGGCGGACCACATGTAATGTTATTTTTCTTGGATATGTCTTTTTAGAGGATCTCAGTTTGTCAGGGATTTCTGGCAGGTTCTAAGACTACTTGGTCCAAGGCCCACTTTGGTCTGACGGATCTTGGAGATGATAGGACCACTTGTTTAATCAGAGTCAAGAAGGAAAAAAGGGGCTACTCTTCCTCTCTCTAAGAGATCTCATATAGGTCTTATGGTTAATGCTTAAGGATCCCGAAAACGAAAGACTTCTGAGGCTGTAGACTTCAGCTTTGAGAACCTCAGCATCGAGGATGCTTTCGGGAAGTTTTCCTCATTTTGCCAAGCTGTAAGAATTCTACATAAGCATTATTTATATTAATCCATCATACCTGTTCTTTTTAATGCTGATGTTTATGTTTCTTCCAGGTCTTCCTAACGTTTCGCATGTTACCAATGACCTTATGTTGTGTGTTGATAAAGCTGAGTTTGTTCTAAAAGAATAGGAGAAGACGTGGAGGATCACCTATGAGGATCTTCTCCAAAGGGTGGACTTGTTGAGGAAACAGAAAGTCGAAAAGGAGGAAGAAAATCTCGTGGATCTTGAAGAGGTGATTGCTGAGCAAAGACAAGTGTAACGATAGCTATTATACAAGATAAAATTAAGTTGGCCGAGGATCTAAAAAACACAAGTTCTTGGGATGTAGAGGGATGGCGTGAGGCTTTGGCCAAACCGACCGATAAGCCTAATATCGCCAATCATGATCCTATGTTATTGTTTACCGAAGGAGGGGAAAAGAAGTACACGACCGATGATGACCAGACTACGGTTTAGGGATGAAAAAAGATTGGTTTAAATAATTTTGATTTTTTTAGTGATGTAATACAATTAACCTTTTGGCTGGGTTAATATGCAACACTTTCTTTTTTAGAATGACATGGTAGCATTTTCCTTTTATATCCCTCTCATAGTTTTTTTGTACGACAGTCATGATATTAAAATCCTTAGGATCATGTGAGTAATCCTAAAATAGAATTTATTTAGTAGTTCATTTCGATCATTTTTGAAATTAGATGATTTTATTTTAGGACCCTGAAAAGTTCATCATCTTTAAACCTTAACCAAAGCTCTTTGAGAATAAGGATAGATGGAACTTGATCATCTTATTGTTTTTCTTTAAGCTTCATAATTTCTTCAATCCTAGGATTTAACGAGGATAAATCTCAACTTAGGAGAGAATTTCGATTCACTGCTGAGAATGAGGTTCTTTATTATTGATGGTTGATGAGGATCCTTACTGTCATAGATCCTTACATGACAAGGATCACATATACCAAATTTCTCCTTAGGATAACCTATTTAGATTATATACTTCGACATGATTCTTGTGTAACATCGCAGGTCCAATGGATAACATCCTAATGTTATATTCTGCGGAGGATCCCAACTTGTGGTATGATTCATGGGA
This sequence comes from Lactuca serriola, assembly GCF_051521515.1. Classification (NCBI taxonomy): domain Eukaryota; kingdom Viridiplantae; phylum Streptophyta; class Magnoliopsida; order Asterales; family Asteraceae; genus Lactuca; species Lactuca serriola. The sequence continues at coordinate 245,759,340 of NC_136415.1, read as the reverse complement.
TAGATAACATGAAATTGTTCCAATTCAATTGTATTCTTTGGGGAAGATTCCCAACATGTGATAACATAAAGATGTTATAGATCTTATGTAATTTCTGGGGCAGGATCCCAATCTTTGATAACATGAAAATGTTATAAACCTTAAGTAATTACTGGGGTAGGATCCCGTTTTTTGTATAACATGAAAATGTTATAAATCTTAAGGATCTCACCTTGTGTTCAAAGACAAGAGGGTTTCCAAGCCACTGAATCATGAAATGATCCCCTTACCTGTATCCCACAGTTAGATATCATGCGTCTAAGGGAGGTGTATGAACCTTAGTTCGTGTGAAAAAGGTAATTAACTCTTTAAACCTTAGAGGCGATTAAGTACCCTTAAGCGTGGGACGGATGATCAGACTCTAACAGGTATATATGATAGTTTATAGATTACATTGTTAAATATAATGTAGTTTACCAAGTATTAAGGTGTTGAGATCTTCATGTGTCAAGATCCTTGTGTTTCAGGGTGTTCAACCTTGAGGATCCTGATGTTTCAGGATCTTCAATCTTGAGGATCCTGATGTTTCAGGATCTTCAGACTTGATGATCCTTAACTATACGTTGTTCCGCATAGCAAATGTTAGCTAGGGGTGGGTGTTAATCTAGCTAATGCCCCTCCGATGCTTAAGTTAGTAATGTATTCGAGGAGAAAATAAGTAATAATGAAAATCTTAAGGTAAAGAACATGTGCATCTTGGTTTTGTTGTGGATTATTCGACCCTACTTACATGTAGTATGCTTTGAGGTGTAGAGAATTCCAGGATCTTGGCAGAACATCTCCTTCGAGTGTTGTTAGCCAATATGCTCCTTTTCCTTCTTCAACATCTATAAGGTACGACCCTTCCCATTTAAGAGCCAATTTTCCTGCACTAGGATCCTTGGTGTTTTGGAATGTTTTCCTTAATACCAAGTCTCCTATTTGAAACCTTCTTACTCTTATATTTCTATTGTAATCCTTGGTGATTTTCTATTGATGAGCAGCAATGCGTATTTGGGCAAGATTCCTAAGCTCATCAATAGTGTCAAGATCTTGCACTGGGATCCTGTCGTTATTCTCATGGTCTTGCAGTAAGTATCTTGCCATCGGGATCACTACTTTAATAGGGATTACTGCTTCTGTCCCAACCACCAAAAAATAGGGGATGCTACTTGTGGCCACTTTAGAAGTGGTCCTATCTGCCCACAAAACGAAAGGAAGCTCTTCTGCCAACCTTCCCTTCTTTTTGTCTAGCCTTTTCTTCAAATTTTTAACTATGATTTTGTTGTTAGACTCTGCTTGACCAGTAGCCTAGGGATGGACAGGAGTGGCCATTCTCATTTTGATTCCCCAGCTAGTGCAAAAGTCACTTGTCCTTTTGCTTATAAATTAGGATCCATTGTCGCATATGATTTCAATCGAGATCCTGAACCTGGTCAAGATATTACGTTTAATAAATGAGACTACTTCTTTGTCGCTTACCTGAACGAAAGCCTCAACTTCAATCCAATTTGAGAAGTAATCAGTCATTACCAGCATGAAGACTTTTCCTCCTGGGGCAACCGATAATTTTCCGACTATATCCATTCCCCATTTTAGAATTGGCCATGGGGAGATAATTGGATATAGAGGTTCTGACGGTTGATTTAGGATGTTGCCATGTTTTTGCCAAGCATCACACTTTTGAGCATGTAGAAAAGAATCACTCTTCATAGTTGGCCAGTAGTATCCTTTTCTTACTATCTTGGAGCATAAAGATCTGCCCCTAGTATGATTGTCACAATCTCCTTCATGAATGTCTTTCATGAATTCTGCAACCTCGGGATCTTCCAGGCATCTAAGGTACGGACCTGCCATATATTTTTTTAGAGTTTGCCTTGGATCACGACAAGTCTTGAGACACTTGTTCTGAATGCTCTCTCTCGCTTTTTTCTGTTGGTGGGATCATACCATTTTGGAGATATTCCATAATGGGTTGGGTCCATGATTGCGAACATCTTCGAGGATCATGTCCATTGGGGTCCCCTTGAGGAAGGATCCTACGGTCAAGATCTTCGATAGGTGCTGTGCTTGTCAGATGTTTAGGATCTTCTGATTTTTCGGAGAGGGTTTCTATGGCTAGGTTTATTATACGGGTTGTAGGAATCTTTGTTTCTGGTAGGATTCTAAGGGAGGATCCTAAATTGGCTTATGCATCTGCTTCAGTGTTTTCTTCTCTGGGAACTTCGGTTAGGGTAAAGTTCTCGAAGTCAGAAGCTAATTTTTTAAGGATCTCTAGATATAATGCTAATCTTTCACCTTTCACTGCATAAGATGCATTGAAGTGATTGGTTAGTAATAAAGAATCAAAAAAAAATACTTGGTGATCCCTGATTTGAAGATTCTTAGCCAATTGTAGTCCCATGATGAATGCTTCGTATTCTACTTCATTGTTGGTAGTGTCGAATTCATAACTAAGTGCTTGGGGTAGGATGTCCCCCTGTGGCGACTTTATATGATCCCTAGCCATGTTCCTTTAATATTTGAAGCTCCATCTGTGAACAATGTCCATTTTCCCTAGTGTTTATCTTCTAGGAGTTGCTTGGCTTCCATTTTTACTTCGTTTTGCATCACTAAAGTCAGTAAGAAAGTCTGCAAATGCTTGTGATTTTATGGCCAACCTTGGTTCATATCTGATGTCAAATAGGATTAGCTTGACCGGCCATTTTTCTATTCTCCCCGACATTTCTAGTTTTCTCATGACATTCTTAATAGGATAATTAGTTTTTACTTTTATAGTATGTGCTTCAAAATAATGTCTTAGTTTAGTAGAAGCGGTTACTAAGGCAAGAATTAATTTCGAGATGAGAGTATCTGGTCTCAAGATCCAGGAGAAATTTACTTACATAGTAGATACGATCCTTAGCCAAAACGACACTTACTGTGTTTGAAGATACTGAGAGGTAGACAGGAAGTGGTTCTCCATCTATTGGATTTCCTAGTAGTGGTACAAAGCTTAGATATCTTTTGACTTCCTGGAAGGCTTTCTCGTGTTCCTCCTTCCACTGAAATTTCTTGTTCTACTTCAAGATATCATAAAAGGGCTTGCAACTTTTTGAGGATCTTGAAATGAATATGTTGAGTATTGCTACTTTTCCGGTTAGCGTTTGGATGTCCTTTGTCAAAGATTCGGATCTTAGTTCCATGACTGCTTTGATCTGTTCTGGGGTTGTTTCTATCCCTCTTTTTGTTACCATGTATCCAAGGAACTTGATGAATTCATTCTAAAGTGACATTTGAGTGGGTTCATCTTCATATTGTACTCGTCCAGGATGTCAAATGCTTCCCTAAGGTCTCTAAGGTGATCTTCGACTTTCATTGACTTCACTACCATGTCGACAATATAAACTTCCATGGTGTCCCCCAACTTGTCTTTGAACATCCAATTCACCAACCTTTGATATGTTGCACCTGCATTTTTAAGACCGAAAGGCATTGCAGTGTAACAATATATACATGTTGGTGTTATGAATGTCGTGTCTTCCTGATTGGATTGCTAGATCTGGATTTGTTGGAATCCTGCTGAAGCATCCATGAAAGTCAAGAGCTTATTGCTAGCCGTCGCGTCTATCATGGAGTCAATGTGAGTTAGGGGGAAAGGTTCCTTAGGACAAGTCTTATTAAGATCCGTGTACTCTACAAACACTCGCCATTTACCGTTTTTCTTTTGTACGACAACCATGTTAGCTAGCCATCTTGGGAACTTCACTTCTTTGATCATCCCTGTCTTGAGGAGCTTCTTAACCTCTTCTTGAATGATATGGTTCCTTGCGTGTGCAAAATGATGGGTTTTGAGCATTACAACATTCCTATGATGCACATGCAACCCTAATAGCTTTGGATCTGGGTTTTTCTCAAGTTATACATGCGAATTAATTTTCCAAAGCAAGAACCCTAATGTAGCATACATGAAAACTGAAATCTAATTATATTAGGGTTCAGATGAATATGTCTCTTGTTGAGTGCTTGATCTTGACCTTCAAGATCTTAGTGCCTCAATTGTTGCACCTCTAATGGAGTCACAAACACCACTTAGCAATGGATGATCAAGAGAGAGAGAGGAGAAGGCTACAAAATTCAACCAGGGTTTCTTCGAGGGAATCAAGTGGTCAATTTTTCAGGAGCTTTAGGGTTCCTTTTATAGTTGAGGCTACTAGGGCTTTCAACCAGAAACCCTAATTCCATTTCTTAGGTCCTAAGCAATCCACAGACCCCCACATGATAGGCCTTAGACGAAAACTCTATGGGCTTCCCATATATTTTCATCCACCTCTTATCAATAGGGTCCATTAGCCTAAACTACAACTATTACTGATTTACATAATCAGTCCCCGTTCTTTTAATCAGTCTCTTTTGATTACTAAATTAATTCTAAATTAATTTCTGATCAATACTAATTAAATAATATGATTTGTCAACTAATATATTATTATTATTATTATTATTATTATTATTATATATTAATAAATCATTAATTAACCTCTTTTTCCAAAACTCATCCTATCAAATTGCTATGGTGAAGGCAACCCAAAAGGACCATGCTACTATTGGATCAAGTACATACAAATTATAGTTATAAGCTTAGACACCTAATCCAACAGTCTCCCACTTGGATAAGTCTAATAACTATAACTACCAATGAAACCTCAAAATCCGATTAGCAATCATAGCTCTCAAAAGCCAATGTCGAACTCTGACCTAGTCAATAACGCGTCCTTTAGATAAGGGATCATATAATCATCCGTTCTGCAAGATATCAAGTATACAAATACATGGAACTTAATCATTCTCAATGTCCAGTAGTTTGTTTCCTAACTTCTGATTTGTTTGACATAGAACTTAATTGAACACATCAATTCAGTCCTAATCGGGATCGACAAATAAGTCAACACAAAATCATCGAGGGGCGGAAGATATCGCTTTTACCCTCCAAGGATAAAAGGAACAAATAAACTTTTACTTATATGCTTGTACTATTTACTCATCAAATCGTCCACAACAACACGTTTTATAACATCAAGTTACTGATGTGCTTACACATTCTCAATGCACAACCGACTTGTAAACAACAACTCATATATCTCGCTTTAAAGATTATACGATATTATCGTCTAACAATCACTCGTGATAAATTCCATGAACTGATTCAAATGAGCATGGGTTTAATCCAATACTCAAATCTTATTTCAGAAGTACTCATAAAAATTGCAAAAATGAAACAATAGTAAACAGTCTAACCTCATTACTTACTCCCAAAGTATGATTGACTGTGGATAATTTGAACAATCTAATTATTCTGGAAGTAAAACATGCAAAAATGAAACAATAGTAAAATATTGACACAAGATAGTAAACTTTACACATAAATAAATCTCCATTACTTAATCATCGAATGCCAATTACACTTATCTATTCCAAGTTTCTAAACATCTATCTAATCACTAAAACTAATGTCGTCCTTCTGACTAATGCTCTTCACATGCTGTAAGTGATTAACCCTGCTCAGACCCTTTGTGAGGGGATCGGTTGGATTCTCTTCTGATGATACCCTCTTGACTACGAGGAGTCCATCTTCTACTCGAGGTCGGATGAAGTGGTATTTCTGTCAATGTGTTTGGATCTACCATGATCCCTTGGCTCCTTGGTTAAGGCAACCGCTCCTTCGTTATCATAGAACATAGCCATATGCTTCCTTATGGCTGGTACAAATCGATGGTCTCTGTAACGCCCGGGTTTCAGGGCTAAGCATTTTTGTCAATGTAATAGTCTAGGTCAACTCTTGTAACTCTTTTTGAAGTAATAAAGATGAAATATTTGAGTATTATGTGAATTATGTGTATTTATGTGCTTATAATTTAATTATAAATGTATAATTAATAAATAATAAAAATAAGCGTCAAAATTAAAGTATAAGATAATCCCGATATCTCTACACAAAGTTGTAGAATATGTCTCAAGGTTTCTGTACATATAAAGAATGCCGAAATCCGAGTTATAACGAAGAAGTTATGACCCGTCGAAGTTTTAAGGTAAAACCGGCACGGCACCGGGAAGCATAAATAGTGAATTTACGATAGAGCGAGATTTAGCCTTAGTGATCTAAACAAAAGTCGTAGAATATGTTAAAATAAGAACATCGATAAAAAGAACGCCCAAATCTGACTTCGTATGAAGAAGTTATGATTTTTCGAAGTTTCGGAATAGTAGTGTACAGCCCGAAATTCGAATATTAGATCGAGCGGTTTTTAGCCGACACGACCTGAACGAGAATCGAAGATCTCGTTAAGGGTAGCGTAACGAGAAAAAGATGGGTGAAAACGGATGTCGGATGAAGAAGTTATGAGGATTTAACGGACCAATCGTGTCCTGGCCCGTTAATAATATAAAATTTAAAATTGAGCCAAAATTTGCCGACGGAGTCTAAACGAAAGTTGTAGAGTACGTTCCCACCTTCGCGTGGATATAAAGAACGTTGAAAACGGAGGTCGTACGCGAAAGTTACGAAGTTTTAAAGTTGAAGTATGAAAATGCGAAGTCTGTTGCGAGGCTGATGACGTGGCTGCATCTGGGCCGCCCATCGCCGATGAAGGAACGCGCTTCGGATGATGACACCTGCCCTCGCTGTACGCTCCGCGTCCGAAGCCAGTACGTCCCGCGTACCCTCGCCCTTATCTCTTCCGGAGTGCAAGCCAGCTGGACCGAGGTGGCGCCCTTATCCGATGGTTACGCCCCGCGTAGGTCCGAGGTACGCCCTGCGTACCGAGGCCTCGCAGGACTATAAAAGGAGGCCGAGACTTCATCATTTTTCACACCTTTTTCACTTCTCTCTCTAACTTCTTTCTCTCTCTACAACCCCAAAACACCTCTAAACCCTAGTTAAGCCCCTTAGCACCCTAGGGAAGCCCCGAGGCTCCCGGAGTCCCGAGAAAAAGGAGTTTTTCGGTTTCGAAACGTTGCTCCAATCAAGTCCCGGTTCTCGATAAAATTCGCTGTAAGTGTGCTATGCTTACGCAATTTTTAATATAGCTTTCAAATAATTATAGGAATGTTATTAGGTCCTTAAAATAATTATTTGGGCTATTATTATGAGTTATATCGAGTATTATTAACACTTAATAATACTCGGACTAATTAATTTGTCGCGGTTATCGTTAAACTAAACCCTAGTGGTATCGATACTAGGTTTTATCGAAGGAATATCGTTTTGAGAGTATCGAAGCGCTGTCCGAGTGCTGAGTCACCACCTAACCAGGTGAGTGCATAGTTACTTTCAGCTTACACGTAGATATGAAGTATTTTATATAAATTACGTGCTATGTGTGCATATTATCTGAATACTTGCTATCTATGCTGGATGAACATTGTTATACATGTTTTCAATGATTTAAACTGTATATGTATTTTATATCTACGAAAATGTTGGGGTAAAACATGGGTAGATGTAATAGCTGATGTGTGATAAAATGATGAGAGGCCTCGATGTTGATGTTGTTGTTTCTGTCATCTAGCGGAGTATGGATGATGACCACGGACTCTTCTAGACAGTCCAGTGGAACACTAGCAGGCTCACAACCTGTAGGTGTTTGTGAACGATGTGTTCACCGGTGTACTCCATCCCCCACATGGTTGCCTTTAGGACATTTATTGTTGAGGAATCCCCTTAGTAGTAGTGTCCGTCCCGATGATGATCCTTAGGCTAGGTCTCTTATGATAGGTGTTTAGGGACGTAAAGTGAGGATAACGGGAACGGGTAATCGGGTTATTGTTGATTGATGAAATTAATAAACTTATTTATTGTGGGTTGAAAACCCTATGTGCTCACCAGGCTCCCAAGCCTGACCCACTCAGTTTTATGTATTACAGGTAGTGGCGCATGAGCATAGATGTGATGTTTTGGTCGAGGGATTACGGATATAGGCCTGTAGATATGAAATAATGTAGTAAGGCTTATATTGTACTGTTTATGCTTTTGATCTGTACGAACATGACATCCCAAGTCTTTTAATGAAATACATTTCTATGGAAATGCTTTTGATAAATCTTTATCATATCTTGTTTTGGGACAAATTCCGCAACACTTTCATTTAAAATGTAACTCTGATTTTTAAACAAAGCATAAACAAACCGGTCTTTTCTGGCCGTGATTTTGGGGATGTCACAGTCTCCAATGAAGTTCTTCAACCATACTGCCTCCTTGAACGCTTCTCTCGCTGCTATGTACTCTGGTTCACACGTTGAATCAGCCACAGTCTCCTGCTTAGAACTTTTCCAAGTAACTGCTCCTCTATTTAGGGTAAACCCAGCCTGATTGAGAGAGGAAGTTATCTCTGTCGGTCTGAAAGCTGGCATCACTGTACCCTGTCACTCTGAAGTCATCACTCCCACTAAGTGAAAGGACCCAGTCCTTAGTCCTTCGCAGGTAGTTAAGAATGTTCTTAACTGTAGTCAAATGAGCTCTACTCGGGTTCCCTTGATATTAGCTAACCATGCTGAACGCAAAAGCCACATCAGGGGCGAGTGCATATCATAGCGTACATGATCGGGCCAATGACGGAAGTGTATGGTACTCGAGTCATTTCTACTATCTCGGCATCAGTACTTGGAGTCTGAGTCTTACTCAGCTTGGTATTGGTTTATATTGGCAGTTCCCCTTTCTTGGAATTCTCCATGCTAAAACGTTTCAGCACCTTGTCCAAGTAAGTGCTTTGACTAAGTCCTATTAGTAGCCTACTTCTATTTCTCAAAATCTTTATACCAAGAATGTAAGTAGCTTCTCCTTGATCCTTCATAGCGAAACACTTCCCAAGCCAGGACTTAACCTCTTGCATTGTCTGGATGTAGTTTTCTATTACGTCTGTAGAAAAGACCACGTTGTCATGAGGTCTGTAGAAAAGATACCCAAAGGATTTTTGTGAGTAGCTGATGAAAATACACTGCTCACTATAAGGTTTACGCTTGTCATGAGTCTCTCATCTTACGAAAGCCTCGCAACCCCAAACCTTGATATGTGCCAACGATGGAACGTTCCCTGTCCACATCTCGTGAGGTGTTTTGGCAACCTTCTTAGTTGGGACTAGATTAAAGATATGGGGGGTAGTCTCTAAGGCATACCCCTAAGGTTTGATTGCACCTCTCAACTAAACGATTGAGTTGTAGTGTCGTAGGTGGTGTCAATTGTCAAATAATTTCAAATTCCTTATGATTGTCGTTGAACTCGATACTAAGATACTCACCACCCCTATTGGCTATGCACATCTTTATCTTCCAACCCAATTGATTTTCCACTTCTTACTTAAAATATTTGAACTTTTGAAAGGTTTCCGACTTGTTCTTGATTAATTAGATATAAACATATCTTCTATAATCATCGGTAAAATTCACATAGAAGCGGTTTGCATCCCTTGCGGTGGATCTGAAGGACCCACACACATATATGTGTATGAGATCCAACAATCCCTCACCTCTTTCACAAGTACCAATGAAAGGTGATTTAGTCATCTTTCCATGTAAACAAGATTCGCACGTGGCATCTGACTTTAGGTCAAATGACTTCAAGACTCCATCCTTTTGGAGTTGGGCTATGCACTTCTTGTTCACATGTCCAAGACGACAATGCCACAAGTATGCCTTATCTAAACTGTTAGACGAATCGATATGCAACACATTATTTCCTAAGTTGTCTATAACCATCATAGTTTCATATACACCATTTCAAGGCAATTCTTCAAAATACAAAGTACCATTATAGAAAGCATTAATAGAACCAAATTCATTATTAAATGAAAATCTAAAACCTTGTCTGTACAAACCATGAAATGAAATAATATTCCTCATCATCCCTGACGACTAGCAACAGTCATTCAACTCTAATCCTAACCCACTACTATGCACTAAAGAGTAAATTCCGATCTTGGTGACAGGTGACGATTTCCTATTCCCCCTTATCAAGTTCATCTTCCCATGCTCCACATCCCTACTTCTTCTTAACCCCTGCAAATTAGAACAAATGTGAAAACCACATCCTACGTCAAGGACCCAAGAACATTGATGAGTTATTAGATTGAATAGTATAAATATCTGCGAAGGAGGGCTTTATCTTCTCATCCTTGATGTCCTACAAGTATTTTAGGAAGCTTCGTTTCCAATGCCCCTTGTCGTTACCGTAAAAGCATGTTGCTTCTCTAGGATCGTATGAGAGAGTGGCACAACTGACTTTACCTTTGGATCCATTTGAAGAGGATCCATCATGGAACTTTCCCTTATGGCTCTTAGAGGGAGCTTTCCTCTTCTTCCATTTTCCATGTCCTATAGCGAGGATGGGGGCAACAACGGTAGGGGTGGACTCGACAACTTTCCTTTAAGTCGACTTTCAGCAGTTCGCAACAAACCTTCAAGTTTGCTCAAGGTGACTTCCTCCTTGTTCATATGATAAGTCATCTTGAACTGATCATAACAAGGGGGTACATAGTGTAGGATTATATCAATCGTTAACTCTTCTTCAACGTTGACATTCAACTTGAGCAACCGATCCACATACCTTTGCATCCTTTGCAAGTGGCTCGTGATAGACTCTCCATCTTTCATCTTGGTTGTTATTAGTGTGTCGATAATCTCGTACCTTTCCTGACGCATGCTTTTATGGTACTTTTCCATCAAATCTTGGCACATGTCATAAGGCCAGTAGTCCTCATAGAACCATTGCAGCTCAGGAGTCATAGTGGCTACCGTTATACATGACACCTTTTTCATGTCTTTTTCGTGAGCCCTATACTCAGCTATTTGTTCAGCAGAAGCTTTGTTTTCATCTATCTCTTTGAGTTCTTTGTTGAGGACGTATTCTTTCTCCTTGTATCACAAGGCCATATGAATGTTGCGAATCCAATCATTGAAATTGGATCCATCATAGGTGATCCTGCCACAAATGTTCAATAGAGAAAAGGAGCTTAAGGAGTTGGAGTTCGAGCCAGAAGCGTTATTTGAGCCATACATCTAAAAAAGAAAACGAACAAAGTTTTGATTACATAAAGAATCCTTAATATAACACCCAAATGAAATATTAAGGATTGGACCCAACACAATAATTTGCAATTCGGAAGAGGGATGCCGTAATGCAGTTGAGAATTATTTGAAGGTAGGTAATGATGATTTACCAATTCCACCACGAAAAACGAAATGAACAATTAGGTTTTAAATGAAATGAAATTACTAGATTCTTTTGAGATTCATTGAACTTTTCAATGGCATGTTTAAGCTCGATTATGCCCTTCAAGTTTGTGACTAGGATACCGAGGATCACAAACAAGGTGTGAATAACCATGCAAATTAGCTTGGCACTCTTGATGTCATTTACCACCTAATCAATGTGCCTCTTAACCACACACGCTCCATTGATCTATGGTAATTATCGAGCTACCCTTATTAGTCCAAGTTAGTGTGCAGTTTAATCACACACGCTCCACTAACGACTTGACAAGGAGCAAAGTGCAATTTCGTGGAATAACATCATTTTCGCATTTTTTCAAAAGTAACTAAGATTGGGAATTTATAAAAACATCTAGTTACTTTATAATACTCATTATAATTATTATTGAGGAATTAATGTCCTATCCTACCCGTTCGGCTAATGACCCTCCACTAGTCAAGAGTACGGTGGGTAAGAGTGGATACCCAATGGCGGTCATTTTATAGGCTGCTTCCTTAAATACCCCTTATAGACCAGCTTCATGAATGAGGGCTACTAATAGTAAGACCGACTTATCTCATACATATTAAACTTTTAATATTATAATAGTATAAGGGTTGTATTTTAAGCTTTTAAAACACTGCGGTTTTAGAGTTTATTATTTCAAAATTAAAACTTTTAATCAAAATTTAAATTCCAAAATTGAGGGCAAATTTTGAAACTTTTCAAAACTTCTACATCAAATTTTAAATAATTTGACCAATACCTTTTAATTAGATGAGGATATTCATTACTATAACAGAAAATTTGAATTTTAACAGTTAAAACAATTTAAGGTAATGATCCTTATCAAATTTAGGCTTGAAATCCGAAAAATCTGCCAACTGACGAACCAACTCGTCGAGTCAGGGCATGTACTCGTTGCGTTGGTCTAACTCGTCAAGTCCATCTTTGGACTCGTCGAGTTCATCAGGCAGTGAACAAAAAACAATTTTGTTTCAGCTTCGGCAAGACACAATAGCATCAAATACAACAAAAAAGACCCTAAGCTCTGATACCACTGATGGATTTTGAGCATTACAACATTCCTATGGTGCATATGCAACCCTAATTGCTTTGGATCTAGGTTTTTCTCAAGTTATACATTCAAATTTATTTTCCAAAGCAAGAACCTAATCTAGCGTACATGAAAACCGACATCTAATCATATTAGGGTCTAGATGAATACCTTTCTTGTTGATTGCTTGATCTCGACCATCAAAAGCTTAGTGTCCCAATTGTTGCACCTTTAATGGAGTCACAAACACCACTTAGCAATGGATGAACAAGAGAGAGAGAGAGAGAGATAGAGGGAGGAGAAGGCTACAGAAGTCGGCCAGGGTTTATTCTACGGAATCAAGTGGCCGATTTCACGAGCATTGGGGTTCCTTTTATAGTTGAGGATGCTAGGGTTTTCAACTGGAAACCCTAATTCTCTTTGTTAGGCCCTAAGCAATCCACATACCCCTACATGATAGGCCTTGGACGAAAACTCTATTGGCTTCCCATAGATTTTCATCCACTCCTTATCAATAGGGTCCATTAGCCCTAATTAGAACTATTACTGATTTACATAATTAATCCCTGTTCTTTTAGTTAGTTTCTTTTGATCACTAAATTAGTTCCAAATTAATTTCTGATCAATATTAATTAAATTATATAATTTCTCAACAAATATATTATTCTTATAATATATTAATAAATCATTAATTAACCTCTTTCTCTAAAACTCATCCTATTAAATTTCTATGACGAAGGAAACCCCAAAGGACCATGCTACTATCGAATCAAGTACATACCAATTATAGTTATGGGCTTACACACGTAATCCAACACAAACTTCTTTCTCTTTTGGTGTATCGGTCAGAAAGAAGGATCAATATTAAGTTGATGATTAATAATACTTTTGTCTATGCCTGTCATGTCCTCGTGTTTCCATGCAAATGTTTTGTTTCTGGTTCTTAGGAACTTCAGTAGATCTTGTTCGATATTGCCAGGTATCGAGGATCCTTTGAGAAATTTGGCTTTAGGTTCTTCAATACTCAGGGGCACTTCCTTCACGTCTTGCTCCTTTGTTTCTAGAACATGTTGTGCCCCATGTGTTAATTATGATGCTTGTTGAGGTCTAGATGTGGATTTTACGAAGCTTTTATAACATTCCTTGGCTTCTTGTAGATCTCTCCTTGATCTTTACTGTCCCCCATGGAGTAGGCATTTTCACGCATTGGTGATTAGTTGATGGAACTTTTTTCATCTCATGGATCCATGGCCTACCTAGTATCAGATTATAATAAGATAGGGTGTTAATGATGGGTTTGAGCCATACGAACTTTCCTATGCGCATATGCAAACCCTAATGATTAGATCTAGGTTTCTCTAATTGAACATGCATTGTATCCAAGACTTACAATTCTAGATCTATTGTAACCAATTGAATATTATCATATGAAATCAGATCTAGAATAATACCTTGAGTTACTTGCTTGATACTTCTTCTTGGAGCTTAGAGTCACAATTGTCACTCCTCTAATGGCTTACAAACACCAACTAGCAAGAGGATGATATTGAGAGAGAGAGAGAGAGGAGGGTGAGAAATCGGCTCTAGGGTTTCTTGCCTTGCATGAATGCCGATTTCCCTCACCCAAGGGATCTATTTATACTATGAGCTACTAGGGTTTCACCCTTAACCGTAATTGAATAACTTAGGCCCTAAGCAATCCAAAGATCCTCCTAGATATTAGGCTTGGACGATTTTATGGTCTCCTAACCCTAAAATCCGTCCACCCTTATATCCATAAGGATACATAGCCCAAAACACAACTATCACATATTTGACAGTTTATGCCCCTTTATTCAATTAACCTCTTTAAGTCACAAAATTAATTCTCAATTAATATATGACTTATATTAATCAAATAACATTATTATTTCTTTAATATATTATTCTTATAATATATTAATAATAATATCTCTTCTCTCTTAACAAATCATCCTATCAAGTTGCTATGGTGAAGGCAACCCAAAAGGACCATGCACAACCGGGTCAAGTACTTACCAAATATAGTTACAGCCTTAGACACTAATCCAACAGTCTCCCACTTTGATTAGTCTAGTGACTATATGCAAACATAATCCGATTAGCAATCGTAGCTCTCAAAGTCGCTGTCAAACTCTGATCTTATCAGTATCATGTCCTTTAGATAAGGGATCGTACAGTCCTCTGTTTAGATATTGTGCGGACAATCTCATGGAACTTATTGTGCAGCATTTGGTTTCTCGATCTCAGATTCATTTGACATAGAACTTAATTGAACACATCAATTCAGTCTTGACCGAGCCCGACACATAAGTCAAATCAAATCATCGAGGGTCCCTGATATCGCTTTTACCCTCTTAGGATAAAAATAACAGATAAACTTCGACTTATATGCCTTTATTATTTACTAATCAATCATATACAACAATGCATTTTATGACATCAATTTACAGATGCGGTTTCGCATTGTCAATGCACAACCAATTAACAAACAATAAACCATATATCTTTGTTTTAAGACCATATGATATTATCGTCTTGCTATCACTTTTTTCACATTCCATGAAGTGATTCCAGCAAGCACGGGTTTATTCTAATGCTTAAAACTTGTTCATAAGAACTCATGAACGTTGCAGCAAACCTTTGCTATGTCTAATACCTTTTAGACAATCTACACTCCAATTCATGACAATCTTCATTCATACCTACTTCTAAAATATGAACGATTGTGGACCATTTGAATAATTCGATTATTCTAAATAACTCAATTACTCAGGAAGTCAAAACATGCAAAGTGAAACAATAGTTAAACAAATTAACATAAGACAGTAGCTTTACTTATAAATAATACTCCTTTATTTAATCATCAAATGTCAATTACATTTATCTATTACATGTTTCTAAAGCTATCTAATCTAAACTAATATCATCTTTCAGCCCAATGCTCCTAGCATGCTGCAAATGCTTAACCCTACTCAGTCCCTTCGTAAGCGGATTTGCTGGGTTATCCTCTGACGATACCCTCTTTACTACGAGGTGTCCTTCTTCTACTCGATGTCTAATAAAGTGATATTTTCTATCAATATGTCGGGATCTACCACGATCCCTCAATTCCTTGGTCAAGGCAACCGCTCCTTCATTATCACAGAAAATTTCCATAGGCTCCTTTATGGAAGGCACAACTCCAAGATCACCAATGAAGTTCTTCAACCACATCGCCTCCTTTGACACTTCGCTCGCTGCAATGTACTCAGATTTGCATGTTGAATCAGCTACGGTTTCTTGTTTGGAACTTTTCCAAGTCACTGCTCCTCCATTAAGGGTAAAGACCCAGCCCGACTGCGAACGGTAGTTGTCCCTGTCGGTCTGGAAGCTGGCGTCACTATACCCTCGCACCTTTAAGTCATCACTCCCTCCGAGGACTAAAAACCATTCCTTGGTCCTCCGAAGGTACTTAAGTATATTCTTGACCGCAATCCAATGAGCTATGTCCGAGTTCCCTTGATATCTACTGACCATGCTTAAAACAAAGGCTACATCAGGGCGAGTACAAGTCATAGCGTACATGATTGAGCCAACTGCGGAAGCGTAGGGTACTCGGCTCATCTCAGCTATCTCAGCTTCTGTACTCGGACTTTGAGTCTTACTCAATTTGGCATTACTCTGTATCGGTAGCTCTCCCTTCTTCGAGTTTTCCATACTAAAACGTTTTAGTACCTTATCCAAGTAAGTATTCTGACCAAGTCCTATTAGTCTCTTACTTCGTTCTCTCACTATCCTTATTCCCAAAATATAGGAAGCCTCTCCGAGGTCCTTCATA
This sequence comes from Lactuca serriola, assembly GCF_051521515.1. Taxonomy (NCBI): domain Eukaryota; kingdom Viridiplantae; phylum Streptophyta; class Magnoliopsida; order Asterales; family Asteraceae; genus Lactuca; species Lactuca serriola. The sequence continues at coordinate 245,743,206 of NC_136415.1, read as the reverse complement.
ATCACTTCCTGAGCCAGGACTTAACTTCCTGTAGAGTCGAGATGTCGTTTCCTATGAGAAGTATGTCATCGACATACAAAACGAGGAAGCTAACTATACTCCCACTGGCCTTGACATATACACATGATTCATCTTCACTTCGTACAAATCCAAACTCTTTGACTTTCTCATCAAAGCAAAGATTCCATCTGCAAGATGCTTGCTTAAGTCCATAAATGGAATTCTCAAGCTTGCACACTCTATTGGGATGCTTCGGATCGAAAAAACCTTCTGGCTGAGCCATGTAAACATCCTCAACCAACTTCCCATTAAGGAAAGCAGTCTTGACATCCATCTGCCATATCTCATAATCATGAAATGTAGCAATGGCTAGCATCACCCTAATAGACTTTATCTTAGCAACTGGTGAGAAGGTCTCATCATAGTCAACTCCGAGAGTTTGAGTAAAGCCCTTCGCCACCAATCTTGCCTTGTACGTGTGCACATTCCCATCCACATCGGTCTTTTTATTGAAGATCCATTTGCACTCAACCTTCTTATGTCTGGGCACATTGTCAACCAAATTCCAAACTTGGTTGTCATACATGGACTGAATCTCACTGTCCATCGCTGTCACACCCCAAAACCACGAACGGCGGAAACGTTCAGGGGTGGAGGACGTCATGTACAGTATCACAACAGTGTAAAATAGTAAACAAGCAACAACATCATCCATTGCATTATAAGTAAAGTTTTAATACATGTGTGTTCTTTCATTGTAATAAGACACCAAAAATTTATAATCAAAATAAAAGACGAGACTTGTCTACTCCGTCTTCTCGAAACTTGACCACCGTACCTATCTACTGATGACCTGAGAATACAAGTTATTTTGATAGAGAGTATCAGATTTAAAGCTGCTGAATTCATAAGTATTTAAGTGTCATTGTCTTGCTTTGAAAAGCTGTTTCAAAAGTCATGTAAACCTTTAAATGAAAATGTTGATATAAGTAGGAAAAGCCCTAGAAAATCCGTTATTTTCTATCAGTATGTAAAGTAGTCTTCAACCAAGACCCGAATGTTCTGTAAGTACGTAGTCTAACTCATCGTTTATGTGAATATATCACAAAATAAAGTAAAATAGGAAAATAATATGATAGTCTTCTACCAAGACCTAAATGTTCTGTAAGTAAAATGATAGTTTTTCCTTCTATTGACTAGTACTAGAGTACTTAGTCTAACTCATCGTTTATGTGAAAGTATCACAAAATAAAGTAAACAGGAAAAAGCATAATCATGTAAGTGTTATCCCTGGGTGACTAGGATTAACACGACATCGCCGAAGCGAAACGTATACCCTAATGAACATCCAAAGATTGTCGCCTCACCCTCTGTAGCGGCAGCATGGTAGAGGGAGGGTTAGTCCCGTAGCCGACTCCTAATATCAGCGTTAACCTAATAATCATCCGAAGATTTTCATCTCATCCTCTGTTGCAATAGTAGGATGGAGGAATGGTTAGTTCCGGTATCGATCTACTTATTATAATTAATAACCTTATACATCCGTAGATGTGATGGGTTTTAGCCATAAGAACTTTCCTATGTGCGCATGCAAAACCCTAATGCTTGGATCTAGGCTTTCTAATAAACATGCTTTGAATCCAAGTCTTCTAATGACTAATTAGGTTAAATAACAACATTGAAACAGATCTAGAATCATACCTTTGAGTTCCTTGTTGATCTTGAGGTCTTGGAGCTTCTAGAGTCACAAATGTCACTCCTCTTATGGCTTACAAACACCAATAGCAAGAAGAATGATTTAGGAGAGAGGAGAGGGAAGGAATTCGGCCAGGGTTCTCTTACTTTAGGAGATGTATCGAATTCCCTATGCTATGGGGTCTATTTATACTTGTAGACTCCTTAAGGGTTACAACCTAAACCCTAATTGGATAATCTTCTCTTAAGGCTATCCAAATCCATTCCATAGATAAGCCTTTGGACGATTTAGGCTATCCTAACACTCTTAGAATTCGTCCAAAGCATATCCCAATGGATTTACAGTCTAAAGCTTAACTATCAAACAATTGACAGTTTATACCCCTTTATTTAATTAATCTCTTTAAGTCACCAAATTAATTCTAATTAATTCTATGACTTATATTAATCAAATAACAAATATATTATTCATTATATTATTCCCATAATATATAATATTTACTCTCTCTTAATAAATCATCCTATCAAGTTGCTATGGTGAAGGCAACCCAAAAGGACCATGCACAACCGGATCAAATACTTGCCTAATATAGTTGCAGCCTTAGACACTGTTCCAACAAGATGTTCATCACCCAGTGTTGCTAACAGCTGGGTTCCGGAATGGTTAGTCCTGTCCAGACATCCCATCGAACAGGGATAGGCAGGAAAATTTACACAGAAGATACGAATAAATCTTCCTAATAACTCTAGGTACAAGTATCTAGGTAAGTGAATACAGGATAATGTATCTAAGTAACAGTACTCGTGTATGGTATTCATGTAAGCGTATTCAGATAAATGTAGCTATGTAAACGTACTCATGTATCATGTAATCCTAGGTAATTGTACTCATGTATCATGTAAGGTACTGGTATAGACTCATGAATGAACTGACTCTTGTGTGATTCCTTGTAATAGGAATACTGTTTTGTTTCTTCTAACTATCCCTATGATGATTAACTGGAAAGTAATTGGTTGTTCAAGTAGGTTTATGCACCCTCGATACACCAGGGTGTGGGAATCTGAACGAAGGATGGAAACTATAACATCAATACATATATAAGAACATATGCGTATAAGTGTAGTTTTGCTCAAGAAGGTAAAAATAATGGTTTTGCAAGATATCTAGGAGTTTTGAACAATAATTAAGAGTGACTTGATGTCATTTTAATAAGCATTTCAAAACTAATACTTTTGTTATCAAGGTATTTTAAGATAGAAAACCATTTTATGTGACACCTTTCGAAGTATGTGAAATCTGCTAGATGAAAACACAGTTATAAAATACATATGAGTGATTTAATAACATGTTGTTTCTACTTGTATTCCCCCCCCCCCCCATTAAAGCATTTAAAAACATTTAAAATATTCATTTAGGGGTATGAACTCACTTGTAGATGGTGATTTGGATGAACTGGACGGTGTAGGATTGTTAGGTGTCAGGTGAGGTCTTGTACACACACTACGATCCTAATGAACATATAATCACACATATATGCACTCAATTAGTCTTAAATTACTAATTGAAAAGGTTATGACATCCTAGAATATAATTAACACTTTATATAAGTGTTTTAAGCCCTAAGGATTGCATCTAAGCTATTGTGGGACAAGGTACTTAGGTTTAGGGTTCCAAAGGACGCTATACTTGAGTTTACTCTCCAAATAACCTCACACATGGAGTTTACGGTTGTAAACTCTTGAGTTTATGGCCGTAAACTCCAAGACTTAATGTCCTTGGTTGTTTTGAGGTGCTAAATGATCCCTAGAAGTACTCCAACTTGGTGGTTTAATTCTTGGAAGGGTTTAGGACATAGAAACACTCCTTTGAGGAGTTTACGGCCCCAAGGCCAATTCCTTTGGAGTTTACGGCCGTAAACTCCCTTGGAATGGTGTTTTTGTTGCATTCAAGTCCCTTACACATGTTCTATAGGTCTTAGACTTTTATTCCAAGCATAAGAAGGCCTTAGGCACACTTTGGTGCCTTTGTTTGATGTTCACGGCCCAAGAACCTTATTAGGGTCGTGAACTCACTTTGAGGGGTGTTATTGAGGTGTTTTGGTCCTTAGTTTAAGTGGAAACAAATCCTAGCAAATGTCTAAGGCTTTAGGTGCCTTAAAAGCACCCTTTTGTGCATGATTTTGGAGTTCACGGTCCAAGATCATCTTGGGCCGTGAACTCCCAAACTTGGGTGATCATTTGATGTTTTCTTGTCCCTAATACACATATACACAAGCCTAAAGCAGTAGCATAACGCGAGGGAAGGTCTAGGCTTTGTTTCGGGAGTTTACCGCCCAAGAACACCTTGGGGAGTAAACTCCTAAATCTAGTGATTTAGCCATCTAAATCATGTTATAAACACATATTAAGCTATCTAACACTACTAGCAAGAGGTACTCACGTTTTGGGATAAAAACCCGAAGATCCGTGAGAGAGAAAATGGCTTTTCTCTAGTTGGAAATGCGAATAATGAATGAATTTGGTTCAGAATTCTATTTATAGTCCTGAGATATTTTTGGCAGAAAATATTTTTATTCCTGATATGATCTCTAATATAATAGAGTGATGGAATAATAGAGTTGCACTAAACCCTAGTGCATCCACTCTCCTGATATTTCCTGAAGTGTAAACCCTGAATTACTCAAACTTACACGAAAAAGTCTGAAAATTAACTGTGACTGCTATAACTTCTATTAAAGCGATATAGTTTGTACAGAATGGAAATTTCGGGTTGTCACATCATCCCCCCGTTAGAAGGAATTTCGTCCCGAAATTAGAATTTAAGCAAATAAGAAATTACATATAACTAAGCGAAAAGATGAGGGTATTTATGTTTCATCTGATCCTCTCATTCCCAAGTGAATTCAGGTCCACGCTTTGTGTTCCAACGAACCTTCACTATCGGGATACGACTCTGCTTTGTTTGCTTGACCTCTCGGTCCATGATCTCTAATGGCTCCTCCACGAAGTTGAGGCTCTCGTTGATCTCGATCTCGTCAAGTGGAATAACAAGAGTCTCGTCAGACAAACACTTTTTCAAGTTCGAGACGTGGAAGGTAGGATGTACGTTACTGAGTTCTTGCGGTAGATTGAGTGTGTAAGCTACAAGGCCGATTCTCGCGAGAATCTCGAAAGGCCCTATGTATCTTGGATTGAGCTTCCCACGCTTTCCAAAGTATATCAAGCCCTTCCAGGGTGAGACCTTCAGTAGGACTCGGTCGCGCACCTGGAATTCCAACGGTTTCCTTCGCTTGTCAGCGTAGCTCTTCTGTTGGTCTCCAGAGGCTTTCAATCGTTCATGAATTTGAACGATCTTCTCTGTCATTTCCCGAATGATCTCCGGACCCGTGAGAGTGCTTTCGGGAACTCGTCCCTTAGCTAACTGGGTATCACCCACCTCAGCCCAGCACAGAGGGGATCTGCACTTTCGGCCATAGAAGGCCTCGAATGGAGCTGCCTTTATGCTCGTGTGATAACTGTTGTTGTAGGAAAATTTGACAAGGGGTAGATGGGTATCCCAAGCTTTTCCAAAGTCAATCTCACAGGCACGCAACATATCTTCTAAGTTTGGATGGTTCTCTCACTTTTCCCGTCGGCCTGTGGATGGTAGGTTGTACTCATGTCCAGCCTAGTTCCTAGGGAACTTTGTAATGACTGCCAGAACCTCGAAGTAAATCTACTATCTCTATCTAAGATGATAGATAAAGGAACACCGTGCAGCCTTACAATCTCCCTAATGTAAGTTCTTGTAAGTTTCTCCATCTTGTATGTTTCTTTGATCAGCAGGAAGTGTGCAGCCTTGGTCAATCTATCGACGATGACCCATATGGAATCAAGTCCACCCGTCGTCTTGGGCAAATTGGTTATGAAGTCCATACTGATCCGCTCCCACTTCCATTCTGGTATCTCCGGTTGCTGCAGGAGACCGGAGGGTTTCTGGTATTCGACCTTGACCTTTGCGCAAGTAAGGCATTTACTCATGAAGGTAGCAATATCTTCTTTCATGTTAGGCCACCAGTATAACTTTTTAAGATCCAGATACATCTTATCTGAACCCGGGTGGACAGAATAACAAATGTTGTGAGCTTCGGTCATGACCAAGTCTCTGAAGCCACCGTGTTTCGGTGTCCAGATCCGATCCATGAGGTATAAGGCTCCGCCACCCTTGACTTCTAAGTTCTTATCCATTCCTCTAAGGGATTCACCAGCTACGTTTTCAGGTTTCAAAGCATTGAGCTGAGCCTCCTTAATTTGCGTGGACAAGTGTGAATAGATAGTTAGAGTCAAAGACTTGACTCTACGACCAGTATATTCTTTCCGACTTAGGGCGTCAGCTACTGCATTGGCTTTACCCAGATGATAATGAATTTCGCACTCGTAATCACTGAGTAGCTCGACCCACCGTCGTTGTCTCATGTTGAGCTCTTTCTGGTCGAAAATGTGTTGTAGACTCTTATGGTCTGTAAAGATCGTTCTTTTTGTACCATATAGGTAATGACGCCAGATCTTTAGAGCAAACACAACTGCTCCTAGCTCAAGATCGTGGGTGGTGTAGTTAACCTCATGTGTCTTCAGCTGTCTCGAGGAATAGGCTATGACTTTACCTCGCTGCATCAAAACACATACGAGTCCTTGATTTGATGCATCGCAATAGACAACGAAGTCCTCTATCCCTTCGGGGAGGGATAGTATCGGTGCGGTGCACAAGGCTCGTTTGAGCGTTTGGAATGCTCTTTCCTGTTTCTCTTCCCAGTCAAAGGCCACGCCTTTCTGGGTCACGGTTGTTAGAGGTTTCGCTATGTTGGAGAAGTTCTGAATGAACCTGCGATGAACCTTCTTCGCTAACAACATGGCCCAAAAATTTGACTCGTCGAATCCAAAATTCACATTTAGAGAACTTCGCTTAGAGCTTCTCCGCTCGTAATGTTTGTAAGACTCTACGGAGATGTTGACTATGCTCCTCCTTACTTCAATAGTAGATGAGTATGTCATCGATGAAGACGATGACGAATTGATCCAAGTAAGGACGATACACCCTATTCATCAGATCCATGAATATTGCGGGTGCATTAGTTAATCCGAACGGCATCACTACAAACTCGTAGTGCCCATAACGAGTTCGGAAGGCTGACTTGGGAACATCCTCCTCTAACAGTTGTAGTTGGTGATATCCGGATCGTAGATCTATCTTCGGGAAGTAGTTGGCTCCTTGAAGTTGATCAAATAAATCGTCAATGCGGGCCAAGGGATAACGATTTTTAATGGTAAGTTTGTTGAGTTCTCTATAGTCGATGCACATGCGAAACGATCCATCTTTCTTCTTGACGAACAAGACCGGTGCTCCCCATGGTGAGAAGCTTGGTCTAATGAATCCCTTCTTGAGAAGTTTGTTAAGTTGACTGGAAAGTTCCTGCATCTCGGCCGGTGCCAGATGATAAGGAGATTTGGCTACTGGGGTAGCTCCTGGCACTAAGTCGATTCTGAACTCGACTTGGCGTTGCGGTGGTAAACCGGGAAGTTCTTCTGGGAAGATGTCGAGAAAGTCGCGTACTTCTGGGATGTTCTAGATTTCTTTCAGTTCTTGACTGGTATCGACGACGTGTGCGAGGAATGCATGATATTCCTTTCGCAAGCACTTCTAGGCTTGAATGCAAGAAATGATACAAATGCTCGTACTAGGTTTGTCGCCATAGATAACTAAGGTCTCGTTGTTAGGAAGGTTAAGACGAACTACTTTTTCAAAGCACATGATGTCGACGCGAAGAAGACTCAACCAATCCATGTCGATGATAACGTCGAAACATTTAATTTGGATTGGCATGAGGTTTATCTTGAAAGTATGGCTATCTAAAGTTAAGGTACAACCTATGTATATGCAGTTAGTACTCTCCGTTTTCTCGTTAGCCATTTCTACCGTGAATGAATTATCTAATGCATAGGGTTTTTGTTTAAGCAGGTGTGCAAATTTGTGGCTTACGAAACTTTTCTCTGCTCCACTATCGAATAGTATGCAAGCATATGAGTTATCGAGGAGAAACGTACTAGTAACTATCGTAGGATCAGCTACTGCTTCCTCATGGCCTAGGGCCATAACTCTTCCTACTCCTCCAGCCATCCCCGCTTTAGGGCAGTTCCTCTTGTAGTGGCCCACTTCGCCACAACTGTAGCATGCTTGGCCCATACCCGCATTAGGAACTTGGGCGGCCTGAGCTGTTGGAGCCTTGCAGTAACGGACTGTGTGTCTCTTCCTGTTGCAGTTAGAGCACTGCATCTCCTTGCAAGGTCTATGGTGGTGGAAATTACACTTGGTGCACCTCGAGAGAGTTCCAACATATGTTTTTGCTAGTAAGGGGTTTGCAGGGATAATGGGAGTCACTGTGGCAGCATTGATCGCCACAAGTTGTTGTTTCTTGGAGGATCCTTGCGAAGCCCCTCTTTTCCTTTTATTCCACCACTTCTTGTTGTGGTCGGGGTTGGACTTTTGTGGTACGGGTGTATGGATTATTGGGTTCTGATGTTTCCTGTGATCTATGAGAGATTGTGCCAGTTCCTTGGCACTATGAAAAGTGATAGGCCTGGAGGCTAACACACTTGATTGGATCTGGGGCGACAGTCTCCAGATATACCTCTCTATCTTCTTGCTCTCGAGAGCAACCATATCGGGGCATACATTTGCCAGATCACAAAACATGTTTGTGTAGGTTGTGATGTCGGATCCAACCATTTGTAGACCCTAGAATTCCTGCTCGAGCTTTTGTACTTCGCCTCGAGGACAGTATTCTTTCATCAGCATGTCTTTCAACTTTTCGCAGGTGATGGAATATGCCACCACCAGGGTCAGATACTTAACATGGCCGTTCCACCATGTTAGTGCTCTATCAGAGAAGGTACAAGCTGCAAACTTGACCTTGTTGCCCTCATGGCAAGCATAGATTTCAAAGATGGACTCCATCTTTTCAATCCATTGCCTTAAAACCATAACCCCACCGGTACCATTGAAGCTGCGGGGTTTGGCGTTTGTGAAGTCTTTATAGGTGCATTCCCGAGGGTGTCCGTGGATTTCGCCGTGGTTCGAGGGAGGTGCACCTGTTCCCGATCCACTAGGGACAAGAGCGTTGATTGCTGACACAGCAGCTGCAACTACTGCTGTGAAAGCTCCCTGGAACATTTTTGCATCGAAGGGGTTAGGTGGTTGAGGAGGTTGAGGTGGTGGTGGAGGTGGTATTTGTGCTTCCTTGTTTGGGTTACATCTGGGATTACTGCGTGGCGGCATCTTTAACTATACGTTTAAAAGATGACGACTTGGATAAGAATAAGTGATTAAAGAATGTGATTCATGGACTAACTCCCCATAGTCCATCAACAGAATGAATAGAATGACTAAATGAAGATGACAGCATTTGGATATTAATTTCCATAAGATTAGATATCTGTCAATAATACTGGAATTACAAATGTAACAAGTTCGGGAAAATGGCCTAGAAGTAGGCCTTACATCAACCAAGATGGAAAATTTTGACAGAATTAAGACTAGATCAAGACCTAAAAGGTCTAAGATTTATAAAGACAGGAAATTAGACCAAAGTTTTACATAAACTAGGTTATATCCAAAAGATGAGTCGACGACATTCTATCGGCGATGAGAACTGCTAGCATGATTTCTAGATCCCTATAGTAGACGTTCAATGTCCCTTATACGCCTGTCCGCCCTCGCTTGCTGAGCTCGAAGTTCTCCAACTTCAGCTCAAGTTTCAGCAAGTTCCCTCTGCATGTGACAACCCAAATTTTCCATTCTTAACAAACCATATCAAGCCAATAGAAGTAGAATAGTTACAGTGAAAATTCAGACTTCGAGTATAAGTTTGGCAGTTTTCAGGATTTACACTTAAAGAGATATTAGGAGAGTGGATGCACTAGGGTTTTGTGCAACACTGTTATTCCAATACTCTAGGATATTAGAGTTCATTTCGGGAATAAAAATATTTTCTGTCAAAAATCTTAGGACTATATATAGAAATCTGAACCAAATAGTTCATTAGTTACAATTCCAATTAGAGAAAAGCCAAATTCTGTCTCACGGATCTTCGGGTTTTTATCCCAAATTGTGAGTACTTCGATCTAGTTATGTTATATAGCTTAGATTGTGTTTAGAAACATCAATTTCATAACAAAACAACTAGATTCGGGAGTTTACCGCCCAAGAACACTCGGAGAGTAAACTCCTAAATAGATGCCTAGTCCTTCCCCCGTGATTTGCAACTACCTTAGGCTTGTATGCTAGTGTGTATATGACTAGAAAACATCAAAATCGGATCAAGACCCCAAGATTTGGGAGTTTACCGCCCAAGAACACTTGGGGAGTAAACTCCATTTTAAGGGCCTAAGGTGTCCCAAAGTCCCTCAAAGCCATGGAACTCGAACTAGAACCCACCATTGCATGTTTAGGACACCAAAACAATTAAGATTCAAGGGTAAAAGAGAGTTCACGGCCAAGGAGGTTCTTGGGCCGTGAACTCCATGTTTAAGTGCCAAAATTCCTTAAAAACCCTTCTTAAGCCAAGATACTAATTTACGCATGTACCTAAATGAGTTTAGGAGTAGCTAACACACTTAGAACACCAAGAAAAAGGTGTTCACGGCCCAAGATAATCCAGGGCCGTGAACTCCATTAAATGGTGCCAAATGGTACCATAAATCCTCCTAAAGCCTTGGACATTTTCCTTGATTTATTCCTTGTTAAATTAGTGGTTTGAAAACACCATAAACCTTCCCCCAAAGGAGATTATAGCTATAATCTCCATGGGTATGGTCCCAGGGTCGTAAACTCCTCAAAGGAGTTAATAGGAAGCCCAAACACTTGATTTGGCCTTGAAACAATTCACCAAACTAGTTATATAAATGAAAGGATTCATTTAGAGACCTTGTTGAGAGTTTACGGCCAGGAGTTTACTCCCCTGGGCCTTAAACTCCAAAGCATATGGTCATTTGACCATAAACTCCCATTAGAGGTCTTGCACTCCTTTGTTGCAACCCATTAGCCTCCTAGCACTTGACCAAAAGTGTTTTCCCCACGTTAAAATGTTTATACTTGTATAATTAGTGTTTTAATCACTAATTATTTATATACATATGTCTTCATATGTAATTAGGATCATTGTGTGTGTCTAAAGTCTTCACTTGACACCAAGCACTTGTCCGATCCTTCCTTAAGATAACAGTCCATTCAATCCCAGTCACTTACTACATGTGAGTTTATACCCATTAATCAATGTTTTAATAGTTTTTAAATGTTTTATGGGGGGGATACAAGTAGAATTATGCTAATTATTATATCAATCACATGTGATTAATAAGTAGGGTTCAAATGATTGGCTACTCATTATTCGTTTTACCAAACAGTTTCCTTCAAATATTTTTCATAAACACTTTATGTGTTTTAAACTCTTTATTACTATGTATATTACATTTCAAACTTATTTACAATTATGTTTCAAACAAATGTTTCTTTATACTAAACTGTTTTATCAAACCCATGCCTTCAAACCGTTTTATAGATTGACATCAAGTCGATCTTTTCTTAAGATAATAATTATGTTCAAATGTTTTACAAAACTTATTTATGCTTTTATATTATAAATTGCATGCCTCTATATGTATAGTTATATAAGAAATGTTTAAAAGACTTAGGAAGGCTATCCACCCTATTTCCTTTTCGTGCTTGAGATTTGGTATGGTGGGATATCGGGTACTCGTCCGAAGGTCATTTAAATATTAGTTATATAACATATTTACATATATAGTCATAAAGGCCCTTCCAGTTCATCCCATGCCCTTGGGTAGCAAGGGTATACATCCATGTCCACACGTACCAGCTAGATTACTAGTAAACTACCATATGGGTAGTTTAGGAAGATACTAGAACTACTACTAGAATGCAATATCATACAATGAGTCAGTTCATTCATGAGTCAATACTTTCTAGAATATTACAGTACATTACAGCTATAACATTATAGTACATTACTATACTTGCTAGGTAGAGAGAACGTACATTACAGCTAGAACAGTTCATTACATTACATATATATGAATACCTTAATTATTGTGATCCATTGTATCGGAGCATGCCTTAAATGTCATGGTCCGAGTTGTAGCCATTATTCTTTTGGAGGGAGAGCGTGAGTTTGCGTATAGATCTATACTGGACTAACTATCCTACACCTTGCTGCTAGCTACAGCCAGACCTGCAGGTCTGCGGGTGCCAAACGTCATTCCGTTTTACGACCATTCGTATGTCGTTGTTACCAGTCAATAGTATGGTGCAATTAATCACATGATGCCTTAATATAAATCCAGTTTAAGGTAGTTAGTACAGCAGTAGTTCCTATAATACAACACTACTGTACTACATTTATTTTCCCTTTACATATATTTAGTGATCTTTTCACTTAAACATTTAATGTAAAAACTATATTTTGATAATGATAGTTACACTTGGGAAAATTACACACTTTTACAAGAAACCAACATTTAGAGCAGTTAAGTCTTAGTAGAAGACACCTTTATATAAAAGTAGGAATCATAGGGATTTCTAGGGTTTTCAAACGTTTACAGTTGTTTCACAAACATTTTCTATACTTACAGTTCATTTACATTTTCCATACTTACAGTTCATAAACTTACAAATTCTTACATACAAATTAAGACACTAAAATACTTATGATCTCACCAGCTTCAAAGCTGATACTCGCTTTAAAAATTACTTGTATCCTCAGGTCATCATAGACAGGTACCGATGCAAGGAGAAAGGAAGATGGAGCTTGTCCAAGACTCATCTTTCATTTTTAATTTATGCTTTAGTGTTTATCAAAATTTGACAGAAAACTTGTATAATAATTATATTATTAATGCAATGGATGATGTTGTTGCTTGTTTACTACTTTTCATTGTTGTGATACTGTACATGACGTCCTCCGCCCTAGAACGTTTTCGCCGTTCTTGGTTTTGGGGTGTGACAGATTGGTATCAGAGCATTGTTTATAGTGAATTAAGTATATCAACCCATAAAAGATACACTAACTATAAATACATAAGGGATTAAAAATACTCTGACCAAGAGTTTATACTTTAAATAATAAAATATTTAATTAAGTATACGTGCTGCATTCATACTATAATCAGTGTCACTAGGACAGTACAAAACAATTATGGTTGCTGGGCAACACAAGTGGGCTTAGAGACATATGGTCAAAACTGGGAAGATATAGCCTGATCACCTATATTATCCGAGGGTTGACTAGCATGTGCCTAAGTGTAGTTGTGTGGTTGCAACAAGTCTAAAATCTTACCAACCCTACCACAATGAGAACAATAGAACATAACATTAAAAATTAAAATACTATAGGAGTATTTGGTGTTACTATAAGTACTTTATACTTGAGAACTAAAACGGGATCTTCATTACTAAGTTGATAGTTGCTAAGTGGATACACTAAGGCTATATGTAATTAGGATATTATAGACTTAGAATCTGTGAAAACTTTACTTCACCCCTATTCTGTGTGAATATGGAGTTAAGGTCACTTATTCAAAGGTCTATCCTGTTTCGATTACATATAACTGGTATGCACTTTACAAATAGCGATGTAACTAATGAAGGTTTTCTAAATAATTATCTAGATAGTTCGTCTAATAATTATTTTCTTACCCCAATTCTCACGTAGATAACATGGCTAGACTCCATCCCCACGGCAACCAGTACCTTCCGAATGAGGTCATAGCTGGTTGGTTTGGAGAAGAACTAGAGAATGATCATCCTATCCCTGTGAATGATCAACATGATGAAAACCTTTCGGACGGTGCTAACTCCGAACCAGAGGTTGAGAACCTACCCCAGGCAGCTCCCGTTACAATTCCTAACCCTCGTCCGGCTTTTCATGGCCCGATCCTTGAGTGGGTGGAATGCTTGGAAACATGGAGCCAAGGACAAGATCAGCCCATGCCATTTAATGGCGACCGAAGCATTTATGACCTGAGCAATGGGGGCTCAGCAGGCAGAACCTTCCCAATCTTGGTCTGCAGAGTGGCCTGAAATGAGATTCAAGGCAGGATAGCCCTACATCAGATTACCGAAGTTGTTGTCGATGCGAGAATGCATACCCTCTACATCATTCATCTAGAAGATGCTCGCGAGAGATCAGAGAGAAACCATGAAACCCTACTGCAAGCACTTGCTGAATCATGAGCCGAAGTCATAGAGCTCCGAGTACGCTATAGGGTGTACGAAGGACACCTACTTAACATGGAATATCAATTGGCTGAACTGAGAGTTCACCAGAGGGATGACCGTCGCCAGTAGTAGACGCTTTACTTTATGGTCCTTGTTAAAAGGAATCGTTTTCTGTCTATGCCCGATGTCGCATTTTCTGTGAAATTATCTTGTACCGTAAGTACTTTTGGTTAGGTCTTTATGCTGTCAAGAACTATCTTCTCTGGATATGATGAAAGACCTTTACAAGGTCATTTTCCCGAACCTTTACATCGTGAATATCAAAGATATTGATAGTCGGGTAACTTCTGTGTTATTCCTTTATTCAAGTACTCTCATCATACTTTCATTGGAGTCTATCTGAAACCTGCTTTAGTCAAGTGATTGGACTATAGTAATTTAGCTCCGGAGACATTTCCAAGTCTCTTTTAGTGGTTGGATCCTGTTATTCACCAACCAACGATGCCTCGGCTTGAACGACAAACGTCTTGAGACCAGTGTTCGAACTTACTTCCACTCATCACTAGGACTGCATCATAGGGATGTAGGTCAACCCTTCATAAACACACCCCTACTCAGTACTAGGACTGCATCAGAGGGATGTAGGTCAAACATTCGCGAACACACTTCCATTCCGTACTAGGACTGCATCATAGGGATGTAGGTCAACCTTTCGAGAACATACTTCTATTCTTTACATAAACAGTCAAACTACGTCTAGGGTCAACCAGAATCGCTCACAAAATCCTTATCTTTCATGTTACAGAATCATCTCGTCATCCAGAACCCCTCGTCAATGTAATTTAGGCGTGTTGTTGTAACAGACTTATAAACTATCCAGAACTTGTGCAACTAGAGTCTTACCTTTTGCAAGATCCCGTCTGTATAGGGATGCTCGTGCTGCGTATACTTGTCTTTTGTAGTATACCTTATTCGCAACAACGGTCTTGTCGTAAGTATAAAGTACTGTAACTCTGTTCATGGTTGCACAGTCGTGTTTTGTCTGTAAACGTCTTCTGTTCAAATCTAATGTCTTTAAGTTTCAGTATGATTCCGAAATTATCATACGACTCGATTCAATTTGATCCTCACGAAAAACAGCTTCATACGTACATCTCTTTCTTCTAGATCGCTTTCCAGCGAAGCCGTCATATCAGAACACCGAAGTACTCATGCCAGGAGTACCTCTTAGTTATTTTGTTTCCGAAGAAATCCCCGAAGTAGCACTCGTGCAGTACGTCAAGTTTAATCCAAGGATTCATGCGATTGATCTATCACTGAGGAATGTATACATAAGAGTGATATATAATCAAGCTTCTACAGGTTTAGAATTGAGGATTCCACTTTAACTTCTTTTTCCCTGATGGGATGTGAGCTTAAAGAAGAATCAGTTATTCGACTACCTTTTCAATCTTAATTACATACGACTCGTATACACGAAATTTGATTTTGAAACCATGTATGAATTCTAATATGAACTTCAGGACGGAGAACTGCCCAAGACTACGAGTAATCACATCGTCATGTGAACAAACTTAGAATCCAGTATGACTCCCGTAAACGGATCGCCCTACAACTTAAACACCTACGGAGACACAAGAACAGCCCGGACAACTTAGCGAACTACACAGAAAGAGAATTAGAAGACTAGGCTTCTCACCCTGGAGAACCCCAGTCTTATTCTCCTAGAGATCGACGGATTGCATCATATGTGCCTCAGATATCGAGGACTCCGTCAAGATTCTTCATTAGAAATCATTATCTCTGCCTCGCATAGATGAAATGGTTGAGCATACGCAAGGAAAGAATTACTTTCAGAAATGGATCTGAGATCCAAATATCACCAGTTCGAGTGGTAGGGAAGGATGTCTGGAACACTATCTTCCGAACTCGATGCGGACACTTCGAGTCCATAGTGATACCCTTCGGATAGGACCAATACGCCCATAGATTTCATGAGTTAAATGAGCAGGGTACGTCTTTCTTACTTGGATCAGTTCGTCATTTCTCCGTGCAATGACTTACTTATCTACCCTCGTAGTAAGAAGAAAACCCATGGAAACATTTCCTACAGAGGAACTTTTAGCGAAGTTCTCTAGACACGAGTTTAAAATTGAAGAGTCGAATTTCTATGACACACTGTTAGTAATGTGGGAAATTTTGAGTACTCTTTCAATTTGTCAAAACCGTTGAGCATTTTTCGACACCAGAGACGCCGAAAGACATTCGCCAATTCTAGGTCTTACAGACCTACTGTCATAGTTTGTCCATAACTCCTCGCAAACCACAGAAACCCTTTCGACCTTGACCCAGCAAGGAGTGGCCCTTGACTGGGAAGTGAAACAAGAAAAGGAAACCTTGGAGATTCCAAGGGAGAGACCAAGTTCTTTAGGAAGTCTCACTTTGGGAATGGCTTAATACGCCTCGTAAAGCGTGGAAAGCTAAATCCAAGATAAATATGACCTCCGAGATTCTTACCAGAATCGGTCCTGTATCTCGCAAACTAGACCTACTCCGCGAACTCAGTAATGTACATTCTACTCTTCGCATCTCGATCGTGAAACCATACCTTTCCGTTAGGACTCTTGTAAGTCCACTCGTCGAGATCCTCGCCTTCGTATTAGAACTGTAGTGACCCTCGACCGAGAGGTCAAGCGGACGAAGCAACGCCGTCGCCAGTTAGTGAAGGTTTGTTGGAATGCCAACCGAGAACACGATTTCACTTAGGTGCGCTAGAACCAATTGATTAGGAAGTTTCCTCCTCACAACTCGAATCGTTATACATACTTCCTTGCCCAAATTCCAATTTCGGGACGAAATTCCCTTCAATAGGGGGATGATGTGACAACCCGAAATTTCCATTCTGAACAAACCATATCAAGCCAATAGAAGTAGAACAGTTATAGTGAAAATTCAGACTTCGAGTATAAGTTTGGCAGTTTTCAGGATTTACACTTAAGGAGATATTAGGAGAGTGGATGCACTAGGGTTTTGTGCAACACTGTTATTCCAATACTCTAAGATATTAGAGTTCATTCCGGGAATAAAAATATTTTCTGTCAAAATTCTCATGACTATATATAGAAATCTGAACCAAATAGTTTATTAGTTATAATTCCAATTAGAGAAAATCCAAATTCTCTCTTACGGATCTTCGGGTTTTTATCCCAAATTGTGAGTACTTCGATCTAGTTATGTTATATAGCTTAGATTGTGTTTAGAAACATCAATTTCATAACAAAACAACTAGATTCGGGAGTTTAGTGCCCAAGAACACTCGGAGAGTAAACTCCTAAATAGATGCCTAGTCCTTCCCCCGTGATTTGTAACCTAACTGGCCATTACCTTGAGCAAGGCTTTTGAGACCTTAAAGTCAACTAACTCCCCTAGGTTTGCACCATTTAAATCTAAAATGACATGGCCTATCAAACCATGCTACCTATCCCTAACTAGATCCTTAGAATCCTCGTGACTTCCCTTTATTCGGGTATAGATCCCGTGCTTCTAGTAGTATGGGTCGAATACTACCTTCCACACCTTTCCATACTTTCCTCAAGAGTCAATCCCAAGTCCTCTAATTTACCTACTCATAATAATACTCTAAGTATCTGCTAAACAGGGTATCTCCCGCACTAAAACACTTCCTACGCTCTCCTAGGATCATCAACTCATCCTGCCAATACCTACTCATTAATATCAACTAACCACTTCATTAATACAATTACATGCAACAAAACCTAAATAATCTTTCAACTAAAAGACCCAACCCTATAATGGTTAGACTTAGACGAGAGCTGTGCAATAGGACAAAATCCATCATTCTACAATTATTTAACATTTGTAGCATGTAACTTAACATATTCATCTAATATTTGTCTCACATTAATATGATTCCCATAAAGCACAAAGCAAGCAACATTCAAGCAGTGAAACCGACCGGCACTAGGACACCAAAAGATCAGGTAGATTCTTACACACAATCTCGAACCACTAAGCATAAACATCAATTATACACATACCTCATGCATCTACTATCCCAAGAGTGGCTAATCATTCTCACGTTTTCCTGCTATAAACAACACTAAGTCATGAAACTTCCACCAACTCTGCAGTCACTTATGCATGCTAATTATACATAACGCTAGATCCCATAGACAGTTGAATACTTGATTCTACCCTAAGCCTTTTATCATAAAAGAACAGGAAATAAGGCTAAATCAAAATACTCAGGTAAGTAAATATGATAAGAAATTCCTTAGAGAATAAGAAGGTCGATTATATAATATTGTGAGAACCTCTAAAAATATGTTCTCTCTGTCTACTTAACTGATGGGTTTTAGGCATAAGAACAATCTTATGTGCTCATACAAACCCTAATGCTTGGATCTAGGTTTATCTATTGTACATGCTTTGAATCCAAGACTTACAAAACTATATCTATCATATATAATTTGAAATTATTATTAAGAAAACATATCTAAGTGTTTTACTTCTTCTAAGTAACTTGAATCCTTGTATTCTTCTTGATCTTGAGCTTAAAGTCACAATTGTAACTCGTCTAATGGTTTCACAAACCCCACAAGCAAGAAGGCAATAAGAGAGAGGTGAGAGATGCTAAAATCGGCTCTAGGGTTTCCTTGGAAGCCAGTGTAGCCAATTTCCATAGACTAGGGGTCTTATTTATACTGCTAGTTGCTATGGTTTCAGTCTAAACCCTAACGGACAGCTTAATCACCAAGCAACCCATAGAACCTTCTAGAATAGGGCCTTTGGATGAAAATATGATGGATCCCCATCATAATTTCGTTCTCCCCTTAGTCCATTAGGTTCTCCAGCCCAAAACTCAACTATCATGCATTTGACAGTTTATACCCCTTTACTTAATTAATCTCTTTTAGTCACCAAATTAATTCCTAATTAATTTATGACCAATACTAATTAAATAAATATGATTTCTCCCTTAATATATTATTCTTATAATATATTAATATACCATAATATTCTTTCTTTATCTCCTTAAATTACCTTGTCAAGTTGCTTTGGAGAAGGCAAACCAAAAGGACCATGCACAACCGGGTCAAGTACATACCGAATATAGTTACGGGCTTAGACACTAATCCAACAGTCTCCCACTTGGATAATTCTAGTAACTATATCTCACATATGACTTCAAAATCCGATTAGCAATCGTAGCTCTTATACTTCGCTGTCAACTCTGATCAACTTTCTCCTTCAGATAAGGGATCGTATAATCCTCTGTCCAACATTTTTTCCTTAATCTCTGATTTATTTGACATAGAATTTAGTTGAACACATCAACTTCATTCTGACCGAACCCAACACATAAGTCAAACCAAATCATCGAGTGGCCAAGACATCACTTTTATTCTCATAGAATAAAAGGAACATATCAACTTCGACTCATATGCATCCATTATTCACTAATTGAATCATGCACAACAATGTGTTTTATAACATCAAGTTACTGATGCGTTTACACATCATCAATGCATAACCAACCAACAAACAACAACCATATCTCTAAGTTTTAAGACTATATGATATTATCGCTTTGCGATCACTTAAGGTAAAACACCATGAAGTGATACCAGCAAATACGGGTTTATTCCAATGCTCAAATCATATTCATAAGCACTCATGAACTTTGCAACAAACCTTTTCTACGCCCAAAACTTTTGGACAATCTACAAACAATTCATGACAGTCTTCATTCATATCTACTTCCAAAATATGAAAGACAATGGACTGTTTGAATAATCCTATCATTCAGGAGGTCAAAACATGCAAATTTTGAACAATAGATAAATAACCAACACAAGATAGTAGCTTTACTCATAAATAACACAATTTTATTATTCATCAAATGTCAAGTACAAACTATCTATTACACGTTTCCTATCTAATCCAAACTTATATCATCCTTCAGCCCAACGCTCCTATCGTGCTGCAAGTGTTTGACCCTACTTAGTCCCTTCGTAAGGGGATCTGCTGGGTTTTCTTCTGATAATACCCTCTTCACTAAGAGGAGTCCCTCTTCTACTCGATGTCTGATAAAATGGTATTTTCTGTCGATATGTCGAGATCTCCTGCTTGGAACTTTTCCAAGTCACTGCTCCTCCATTTAGGGTAAAGACCCAGCCCGACTGCGATCGGTAATTATCCCGATCCATCTGAAAAATAGCGCCACTTTACCCTCGTACCCTTAAGTCATCACTCCCACTGAGGACTAGAAACCATTCCTTGGTCCTTCGTAGGTACTTAAGAATATTCTTAACTGCAATCCAATGAGCTCTACAAGGGTTCCCCTAATATCTGCTGACCATGCTCAAAGTGAAGGCCACATCAGGGCGAGTACAAGTCATAGCATACATGATAGAGCCTACTGAGGAAGCGTAAGGTACTCGGCTCATATCAGCTATCTCTGCCTCTGTACTCGGGCTCTGAGTCTTACTCAGCTTGGTATTGCTTTGGATTGGCAACTCCCCTTTCTTGGAATTTTCCATACTAAAACGCTTTAGTACCTTATCCAAGTATGTATCCTGAATGAGTCCTATCAGTCTCTTTTCCCTGTTTCTTACTATTCTTATTCCCAGAATATAAGCAGCCTCTCTGAGGTCCTTCATAGCGAAACATTTTCCAAGCCAAGACTTGACCTCCTGCAAGGTTGGGACATTGTTTCCTATGAGCAGTATGTCGTCGACATACAATACGAGGAAGCTCACTATACTCCCACCGGCTTTGACATACACACAAGATTCATCTTCGCTTTGCAGAAAGCCAAACTCTTTAACTTTCTCATCAAAACAAAGATTCCATCTGTGAGACGCTTGTTTCAATCCATAAATGGATTTCTCAAGCTTGCATACTCTATTTGGATGCTTCGCATCAACAAAACCCTCTGGCTGATTCATGTAAACATCCTCAGCCAACTTTCCATTAAGGAAAGCGGTTTTCACGTCCATCTGCCATAATTCATAATCATGAAACACAGCTATTGCAAGCATTACCCTAATAGACTTTATCTTCGCAACTTGTGAGAAGGTCTCATCATAGTCAACTCCGGGAG
The DNA here is from genome assembly GCF_051521515.1 of Lactuca serriola. NCBI lineage: Eukaryota > Viridiplantae > Streptophyta > Magnoliopsida > Asterales > Asteraceae > Lactuca > Lactuca serriola. The sequence goes on along the minus strand of NC_136415.1, from coordinate 245,722,117 downwards.
TTTGAGTAAAGCCCTTCGCAACCGATCGCGCTTTATAAGTATGCACTTTCCCATCAATGTTCGTGTTCTTCTTGAAGATCCACTTGCACCCGACTGTCTTGCGACCTGGTACATTATTAACCAAATTCCAAACTTGGTTGTCGTACATGGACTGAATCTCGCTGTCCATTGCCTCCTTTGATTTAGCAAACTTCGGGCCTGCCATGGCTTCCTTGTAGCTGCTAGGTTCGTCTAAATTTACTAGTGTACTGTCACTAATAAATGTATCCCCTTCAGTAGTAATATGAAATCCATATAACTGGGGTGGAACACTAGCCCTAGTGGAACGTCAAAGAGGTAAGGACTCGTCAACAGGTTCAACAGAAGTTTCCTCCTCAGGTTGAGTGCTAGTGTCAGAGGTTCTCTTCAAGATCAATTTGCCTCGCACTGTCTTCTTGGCTTATCAATTCCTTTTCTCGGAAAACTCCTCTTCTAGCAACGAAGACAACATTGCCACTCGGTCTATAGAAAAGAGAGTTAAAAGACTTCTGCGGATAACCGATGAAATAACACTTCTCACTACGAGGTTCAAGCTTATCGTGAGTCTCTCATCTTACGAAAGCCTCGCAACCCCAAACCTTAATATGTGCCAACAAGGGAGGCTTCCCTGTTTACATCTCGTGAGGAGTCTTGGTAACCTTCTTGATGGGAACTAAGTTAAGGATGTGGGCGGCAGTCTCTAAGGCATACCCCCAGAAAGCTATCGGTAACGAAGTCCGACTCATCATAGAACGAACCATGTCCAACAAGTTCCGATTATGTCTCTCAGCCACACCATTCAATTGTGGTGTCCTCGGAGGTGTCAATTGCGAAACAATTCCGCATTCCTTTAGATAGTCGTGAAACTCAAGACTTAGGTACTCTCATCCTCGGTCTGACCGAAGCATCTTGATTTTCCTGCCCAGCTGATTCTCTATTTCATTTTTAAACTCTTTGAACTTTTCAAAGGTTTCCGACTTTTGCTTGATTAATTAAATATATCCATATCTGCTATAATCATCTATAAAAGTCACGTAGAAGCAGCAAGCATCCCTTATGGTGGATCTAAAGGGCCCACACACATCGGTGTGTATGAGATCCAATAGACCCTCACCCTTTTCACAAATGCCAGTAAAGGGTGACTTGGTCATCTTCCCAAGTAAACAAGATTCACACATGTCATCGTCCCTAAGGTCGAATGAATCCAACACTCCATCCTTTTGGAGTTGGGCTATGCGTTTCTTGTTGACATGGCCAAGGCGACAATGCCACAAGCATGCTTTGTCTAGACTAGTAAAGGAATCAATATTCAAAACATTATTTCCTAAATTATCAACAACCATCACAGATTCATAAATCCCATTACAAAGTAATGCATTGAAGTAAAAGACACCATTCAAATAAACATTAATAGAACCATTACTATTATCAAAAGAATATCTGAAACCTTGTCTAAACAACCCATGAAATGAAATAAGGTTTCTTGCCATATCTGGCAAATAACAGCAATTGTTTAAATCTATCCCTAACCCATTACTTAACACTAAAGAATAAACACCGACTCTGGTCACATGCGACGATCTTCTGTTTCCCATAATCAGGTTCATCTTTCCATGTTCCACCTCCCTACTTCTTTTTAGGCCCTGCATATCAGAACAAATGTGGTAACCACACCCTGTATCAAGAACCCATGAAGTAGCAAATGATTAGTTATTAGATTTAATAGAATACATACCTGCAAAGGTGGGCTTAATCTTCCCATCCTTTATATCTTGCATATACTAAGGTCAACTTCGTTTCCAGTGGCCCTTTTGGTGACAATAGAAGCATTCTGCTTACTTGGGATCGGAGGAGGGTTTAGCAGAGTCTACTTTGGTCCCACTTGAGGATGAACCACCACGGGTCTTCCCCTTTTGGTGGCTCTTACATGGAGCCTTCCTCTTTTTACCCTTTCCTTCACCTATTGCCATCATAGGAGCGGCCACAGCAGGGGATGGTGCAACGGATTTGTCTTTGAGGTTGCTCTCAGCAGTCCTCAAGAGTCCTAGGAGCATGGTCAAGGAGACCTCTTCCTTGTTCATGTGGTAGGTCATCCTAAACTGGTTGTAGCAGGAGGACAAGGAGTGGAGGATTATGTCGATAGCCAAATCCTCATCAAAGTTAACATTAAGTTTGAGAAGACGATCAACATACCTCTGCATTTTCTGCAAATGAGAGGTTAGGGATTCTCAACTCCCCATCTTAGCGATGATCATGTTAGTAATGATCTCATAGCGCTCTTGCCTCGCGCTCTGTGTCCAGCAAATCCTGATGCATTTCATACGGATACATGTCCTCATAGGACTTTTGGAGTTCAAGGTTCATGGTGGCCAGCATGATGCAGTGAACTTTAGTAGCATCACGCTCGTGGGCCTCAAAGGCGTCCAAATCTTCTGGAGTGGCAACATCTAAGATGATCTTTTCAAGCTTTTCATCGAGGACATATTTTGTCCTCGTAGCATGTGATCATGAGAATATACCTCATCCACTCGTTGAAGTTTGACCCATCAAATGTCACTTTCTGACACAGGTTCATCAACGAGAATGACCTAGAAGCGTTGTTGTTGTTGTTTGCAGACATCTGAAAAAGAAAGGAACAAAGTTTAATTAGAAATGAATCCCTAATTAAACACCCAAATGGGAAATTAGGGCTAGGATCCAACAACGTTATTTACAACTTAGAAATGGATGTCGTACTCTAAAAGTAAATAATTTGAAGGTAAGTGAATGATGATTCACTAATTCTCACCATGAAAAACGAAAAGGAAATTTAGGTTTTAAATGTATTGAAAACTCCTAGATCTTTGAGATTCATTGAACTTTTCAATGACATGTTTAAATCTCGATATGCACTTCAAATTTGCGACTGGGATACCGAGGATCGCAAACAAGTTGTGAATAACCATGCGAATCAACATGGTGCACTCAATGTCTCTATCACCTAATCAATGTTCCGGTAAACCATACACGCTCCATTGATCTATGATAAAACATCGAGTCACCCTTCACCACTAATGTCATCCCCAAATTAGTGTGCCGGTTAACCACACATGCTCCACTAATGTATGACAAGGTGCGAAGTGTAATTCCAAGGATTAGCATCATTTTCACATTTTACCCTAAAGTAACTAAGATTGGGAATTTGTAAAACATGTAGTTACTTTGTATTTTACATTATACTTTTAATGAGGAGAGGTTTTCCCTATCCTACCCATTTGGCTAACGACCCTCCACCAGTCAAGCAAGCGGTGGGTGTGAGTGTACACCCATTAAGCGCCATTTTTTAGGCAGAAACTTATACCCACCTTATAGACTGGCTTCGTGAATGAGGCCTACTAACGGTAAGACTAGCATTTTAAGTTATATATTAATTAAACTTGTAATAACATATAATAGTATAGGGTTGAATTTTAAACTTGTAAAATTCCAAGGGTTTGAAATTTAAATTATCAAAATTAAACTTTTAATCACAAAATTCAAATTTCAAAACTTGAGGGAAAGTTTTGAACTTTTCAAAACAAAAGGGATCAAATAACAAATAATTTAAATTAAACAATTAATTTCATAATTATCTATATTTGACCTAATCTTATTTTAGTCATTAGATAATTACCAAATAATTTTAAATAATCCATATTTATCAAATAAACAGCTAATATTCAAAAGATTTGAAATTATCTATTGTTTTGGCAAGGATAATCATTTAATTTAGGTAAAAATCGGATTTTAACTTCAAAAAACAATTTAGGCATCAAATCCAAGACAAAATAGCAACTAAATCTCGAAATATCCTCTGCCTGACGCACAAACTCGCCGAGTAGAGCCAACTCTCCGAGTCCAAATACTGACTCGCCGAGTTGAGTTGGGTAGAAGCAAGAAACTCGATTTTCAGCAAGTAAACAGTTAAAGCATTACATACAATTGAAACCAATCAAAGCTCTGATACCACTAATGGGTTCTAGGCGTAAGAACAATCATATGTGCTCATACAAACCCTAATGCTTAGATCTAGGTTTCTCTATTGTACATGCTTTGAATCCAAGACTTACAAAACTAGATCTATCATATATAATTTGAAATTATTATTAAGAAAACATATCTAAGTGTTTTACTTCTTCCAAGTAGCTTGAATCCTTGTATTCTTCTTGATCTCGAGCTTAGAGTCACAATTGTAACTCCTCTAATGGTTCACAGACCCCACAAGCAAGAAGGCAATATGAGAGAGGGTGAGAGATGCTAAAATCGGCTCTATGGTTTCCTTGGAAGCAAGTGTAGCCGATTTCCATAGCCTAGGGGTCTTATTTATACTGCTGGCTGCTAGGGTTTCAGTCTAAATCCTAATGGATAGCTTAATCACCAAGCAGCCCATAGAACCTTCTAGATTAGGGCCTTTGGACGAAAATATGATGGATCCTCATCATAATTTCGTTCTCCCCTTAGTCCATTAGGTTCTCCAGCCCAACACTCAACTATCATGCATTTGATAGTTTATACCCCTTTATTTAGTTAATCTCTTTTAGTCACCAAATTAATTCTTAACTAATTTATGACCAATACTAATTAAATAAATATGATTTCTCCTTTAATATATTATTCTTATAATATATTAATATACCATAATATTCTTTCTTTATCTCCTTAAATTACCTTGTCAAGTTGCTTTGGAGAAGGCAACCCAAAAGGACCATGCACAACCGGGTCAAGTACATACCAAATATAGTTACGGGCTTAGACACTAATCCAACACTAACATCTTTTATATATAGTACAAAACAAAGGAGTTGGTAAGGAAATGACTAATGAGGTCATGAGTCATGAGACATAAGCTAAGACAACTTGTCCAACACAACATCTCGCATATACAAGCTGAAGACAAACATATACATCACTATGTGCAACACCCCAATTTTTATATATAGATTATATAACAAATAATCGTTCCAACATCTCCCAAGATCAATTCCGAACTTAATTATAGACTAAAATACAGCGGAATCAAATGAAATAAAATAATTCCTTCAATTGTACAACTTCGGGTTTTACGTATTTGACGAATTCTTTTGTTGTCTTCTGGATCAATCCTTCTCCTTGGATTTTTCTCTGCCACTTGCTAAATAGTTTCCTGGGTTGCGCACATTTAAAGTTCTAAATGGGTAAGCCTAGGGCCTAGTGAGTTCGTGTTGCACATACACGTCCATCACTTAAAAAAAATAGTTTTATCATATATGTTCAATAAATCATACAACAAAACATATCACCCGATGACATAATTTAGGGGAACATTCAATTATCCAGAGAAAGAACCAAATGTTCATTTCCCTTCTCCTTGAGAAAACTTATCATCCATTGTACTTAGGTATTTTGAATATCCAAGGAAATAAGTATGATTCTCAATTCATATCCCCGCTGATCACACACATTCGTAATGCTCACGGTGATTAAACACCCCACTTGTTCCCACTAAACGTGTCACCCAAAAAAATGCACACATAGTAGATAACAAATCCAAAATAACATTTGCATGCAAGCATGCTTGTCATAAAACATATTTTGAATAAACAATTGAAAAGCTGCATATAAACCACATGATAAACATTTATGTGCGAGCAACACCAGAACACGAAAAAAACTCACCTTAGCAAACTCGTCGTGAGGTCGTAACTATATTTTCTTATGCTACACGTACCCTACATTCCGCCAATAACTTTTTCTAAGACCATAATTTTAAATGTATGCATTCATTTTGGTTCAACCATTATCATGTCTCATTCAACGACTAAAACTTATCAGTTTGCATTAATAACGATACGTAAGATAACCCTTTGGGAAAAATCCCGCAAATATTTCCAAGAAAATATGTTTAGCCATCAAATACAAAAAAATGAAAAGTTTAAAACTAAAATTTAATGCTTCCTGTAGCTTTTAGAAAGAAACAACAGATTGTAAAACTTTCATGTAACACCCAGAATCAGAAAGACCAAGAAAGGAAAGGAAACCCTAAGTCAAAAGGGGTCAACTCGTCAAGTCTAGGGAAGAACTCGACGAGTCGGAGTGGGATCCGTATGCAAGATTAAGTGACCAACTCGACGAGTCGGCAAGTGGACTCGGTGAGTCAGGTCTAGGTTAGGAAACCCTAATTCCGGGACTTGGCACCCTATTTAAGCATCTTGTTCACTTCCCTAAGGTTCATTTGTGGCCCCTATTGTCCAGAACTCAAAACCCTAGCCACCCAACTCCATTTTGAGTTGGTTCTTGCCTTGAGAGTAAATTGAAGCTTGGAGAAGGAAGAAAGGCCTTGGGGGTGCAAGAAGAAGCTATAGATCCAGAGTTAGGGGAGCATTTCAGACCACTTAGAGGTAAAAAGCTTATGCCTTGGCTGTTATTCATCTAGATCCCTTTCTTAGCTTGTATTTTGTCACATTTGGGCCATTTCCAAGGTTAATCCAAGTATTAATCCTTTGAGGATGTATTGGACTTTAGACCTGGGCACTCTTGAGTTCTAAAAGCTCAGAGTTGCTAGCTTTACCCAACTATGGCTCCATTCCATGGCATAAGCGAACATTTTAGCTTGGATTTGGTGTTCAAGCTTCATAACACCTTGCATCCACGTAAAGTTAGCAACTTTACGTGCAATGCTAGCATTAGAAGTCCAGATCTATGAGTTGAAGGTGCTGGAATGGACTGTAATCGTCAGAGTAGAGATGTCACAAGGTGGACTCGACGAGTCCAAGGTAATCTTCTTAGTTATGAAGATGAACTCCATGAGTTGTTCATAAACTCGGCGACTCATGGCCTAGATATTCATGCGATGATAATAAACTCAATGAGTTCAAGGATGAACCCGGCGAGTCGGTTGAAGATGGTCCTGAAGTGTTAGATGAAGGAGAACTCATCGAGTTCTCACTAGACTCGATGACTGGAGTCGGGGTTGTTTTGGGATTTGAGGAGCATGGACTTGTCGAGTTGGCAGAACAACTCGACGAGTCGAGTAGACCAGAAGGTTGACTTTGACCATGACTTTAACCTTGAGAAGGACTTTGGCCAGAGTTGACTTAGTTGACTTCTTAAGGACAGTTAGGCTAAGTGTTGCTATTATTTGGTATTGGTAGCTCGGGGAGCTAGAGGAGCAGCGGTTTGTTGGATAGTAGCCAGAGGGTTATCAGCAGTTTCAGGAGTACGATGTGAGTTTTCCCTTTGTGTGGATGGGTCTACGGCCACAATGCCGACCTATGTAGCTATGAGTGGGAAGACTCGGGGGGTTATCCCTAGGAACTGTATGCTAGTAAGATATTCAGGACCATGGTCTAATGTTAGTGGGCGGGTGCCCAAGGAACGATTTACATGATAGTTTATACTTGTTGTCTGTGTGAGACATGTATGTGCCTGGTAGGGTGGTGAGTGTGGGCGAGGTCCCGTATCTCACCAATAGTAGAGGGTGGACGGTGCTCCATATCTCATTAGTAGCAAAGCAGGGGCGAGGCCCAAGATAGGAGGAGGGTGCGTGTGGGCGGTGGCCTGTATCTTACTAACAACAGGAGCTTGGACAGGGTTTTATGGCTCACTAGTAGCAGGACAGCGGCAAGGCCCAATACGGGAGAGGCCTTAGGACAGTAATGCAATAGGGTATGTTCAGTTTATGTGTTATGTGTTATGGTTATATGTTTGTATGCTTTAGCGGGCGGAACCCAGAGACAGGCAAGGCCTAAGGAAACATATATGTATACCGAGCAAGGCTCGAAGTCAGGCGGGGCCTGGGATCGGGCGAGGCCCGAAGTAGTGGGCGTGACCCAGTGCTTGCAGTATGTTATTATGCATGGTATGTGGTAGGTTGGGGAACTCACTAAGCTTCATGCTTACGGTTTTCAGTTTTGGTTTCAGGTACTTCCAGTAGCAGAGGGAAGAGCTCGGGATGATCGCATGGCACACACCAAGAAGTTTAGCCTGGGATGTTTACTCTGATAAAATGAACAAGTGTGTTGAAAAGATACTCTGATTTGTTATATAACCCTTTTAGTATGATTGGAATGATATAATATACATGGTTTAGTAATGTTTTAAAAAGAAATTTTTGGTCATGATTTTTGGGTCGTTACATTTCAGGGGTCAAACCTGAAATTTCGATTTTCTTGATTGTGTCCTAAAATAATTGTAACTAAAAGTTTTGGGGTTAAAATTTAATTTCGTGGATACATGGGAAAATAATTTTATATACTTGGAAAAGAATATGAACCGAAGCCCAATCCTATTTTCAGTTGACCAATAAAAACATAATTGACCATTTTGACCTTCATCAAAACGAATACCCGTAACCCTTTTCATCTTCGCCCGAAAAAAAATCCTTTAGTTTTTGTCATTTTTTGAAGTATACCAGAGCTTCAATTTCACTCCAATTTAAATCCTCTCCACTCTTAGGGGGTGTTTGGATAGGGAAAAAATAGGCTGCTTATTGCTTATTACTTAAACCCACAACAATAAGCAAATATAAGTGTTTGGATAGAAGTCTTTAAAAATCATCTTATTGCGGTAGGAATAAACTAAATAAGCTGATTTTAATAAGCAAGGGGGAATACTTATGGATTATTGGTCATTTTACTCATATAAACTGTTTTGTTTGTAAAACACTTAAAATGCTTATTGCTTATTGTCTATTCCCACCGCAATATGCTAATCCAAACACATTTTAAAAAAGTGTTTATTCCCAACACAATAAGCAAATAAGCAATAAGCTAAAAAGCTAAAAAAATATTTATCCAAAATATTTGTTTATTCCCAATACCATAAGCAAATAAGCAATAAGCTAAAAAGCTAAAAAATATTTATCCAAACACCCCTTACTAACATATCACCATTGACAATTATAGAAAATAAATTCATACTAAAACGAATTTCAAGTTTATTTCACCAAAATTCATAGTTTAGGTTTTTATCAAATTGTTACTGCTTGAATCGAATTCAGACAACAGGTTGAACCAAAATACGCTTAGCATGAATGTCACTTTATATATACAACCATATCAAGTTTAACTTGAATATACATACCTTAATTTATATAGAAACCCAAAAATCTTCATAGCCTTCTACCTACAATTTCTCCCTCGTTTCCTCGTCTTTTTACGCAATTCCAGTGGGGGTTTTCATAGGAATTTTTTGAGCTTTATATAATGCCTAACATTTTAACTACTAAAGACTTATGATATGCTCGAATTTACTCCTCCGTTGAAGGTGACAGGTTTTAGGATTAAACCTCATTATTTTGCCTAATTAAAACTAATTGCACCTAATTTTATTTCTAGAAAAAAACTGATATATTAATTATTATTAATAAAAAAATATATCATTTCTTTTTATGTGAGTTATCACAAATTCCCCTCCTTCAAAAAATTTCGTCCTCGGAATTTGAACTCAACAAAAAAAATAAGGGTATTTGGTCTTCTTATCTCATACGTTTCCCCATGTCGCATCTGATCGTTCATGTAACTTTCACTAAGCTTTCATGAGTTGTATCTCCACATTCCTTTATCTCTTGACCAGATAATCCATTTCTCGTTATAAACTCTTCCAAAATGATGACATGAAACTAAGGTTCTGATCATAGATTGACAAGCAAACGACCTCCTTAATAAATTTTCCCACATGCAAGGTTGTAGAACTCATTACTCGGTACCTGTTCGGCCGACTACCGAGTAGCGAGTACTCGGGAGTACTCGGGAGTAATCCGGGAGTACTCGGATTTGGAAATTTGTATAGAAATATATTTAGGGAAATTAAATATGTCAAAGTCATAAGATAAAATCATAAGTTGATTGAAATATATAACAAAATTGGATACGTGTGAATACACAAAAAATAAAAAACACATAATGGTCTCACTTCGTGAATAATTACTAAAAATTTAAGATATATATGTAGTAATAATCACATGTGTGTGTGTGTTAAATAATAAATCATTAAGTATATTATACATATTAATCACCGAGTTGACCGAATTTCACAACACTACTCAGTTTGTAAGGGGCCGATCGAGGAGTACTCGGGATTATGTAACTCACCTCGGTAAGGGGGGGAGTAGCGTGTACTCGGAGGAGTAATCGGCCAACTCGGCGAGTTTTTACAACACTGGCCACATGTATGTTTCACCCAATGACACAATTTAAGTGAACATTTTAGATATCCGGAGAAAGAACCAATGGTCCACTTCCCTTCCCACTTGGCACAACACATCAATTATGCTCAAGCATTTAAATATCCAGGGAAATGAGTAACATCTCAAATCCTATCCTCGTCGGTCTCAACACAACGATTATGTTCCCAATTATCATACACACATGTCCCTATTAAATGTGTCATCATACACCAGCTAAACGAATCTAAAAACTTTCCACTTATCCTCTACCGTGGATTCTTTCTAACTTATCTTCGATCCACCTAATAAACTGAAAAATACATCAATTCTCATCATTTTGAATCTTACTTGATTCCTTCCTTAGCTTATGACTTAGAGCATAAGTGACAACGTTAACCTTCCATAATTGGTAACGATCTTACACCTTCTTTGACTCTTGGTAATCCATGCGCATCTATATCGCCCCCTCTTTTTTTCATGATAACACTACTAGTGCACCCGATGGTGATGTACTATGTCGAATAAAAACCTTATCAAACAGATCCTCCAACTACTAAATAAAATTGTTTCATCCTTATCGGTGCTAGTATTAATGGTGCTAAACAACTTTCTATTTAAATCAAGCAATCATCAAATGTTGTTCTTATGACTACATAATGATCATCATCAATCTTTATTTCTAAATTCTTTTGCATTCATATTTAGGCACTTACAAAAAGTAAAGAAAAGAAATTATTGCACTCAAACCAAATAGCCCCCACATATGCGTAGAGCTTACTAAGAAAATACTTGTCACTATATCGGCGTATCCTAAGCTTCCTGAGCTGTCATATAGAAAACTCTTCCTTTTGTTCTCGTCATTTCTGCTATTTCATCTCCGGACTGATTCCCTTTCTCTGTCATTATATGTTGGTTATTGTTACCCTTATTTTGGGGACAGTTTAACCTGATGTGATATGGGGACCCACACCCATAACATACCTTCCCTATTTTACAATCTAAAGCGATATGTCCTATCTTTCTACATTTGTAGCAAGTTCTTTGATTCATATTACACTTCCCTTTATGGAATAGTTTGCATATAGTACATTGTTCTATCCTAGATTGTTGCTCATATTTACAATTTGAACTAGAAGTCTTGCCTTTCTTTGAGTCTGTATTTGAACTTTCCAACTTCCTTTTTCCTAAATCCTTATTCTCACCTTGATAATTCTTTTCCCGCTCTCGGCCTTCCGCGGCGTCTACATCAGACTGGAAGGTACATGGTTTCTGAATTTCTACAAATTCACGAATGGCGGTTTTTAGTCCCCAAATGTACCTCTACACCCTCTTTTCTTCTGTAGACACGTAAAATTTGGCAAACCTAGCTTTCTCCGTGAACTTAGTGGTGTACTCTCTCACAATCATATTCCCTTGTTCTAACCTCAAGAATTATTCCTCCAACTGTTTAACTGTCGTTCGAGGGCAATATTTTTCTTTAAAGATTCTTAGAAACTCATCCCACGACATCTTCTTGGCCGCCTCACGCCCCCTAACTTCCTTCACCATGCCCCACCAATGTATTGCCTCCCCTTTTAACATTGTCGCATCATAAATCACCTTGTCCTCATTTGCACATTTGCTAGTATCAAATGTTCCCTCAATCTCCATGGTCCATGTTGATGACAAAACATAATCAATTTCTCCGTTAAATAAAGGTGGCCTACAATTCATGAACGTCTTATAACTACAACCCCGTCGATCGTGGTTGTCATTATGTGTTGAGGGTTGTGCAATGCATAGGTCAGGATTTGAATTCGGTGTCGTATACTCGTAGTCCTTTTCACCCCCTCCCAAGTTAGCTTCATACTCACTCATTATTGCATCCCGTGCCTGAGCAACTATATTTGGCAAGGTGGCTTGTATCGCGTGAGCAATCTCATCAACCAACTCTTCTCTAGTGATCATGTTTGCCGCATGACCCCTTCCGCAACCTCAACCATGAGCGTGGTGGGATCCGGAGCTACCCTGGGCCAGACGGTGCAACTATCAGTACTGTTATAGCTCCTCGCCCTCTTCCTCTACCCCTGCCTCCTCCTCTTCTTTGGCCGCGTCCATAACTCGCATTAGGGATTAGTGGAGTTTCAAGTACATCTCCAGGTGCTCTGACATAAGCTCACATTGGGATGTGTTCTTCCACTGTGGTGACCCTAGCAAATCTTCCAGATCTCCTTGAAGACATGATTCTTACAAGCGATATGTTGTCTAATTTAGTCTTTTGATTACCTCTCGTTCCTTCCGTCTAAGCTCAAGTGTTTAGGCAAACACCTAATCTGCTTAACCAATCTCTGATACTAACTTGTAACGCCCTAATTTTCACATATAGATTAGATAACAAATAATTGTTCCAACATCTACCAAGATTAATTCTGAACTTAATTATAGACTAAACTACAACGGAAAAAATGAAATAAAATAAAGTTTTCAATTGTACAACTTCGGGTGTTACATATTTGCCAAATTCCTTTGTCGTCTTCTGGATCAATCCTTCTCCTTGGATTTTTCTTAGCCACTTGCTAAATAGTTTCCTGGGTTGCGTACATTTAAAGTTTCTAAATGGATAAGCCTAGAGCCTACCGAGTTCGTGTTGCAGATACATGTTCATCACTTAAAAAAACAAATAGTTTTATCATATATATTCAATAAATCATACGACAAAACATATCACTCTATGACATAATTTAGGGGAACGTTTAATTATCTAGAGAAAGAACCGAATGTTCATCATTTCTCCTTGAGACAACTTATCATCCATTGTACTCAAGTATTTTAAATATCCAAGGAAATGAGTATGATTCTCAATTTCTATCCCCGCCGATCACACACATCCGTCATGCTCACGACGATTAAACACCCTACTTGTACCTACTAAACGTGTCACCCAAAAAAATGCACACACGGTAGATAACAAATCCAAAATAACATTTGCACGCAACAATACTTATCATAAAACATATTGTGAATAAACAATTGAAAAGCCGCATATAAACCACATGATAAACATTTATGTGCGAGCAACCACAGAACTCGAAAAAAAAACTCACATTGGCAAGCTCGTCGTTAGGTCTTAGCTGTATTTTATTATGCTACACGTAACCTACATTCCACCAATAACTTTTTCTAAGACCTTAATTTTAAAAGTACGCATTCATTTTGGTTCAACCATTATCACGTCTCATTCAAAGACTAAAAATTATCGGTTTGCGTTAATAATGATATTCAAAATAACCCTTTGGGAAATATCCCGCAAATATTTCCAAGAAAACATGTTTAGCCGTCAAATACAAAAAAAAGAAAAAATGCAAAGTTTAAAACTAAAATTTAATACTTCGTGTAGCTTTTAGAAATAAAAAACAGATATGGATAAAATTTCAGGGGTCAAACCTGAAATTTCGATTTTCTTGATTGTATCCCAAAATAAATCAAACTAAAAGCTTAGGGGTTAAAATTGAATTTCTTGTATACTTGGGAAATGATTAGTTATTAGATTTAATAGAATACATACCTGCAAAGGTGGGCTTAATCTTCCCATCCTTTATATCTTGCATATACTAAGGTCAACTTCGTTTCCAGTGGCCCTTTTGGTGACAATAGAAGCATTCTGCTTACTTGGGATCGGAGGAGGGTTTAGCAGAGTCTACTTTGGTCCCACTTGAGGATGAACCACCACGGGTCTTCCCCTTTTGGTGGCTCTTACATGGAGCCTTCCTCTTTTTACCCTTTCCTTCACCTATTGCCATCATAGGAGCGGCCACAGCAGGGGATGGTGCAACGGATTTGTCTTTGAGGTTGCTCTCAGCAGTCCTCAAGAGTCCTAGGAGCATGGTCAAGGAGACCTCTTCCTTGTTCATGTGGTAGGTCATCCTAAACTGGTTGTAGCAGGAGGACAAGGAGTGGAGGATTATGTCGATAGCCAAATCCTCATCAAAGTTAACATTAAGTTTGAGAAGACGATCAACATACCTCTGCATTTTCTGCAAATGAGAGGTTAGGGATTCTCAACTCCCCATCTTAGCGATGATCATGTTAGTAATGATCTCATAGCGCTCTTGCCTCGCGCTCTGTGTCCAGCAAATCCTGATGCATTTCATACGGATACATGTCCTCATAGGACTTTTGGAGTTCAAGGTTCATGGTGGCCAGCATGATGCAGTGAACTTTAGTAGCATCACGCTCGTGGGCCTCAAAGGCGTCCAAATCTTCTGGAGTGGCAACATCTAAGATGATCTTTTCAAGCTTTTCATTGAGGACATATTTTGTCCTCGTAGCATGTGATCATGAGAATATACCTCATCCACTCGTTGAAGTTTGACCCATCAAATGTCACTTTCTGACACAGGTTCATCAACGAGAATGACCTAGAAGCGTTGTTGTTGTTGTTTGCAGACATCTGAAAAAGAAAGGAACAAAGTTTAATTAGAAATGAATCCCTAATTAAACACCCAAATGGGAAATTAGGGCTAGGATCCAACAACGTTATTTACAACTTAGAAATGGATGTCGTACTCTAAAAGTAAATAATTTGAAGGTAAGTGAATGATGATTCACTAATTCTCACCATGAAAAACGAAAAGGAAATTTAGGTTTTAAATGTATTGAAAACTCCTAGATCTTTGAGATTCATTGAACTTTTCAATGACATGTTTAAATCTCGATATGCACTTCAAATTTGCGACTGGGATACCGAGGATCGCAAACAAGTTGTGAATAACCATGCGAATCAACATGGTGCACTCAATGTCTCTATCACCTAATCAATGTTCCGGTAAACCATACACGCTCCATTGATCTATGATAAAACATCGAGTCACCCTTCACCACTAATGTCATCCCCAAATTAGTGTGCCGGTTAACCACACATGCTCCACTAATGTATGACAAGGTGCGAAGTGTAATTCCAAGGATTAGCATCATTTTCACATTTTACCCTAAAGTAACTAAGATTGGGAATTTGTAAAACATGTAGTTACTTTGTATTTTACATTATACTTTTAATGAGGAGAGGTTTTCCCTATCCTACCCATTTGGCTAACGACCCTCCACCAGTCAAGCAAGCGGTGGGTGTGAGTGTACACCCATTAAGCGCCATTTTTTAGGCAGAAACTTATACCCACCTTATAGACTGGCTTCGTGAATGAGGCCTACTAACGGTAAGACTAGCATTTTAAGTTATATATTAATTAAACTTGTAATAACATATAATAGTATAGGGTTGAATTTTAAACTTGTAAAATTCCAAGGGTTTGAAATTTAAATTATCAAAATTAAACTTTTAATCACAAAATTCAAATTTCAAAACTTGAGGGCAAGTTTTGAACTTTTCAAAACAAAAGGGATCAAATAACAAATAATTTAAATTAAACAATTAATTTCATAATTATCTATATTTGACCTAATCTTATTTTAGTCATTAGATAATTACCAAATAATTTTAAATAATCCATATTTATCAAATAAACAGCTAATATTCAAAAGATTTGAAATTATCTATTGTTTTGGCAAGGATAATCATTTAATTTAGGTAAAAATCGGATTTTAACTTCAAAAAACAATTTAGGCATCAAATCCAAGACAAAATAGCAACTAAATCTCGAAATATCCTCTGCCTGACGCACAAACTCGCCGAGTAGAGCCAACTCTCCGAGTCCAAATACTGACTCGCCGAGTTGAGTTGGGTAGAAGCAAGAAACTCGATTTTCAGCAAGTAAACAGTTAAAGCATTACATACAATTGAAACCAATCAAAGCTCTGATACCACTAATGGGTTCTAGGCGTAAGAACAATCATATGTGCTCATACAAACCCTAATGCTTAGATCTAGGTTTCTCTATTGTACATGCTTTGAATCCAAGACTTACAAAACTAGATCTATCATATATAATTTGAAATTATTATTAAGAAAACATATCTAAGTGTTTTACTTCTTCCAAGTAGCTTGAATCCTTGTATTCTTCTTGATCTCGAGCTTAGAGTCACAATTGTAACTCCTCTAATGGTTCACAGACCCCACAAGCAAGAAGGCAATATGAGAGAGGGTGAGAGATGCTAAAATCGGCTCTATGGTTTCCTTGGAAGCAAGTGTAGCCGATTTCCATAGCCTAGGGGTCTTATTTATACTGCTGGCTGCTAGGGTTTCAGTCTAAACCCTAATGGATAGCTTAATCACCAAGCAGCCCATAGAACCTTCTAGATTAGGGCCTTTGGACGAAAATATGATGGATCCTCATCATAATTTCGTTCTCCCCTTAGTCCATTAGGTTCTCCAGCCCAACACTCAACTATCATGCATTTGATAGTTTATACCCCTTTATTTAGTTAATCTCTTTTAGTCACCAAATTAATTCTTAACTAATTTATGACCAATACTAATTAAATAAATATGATTTCTCCTTTAATATATTATTCTTATAATATATTAATATACCATAATATTCTTTCTTTATCTCCTTAAATTACCTTGTCAAGTTGCTTTGGAGAAGGCAACCCAAAAGGACCATGCACAACCGGGTCAAGTACATACCAAATATAGTTACGGGCTTAGACACTAATCCAACACTAACATCTTTTATATATAGTACAAAACAAAGGAGTTGGTAAGGAAATGACTAATGAGGTCATGAGTCATGAGACATAAGCTAAGACAACTTGTCCAACACAACATCTCGCATATACAAGCTGAAGACAAACATATACATCACTATGTGCAACACCCCAATTTTTATATATAGATTATATAACAAATAATCGTTCCAACATCTCCCAAGATCAATTCCGAACTTAATTATAGACTAAAATACAGCGGAATCAAATGAAATAAAATAATTCCTTCAATTGTACAACTTCGGGTTTTACGTATTTGACGAATTCTTTTGTTGTCTTCTGGATCAATCCTTCTCCTTGGATTTTTCTCTGCCACTTGCTAAATAGTTTCCTGGGTTGCGCACATTTAAAGTTCTAAATGGGTAAGCCTAGGGCCTAGTGAGTTCGTGTTGCACATACACGTCCATCACTTAAAAAAAATAGTTTTATCATATATGTTCAATAAATCATACAACAAAACATATCACCCGATGACATAATTTAGGGGAACATTCAATTATCCAGAGAAAGAACCAAATGTTCATTTCCCTTCTCCTTGAGAAAACTTATCATCCATTGTACTTAGGTATTTTGAATATCCAAGGAAATAAGTATGATTCTCAATTCATATCCCCGCTGATCACACACATTCGTAATGCTCACGGTGATTAAACACCCCACTTGTTCCCACTAAACGTGTCACCCAAAAAAATGCACACATAGTAGATAACAAATCCAAAATAACATTTGCATGCAAGCATGCTTGTCATAAAACATATTTTGAATAAACAATTGAAAAGCTGCATATAAACCACATGATAAACATTTATGTGCGAGCAACACCAGAACACGAAAAAAACTCACCTTAGCAAACTCGTCGTGAGGTCGTAACTATATTTTCTTATGCTACACGTACCCTACATTCCGCCAATAACTTTTTCTAAGACCATAATTTTAAATGTATGCATTCATTTTGGTTCAACCATTATCATGTCTCATTCAACGACTAAAACTTATCAGTTTGCATTAATAACGATACGTAAGATAACCCTTTGGGAAAAATCCCGCAAATATTTCCAAGAAAATATGTTTAGCCATCAAATACAAAAAAATGAAAAGTTTAAAACTAAAATTTAATGCTTCCTGTAGCTTTTAGAAAGAAACAACAGATTGTAAAACTTTCATGTAACACCCAGAATCAGAAAGACCAAGAAAGGAAAGGAAACCCTAAGTCAAAAGGGGTCAACTCGTCAAGTCTAGGGAAGAACTCGACGAGTCGGAGTGGGATCCGTATGCAAGATTAAGTGACCAACTCGACGAGTCGGCAAGTGGACTCGGTGAGTCAGGTCTAGGTTAGGAAACCCTAATTCCGGGACTTGGCACCCTATTTAAGCATCTTGTTCACTTCCCTAAGGTTCATTTGTGGCCCCTATTGTCCAGAACTCAAAACCCTAGCCACCCAACTCCATTTTGAGTTGGTTCTTGCCTTGAGAGTAAATTGAAGCTTGGAGAAGGAAGAAAGGCCTTGGGGGTGCAAGAAGAAGCTATAGATCCAGAGTTAGGGGAGCATTTCAGACCACTTAGAGGTAAAAAGCTTATGCCTTGGCTGTTATTCATCTAGATCCCTTTCTTAGCTTGTATTTTGTCACATTTGGGCCATTTCCAAGGTTAATCCGAGTATTAATCCTTTGAGGATGTATTGGACTTTAGACCTGGGCACTCTTGAGTTCTAAAAGCTCAGAGTTGCTAGCTTTACCCAACTATGGCTCCATTCCATGGCATAAGCGAACATTTTAGCTTGGATTTGGTGTTCAAGCTTCATAACACCTTGCATCCACGTAAAGTTAGCAACTTTACGTGCAATGCTAGCATTAGAAGTCCAGATCTATGAGTTGAAGGTGCTGGAATGGACTGTAATCGTCAGAGTAGAGATGTCACAAGGTGGACTCGACGAGTCCAAGGTAATCTTCTTAGTTATGAAGATGAACTCCATGAGTTGTTCATAAACTCGGCGACTCATGGCCTAGATATTCATGCGATGATAATAAACTCAATGAGTTCAAGGATGAACCCGGCGAGTCGGTTGAAGATGGTCCTGAAGTGTTAGATGAAGGAGAACTCATCGAGTTCTCGCTAGACTCGATGACTGGAGTCGGGGTTGTTTTGGGATTTGAGGAGCATGGACTTGTCGAGTTGGCAGAACAACTCGACGAGTCGAGTAGACCAGAAGGTTGACTTTGACCATGACTTTAACCTTGAGAAGGACTTTGGCCAGAGTTGACTTAGTTGACTTCTTAAGGACAGTTAGGCTAAGTGTTGCTATTATTTGGTATTGGTAGCTCGGGGAGCTAGAGGAGCAGCGGTTTGTTGGATAGTAGCCAGAGGGTTATCAGCAGTTTCAGGAGTACGATGTGAGTTTTCCCTTTGTGTGGATGGGTCTACGGCCACAATGCCGGCCTATGTAGCTATGAGTGGGAAGACTCAGGGGGTTATCCCTAGGAACTGTATGCTAGTATGATATTCAGGACCATGGTCTAATGTTAGTGGGCGGGTGCCCAAGGAACGATTTACATGATAGTTTATACTTGTTGTCTGTGTGAGACATGTATGTGCCTGGTAGGGTGGTGAGTGTGGGCGAGGTCCCGTATCTCACCAATAGTAGAGGGTGGACGGTGCTCCATATCTCATTAGTAGCAAAGCAGGGGCGAGGCCCAAGATAGGAGGAGGGTGCGTGTGGGCGGTGGCCTGTATCTTACTAACAACAGGAGCTTGGACAGGGTTTTATGGCTCACTAGTAGCAGGACAGCGGCAAGGCCCAATACGGGAGAGGCCTTAGGACAGTAATGCAATAGGGTATGTTCAGTTTATGTGTTATGTGTTATGGTTATATGTTTGTATGCTTTAGCGGGCGGAACCCAGAGACAGGCAAGGCCTAAGGAAACATATATGTATACCGAGCAAGGCTCGAAGTCAGGCGGGGCCTGGGATCGGGCGAGGCCCGAAGTAGTGGGCGTGACCCAGTGCTTGCAGTATGTTATTATGCATGGTATGTGGTAGGTTGGGGAACTCACTAAGCTTCATGCTTACGGTTTTCAGTTTTGGTTTCAGGTACTTCCAGTAGCAGAGGGAAGAGCTCGGGATGATCGCATGGCACACACCAAGAAGTTTAGCCTGGGATGTTTACTCTGATAAAATGAACAAGTGTGTTGAAAAGATACTCTGATTTGTTATATAACCCTTTTAGTATGATTGGAATGATATAATATACATGGTTTAGTAATGTTTTAAAAAGAAATTTTTGGTCATGATTTTTGGGTCGTTACATTTCAGGGGTCAAACCTGAAATTTCGATTTTCTTGATTGTGTCCTAAAATAATTGTAACTAAAAGTTTTGGGGTTAAAATTTAATTTCGTGGATACATGGGAAAATAATTTTATATACTTGGAAAAGAATATGAACCGAAGCCCAATCCTATTTTCAGTTGACCAATAAAAACATAATTGACCATTTTGACCTTCATCAAAACGAATACCCGTAACCCTTTTCATCTTTGCCCGAAAAAAAATCCTTTAGTTTTTGTCATTTTTTGAAGTATACCAGAGCTTCAATTTCACTCCAATTTAAATCCTCTCCACTCTTAGGGGGTGTTTGGATAGGGAAAAAATAGGCTGCTTATTGCTTATTACTTAAACCCACAACAATAAGCAAATATAAGTGTTTGGATAGAAGTCTTTAAAAATCATCTTATTGCGGTAGGAATAAACTAAATAAGCTGATTTTAATAAGCAAGGGGGAATACTTATGGATTATTGGTCATTTTACTCATATAAACTGTTTTGTTTGTAAAACACTTAAAATGCTTATTGCTTATTGTCTATTCCCACCGCAATATGCTAATCCAAACACATTTTAAAAAAGTGTTTATTCCCAACACAATAAGCAAATAAGCAATAAGCTAAAAAGCTAAAAAAATATTTATCCAAAATATTTGTTTATTCCCAATACCATAAGCAAATAAGCAATAAGCTAAAAAGCTAAAAAATATTTATCCAAACACCCCTTACTAACATATCACCATTGACAATTATAGAAAATAAATTCATACTAAAACGAATTTCAAGTTTATTTCACCAAAATTCATAGTTTAGGTTTTTATCAAATTGTTACTGCTTGAATCGAATTCAGACAACAGGTTGAACCAAAATACGCTTAGCATGAATGTCACTTTATATATACAACCATATCAAGTTTAACTTGAATATACATACCTTAATTTATATAGAAACCCAAAAATCTTCATAGCCTTCTACCTACAATTTCTCCCTCGTTTCCTCGTCTTTTTACGCAATTCCAGTGGGGGTTTTCATAGGAATTTTTTGAGCTTTATATAATGCCTAACATTTTAACTACTAAAGACTTATGATATGCTCGAATTTACTCCTCCGTTGAAGGTGACAGGTTTTAGGATTAAACCTCATTATTTTGCCTAATTAAAACTAATTGCACCTAATTTTATTTCTAGAAAAAAACTGATATATTAATTATTATTAATAAAAAAATATATCATTTCTTTTTATGTGAGTTATCACAAATTCCCCTCCTTCAAAAAATTTCGTCCTCGGAATTTGAACTCAACAAAAAAAATAAGGGTATTTGGTCTTCTTATCTCATACGTTTCCCCATGTCGCATCTGATCGTTCATGTAACTTTCACTAAGCTTTCATGAGTTGTATCTCCACATTCCTTTATCTCTTGACCAGATAATCCATTTCTCGTTATAAACTCTTCCAAAATGATGACATGAAACTAAGGTTCTGATCATAGATTGACAAGCAAACGACCTCCTTAATAAATTTTCCCACATGCAAGGTTGTAGAACTCATTACTCGGTACCTGTTCGGCCGACTACCGAGTAGCGAGTACTCGGGAGTACTCGGGAGTAATCCGGGAGTACTCGGATTTGGAAATTTGTATAGAAATATATTTAGGGAAATTAAATATGTCAAAGTCATAAGATAAAATCATAAGTTGATTGAAATATATAACAAAATTGGATACGTGTGAATACACAAAAAATAAAAAACACATAATGGTCTCACTTCGTGAATAATTACTAAAAATTTAAGATATATATGTAGTAATAATCACATGTGTGTGTGTGTTAAATAATAAATCATTAAGTATATTATACATATTAATCACCGAGTTGACCGAATTTCACAACACTACTCAGTTTGTAAGGGGCCGATCGAGGAGTACTCGGGATTATGTAACTCACCTCGGTAAGGGGGGGAGTAGCGTGTACTCGGAGGAGTAATCGGCCAACTCGGCGAGTTTTTACAACACTGGCCACATGTATGTTTCACCCAATGACACAATTTAAGTGAACATTTTAGATATCCGGAGAAAGAACCAATGGTCCACTTCCCTTCCCACTTGGCACAACACATCAATTATGCTCAAGCATTTAAATATCCAGGGAAATGAGTAACATCTCAAATCCTATCCTCGTCGGTCTCAACACAACGATTATGTTCCCAATTATCATACACACATGTCCCTATTAAATGTGTCATCATACACCAGCTAAACGAATCTAAAAACTTTCCACTTATCCTCTACCGTGGATTCTTTCTAACTTATCTTCGATCCACCTAATAAACTGAAAAATACATCAATTCTCATCATTTTGAATCTTACTTGATTCCTTCCTTAGCTTATGACTTAGAGCATAAGTGACAACGTTAACCTTCCATAATTAGTAACGATCTTACACCTTCTTTGACTCTTGGTAATCCATGCGCATCTATATCGCCCCCTCTTTTTTTCATGATAACACTACTAGTGCACCCGATGGTGATGTACTATGTCGAATAAAAACCTTATCAAACAGATCCTCCAACTACTAAATAAAATTGTTTCATCCTTATCGGTGCTAGTATTAATGGTGCTAAACAACTTTCTATTTAAATCAAGCAATCATCAAATGTTGTTCTTATGACTACATAATGATCATCATCAATCTTTATTTCTAAATTCTTTTGCATTCATATTTAGGCACTTACAAAAAGTAAAGAAAAGAAATTATTGCACTCAAACCAAATAGCCCCCACATATGCGTAGAGCTTACTAAGAAAATACTTGTCACTATATCGGCGTATCCTAAGCTTCCTGAGCTGTCATATAGAAAACTCTTCCTTTTGTTCTCGTCATTTCTGCTATTTCATCTCCGGACTGATTCCCTTTCTCTGTCATTATATGTTGGTTATTGTTACCCTTATTTTGGGGACAGTTTAACCTGATGTGATATGGGGACCCACACCCATAACATACCTTCCCTATTTTACAATCTAAAGCGATATGTCCTATCTTTCTACATTTGTAGCAAGTTCTTTGATTCATATTACACTTCCCTTTATGGAATAGTTTGCATATAGTACATTGTTCTATCCTAGATTGTTGCTCATATTTACAATTTGAACTAGAAGTCTTGCCTTTCTTTGAGTCTGTATTTGAACTTTCCAACTTCCTTTTTCCTAAATCCTTATTCTCACCTTGATAATTCTTTTCCCGCTCTCGGCCTTCCGCGGCGTCTACATCAGACTGGAAGGTACATGGTTTCTGAATTTCTACAAATTCACGAATGGCGGTTTTTAGTCCCCAAATGTACCTCTACACCCTCTTTTCTTCTGTAGACACGTAAAATTTGGCAAACCTAGCTTTCTCCGTGAACTTAGTGGTGTACTCTCTCACAATCATATTCCCTTGTTCTAACCTCAAGAATTATTCCTCCAACTGTTTAACTGTCGTTCGAGGGCAATATTTTTCTTTAAAGATTCTTAGAAACTCATCCCACGACATCTTCTTGGCCGCCTCACGCCCCCTAACTTCCTTCACCATGCCCCACCAATGTATTGCCTCCCCTTTTAACATTGTCGCATCATAAATCACCTTGTCCTCATTTGCACATTTGCTAGTATCAAATGTTCCCTCAATCTCCATGGTCCATGTTGATGACAAAACATAATCAATTTCTCCGTTAAATAAAGGTGGCCTACAATTCATGAACGTCTTATAACTACAACCTCGTCGATCGTGGTTGTCATTATGTGTTGAGGGTTGTGCAATGCATAGGTCAGGATTTGAATTCGGTGTCGTATACTCGTAGTCCTTTTCACCCCCTCCCAAGTTAGCTTCATACTCACTCATTATTGCATCCCGTGCCTGAGCAACTATATTTGGCAAGGTGGCTTGTATCGCGTGAGCAATCTCATCAACCAACTCTTCTCTAGTGATCATGTTTGCCGCATGACCCCTTCCGCAACCTCAACCATGAGCGTGGTGGGATCCGGAGCTACCCTGGGCCAGACGGTGTAACTATCAGTACTGTTATAGCTCCTCGCCCTCTTCCTCTACCCCTGCCTCCTCCTCTTCTTTGGCCGCGTCCATAACTCGCATTAGGGATTAGTGGAGTTTCAAGTACATCTCCAGGTGCTCTGACATAAGCTCACATTGGGATGTGTTCTTCCACTGTGGTGACCCTAGCAAATCTTCCAGATCTCCTTGAAGACATGATTCTTACAAGCGATATGTTGTCTAATTTAGTCTTTTGATTACCTCTCGTTCCTTCCGTCTAAGCTCAAGTGTTTAGGCAAACACCTAATCTGCTTAACCAATCTCTGATACTAACTTGTAACGCCCTAATTTTCACATATAGATTAGATAACAAATAATTGTTCCAACATCTACCAAGATTAATTCTGAACTTAATTATAGACTAAACTACAACGGAAAAAATGAAATAAAATAAAGTTTTCAATTGTACAACTTCGGGTGTTACATATTTGCCAAATTCCTTTGTCGTCTTCTGGATCAATCCTTCTCCTTGGATTTTTCTTAGCCACTTGCTAAATAGTTTCCTGGGTTGCGTACATTTAAAGTTTCTAAATGGATAAGCCTAGAGCCTACCGAGTTCGTGTTGCAGATACATGTTCATCACTTAAAAAAACAAATAGTTTTATCATATATATTCAATAAATCATACGACAAAACATATCACTCTATGACATAATTTAGGGGAACGTTTAATTATCTAGAGAAAGAACCGAATGTTCATCATTTCTCCTTGAGACAACTTATCATCCATTGTACTCAAGTATTTTAAATATCCAAGGAAATGAGTATGATTCTCAATTTCTATCCCCGCCGATCACACACATCCGTCATGCTCACGACGATTAAACACCCTACTTGTACCTACTAAACGTGTCACCCAAAAAAATGCACACACGGTAGATAACAAATCCAAAATAACATTTGCACGCAACAATACTTATCATAAAACATATTGTGAATAAACAATTGAAAAGCCGCATATAAACCACATGATAAACATTTATGTGCGAGCAACCACAGAACTCGAAAAAAAAAACTCACATTGGCAAGCTCGTCGTTAGGTCTTAGCTGTATTTTATTATGCTACACGTAACCTACATTCCACCAATAACTTTTTCTAAGACCTTAATTTTAAAAGTACGCATTCATTTTGGTTCAACCATTATCACGTCTCATTCAAAGACTAAAAATTATCGGTTTGCGTTAATAATGATATTCAAAATAACCCTTATCCCGCAAATATTTCCAAGAAAACATGTTTAGCCGTCAAATACAAAAAAAAGAAAAAATGCAAAGTTTAAAACTAAAATTTAATACTTCGTGTAGCTTTTAGAAATAAAAAACAGATATGGATAAAATTTCAGGGGTCAAACCTGAAATTTCGATTTTCTTGATTGTATCCCAAAATAAATCAAACTAAAAGCTTAGGGGTTAAAATTGAATTTCTTGTATACTTGGGAAAATAATGTTATATACTTGGAAAAGAATATGAACCGCGAGCCCAATCCTATTTTCATTTGACAAATGAAAACATAATGGACCATTTTGACCTTCATCAAAACGAATACCCGTAACCCTTTTCTTCTTCCCCCAAAAAAAATCATTTAGTTTCTGTCATTTTTAAGTATACCAAAGCTTCAATTTCACTCCAAATTAAATATGTAACATCAGTATAACCCTCTCCACTCTTACTAACATATCACCATTGACAATTATAGAAAATAAATTCATACTAAAACGAATTTCAAGTTTATTTCACCAAAATTCACGGTTTAAGTTTTTATCAAATTGCTACCGGTTGAATTGAATTGAGACAAGACGTTGAACCAAAATACGCTTAGCATGTATATCACTTTATATATACAACTATATCAAGTTTAACTCGAATATACATACCTTAATTTATATAGAAACCCAAAAATCTTTAAAACCTTCTACCTATGATTTCTCCCTCGTTTCTTCATCTTTTTCCGCAATTCCAGTGAGGTTTTCAAAGAGTTTTTTGAGCTTTATATAATGCCTAACATTGTAATTGCTAAAGACTTGTGATTTGCTCGAATTTACTCATCTGTTGAAGGTGACAGGTTTTAGGATTAAACATCATTATTTTGCCTAACTAAAACCAATTACACCTAATTTTATTTCTAGAAAAAAACTGATATGTTAATTATTATTAATTAAAAAATATATCATTTCTTTTCATGTGAGTTATCACACTATGAAATGTTTTGCATATAGACTCAAACACAACACGTATAAAATACGACACCTAACAATGAGTAATGATATATTGAAGTTAATGTGGCTTTGAAGTGGTATGGGCTATTCGTTACGGTCTGAAAATATGTGTTGTCTGAGAATACTTAATGTTAGTATATTAGAAAATTAACCAATACTTCGATTTTAGTATCTAGACATAATTATACACTTGATATGGCATTTCATGTTAAATAAATTGGTATGACGTAGCCATGAGATGTTTAACACATGATTATATATTAAATTATATAAAGTTATTGACCTTAGTTCTTGAAATGTCAAGTCACTTACATAAATACTTTGACATGTGCCTTTTGCAACTTATGTACGTCGTGACTTTCTAATTATTGTCCACTAATCTAATATTTGTCGTCACTTAATAATACAACTATAGTGACAATAAGCTAATGCAGACCTCCAAGATGACCCACCAAATGAAATTATTATAAAGTATATAACTATAAATATGTTCCACAAAATACGATAACATAATACAAGGTTTATATATGTTATTCCAAACCCTTGGGAAAAAAATAATAAAAAAAATAATGGAGAGCAGCGTGATAAATTATTGATTGGAATGGTGGTACTTCATTGGGTGGACAGAAGGTGTTGATGTGGCCGGGAGTCCTGCCTGAAACTGCGCCGCTCATGTGAGTTTACATTCTATTCATTGTTAGAAAAGGTAAATCGGTTATTCTGAATTAAAATCTTAATGATTTGTATATTTATTTTGCAACTGTTGTGACATCATCTTTATAAGAAATCCTTATAATAATAAAACAGGAAAATGACTTATTAACCTAATTAAATTTTTGATATTTTATATTTTGGTAACTATTTTTTTTTTTACACATCTAGGTAACAAACATGTTGAAGTGTTCACATATGACCATTATGACCTGCTATAGTAGGTTAAATCCTAGATGTAACGTTTTCAACAAGTTCGTTACATAGATGTGTAAAAAAAAAAGTAGTTACTAAAATATGAACAAAATGAAAAGTAAAAGCCAATTACACGAATTGTCCCTGTGGTTTGGGGGAATTTGTGTTTTTGGTCCCTAACTTATTTTTTTAACTTGGATGGTCTCTACTGTTTATTTTTGTTGCGCGTTTGGTCTCTGTCTTACCTAAAAAGGCTATTGTGTCCTTATTAATTTATTTTTTAATTAATTTTCTTATTTATGTATTTATTTTTTACATATTTAAAATAAATTAATAAACCCCACATATTTGTATCTCTTCGGATGATCCCTACTGTTTATTTTTTAATTAATTTATTTTTTAAACTCGGATGATCTCTACTGTTTAATTTTGTTACGAGCTTAGTCTCTCTCTTACCTAAAAAGACTATTGTGGCCTTATTAACTTAATTTTTTAATTAATTTTCTTATTTATGTGTTTATTCTTTATATATTTAAGAAAAATTAGTAGACCCCACATATCTGTAAGGGTCATCCGAATTAAATTTATCAAATGTGGTTTGAGGTTTACGGTGAGGAGATACAGATATGTGGGGTCTATTATTTTTTTAATATATAAAAAATAAATACATAAATAAGAAAATTAATTAAAAAATAAATTAATAAGGGCACAATAGTCTTTTTAGGTAAGACATGGACCAAACGCGTAATAAAAATAAACAGTGGGACCATCCGAGTTAAAACAATAAGTAAGGAACCAAAAACACAAATTCTCCCAAACCATAAGGACCATTTGTGTAATTTATTTTTACTTTTCGTTTTACACATATTTGGGTAACTATTTTTTATTGTACACATCTAGGTAACGAACTTATTGAAAATGTTCACATCTAGGATTTAACCTGCTATAGCAAGTCATAATGGTCATATGTGAACACTTCCAACAAGTTTGTTACCTAGATGTGTACAAAAAAAATAGTTACGTAGATGTGAACATGTTGAATAGTTGTAATCTCCTTTTGACATATGTTACTCTAATACAAATCCTTATTAATATTATGCCACGTGTCAGAGAGATATATTACGTAAATTACTATCATAATTAATGACGTTAAAGTTTTAAATAATAGATTTTAGACTTTTTATAGAAACATTTACTTATATAATTATATGTTAAATATGAACTTATAACTAAATTTAAAATTTTGGTATATTTCTTAATTAATAATTTTTTAAAATTATCTATTTAAAATAATTTATTAATAATTACGATTTTTTACTATTAAAATTTAATTAATTAATTTCGTAACCGTGGTTTTCACAAGTTATAAACTAGTTAATCTATAATTAAATAACCACTCCAATGGTTAACCTCATTAAATAGCTTTTTTTTATAAAATTTTAAATAATTTATCCATATCTATTTAAAATGTTCTATAAAACCCCCTTATTTAATTATTCGTTTTTGAACACACATTATATTCTATTTTAATTCAAAATATTATAATATATTGTTTGAAAAGAAGTATATTACGAAATATCATTCGGAAAATTTAATATGAAATAACTGTTAAGGAACAGTGATAAAAAAATATTAGAAAAAATTATATAATTGTTGTAATTTTATGTTCCATAAAAGAAATCTCATTATATATTTAATATAAATAATTAACTAGTAAATAAATAAAAAATATTTAAAACTAAAATATATTTAGAAGGTAAAATGAAATATAACTAAAGTATGAGGATGTTAAATGACAAAGCATAGAAGTATATTGACCACTCAATTATATATTGAGTGGTCAATAAAAAAAACAAATAAGCTATCTGTTCCAATGATAATAAATTAAAAAAAAAAATAAAGGTCAATAATAATAAACTATAAATAAATTACCATTGTAGATGCTCTGAGTTTAGATTCTATCCATTGTCGGAAAAGATAAATCGGTTATTCTGAATTAAAATCTTAATGATTTGTATATTTATTTTACAACACACTAAAATAAAAAGTGTTTGTTTGTGTAGACCACAAAGAATTATTTTTCATGTGTGGACACATATGCACAAATGCTAACAGATTAGGAGATCTTAAAACAATTTAATTTTTGAAATGTTAATAAATCAAAAAAATATTTGGCAATGTTGGACAGACTTTTAAAATAACTCTTCATTAAATTTTCAAAAACAAGATTTCAATATGTTAGAATTTCTAATTTTTAAAAACTCGTTATGAATTTTTAGATTGTAAAAAACAAATACCCTTAAAATATGCATAAGTTAAGACAAAGACCTTTCAAAACACAACTTATTTACTTATTGATGTTTTCCATCATAAAAACTAATCAAAACACTATTTAAAAAACTAATTTTTCACCACCGTAAGTTAATAAGTCAAAGGTCCGTCTAGTGGTTTTTTATACCCAGGGCAGATAAGCATTTTATGTGCTTATATATTTTCATATGATAGGGCAGATAAGAATTTTATGTGCTTATATATTTGTCATATGATAGACAAAAAATATATTACGATAGTCAATATTTTGTAAAAAAATCTCTTACGATACTTAAAATCATTAACCTACATGATATTTCTTGAGTCATGATACTTTAGGGATACAATTTCAAAAGCCTTAATCTATTTTCATCTTTGTATGCTTCACCCGACAATATTTTCTAAAAAGTTTGTATCTCAATAAATAAATTTATTCTGTCAATATCTTATCCTTCGCCATACGTTAGATTGGACACAAGATTTAAATAATATTTTTTTAATTCATCGTCAACTAAAGAAACTAAAGTTGAACTATCAAACAAAAATGAAATATCAATTCAAAATGTTGCATTCAAACACCCTTGTAAACTAAAAGTCTCTTATTGGATTTTTTTTTCTATTTTTTATTTTTTTCGGAGGAAAAATATTTCAAAACTCAACAAATATAACATTAAAAGCTAAGAAAAAATTATACAAGTTGAACAAAGTTTAGGTTTTTATTTCTACTTTCAAGATGTCTAGTTATCTGTAAAATGAATCATGAAATGAGAAATAAGGACCTATTTTTCAAAACTACTGTCTAATATCAACAATGAAATATTATATACTCTCTTTAGAAATCAAACTCCACCAAATGCCCTATCTAAAAATCGAACTCACCCACTTTAGAAATCGAAAACCTCATAGATCTTCAGATTTTCGGTGTTTGCTTTCAAAACCAGAATGTGACAACGGAGATTAGAATAAGAGAAAAAAGAACTTAGGAATCAAACTCACCCAAATACGCAATGCATAAATTGGTGTTTGCTTTACAAACAGTCGAAATCAGAATACACTGAAGAATTGAACATAAACCCAAAATTGGAATGAGAAAAAGGAAATCAAAATAAGAGAAAAAATGAATTCAGAAATCTAACACACCCAAATACCTAATATAGAAATCAATGTTTGCTTCAGAAATCAAAACTAAATCGTTGTTTGTTGACTTTTTTCGATATGCTATCGAGACTTTTGGTGCTTGCTTCATCCAATCCAAAATACAAGAAGACATAAATACTCGAGTAACATAAATCTGAATTTTGATAATATAGAAAATACTGCAAGTAGGTCAAAGAGAGATATTATATAGAACAATCAGATTAGAGAAGATATAGAAATCGAAGTCAATCAGAATGAAATAGAAATATAAAAAAAATTGATTAGAGACTCCTCAATCTCTACAAATTTTGTTTTTCTAGACGATCGTGATAGTTTTGGCGATTACTATTCTCAAGGTGCTAGGACTATTTGGCACTCTTGCTCTTAGTTTTCGATACGTTAGCTCCTGACACACACACACACACACACACTACCAGTGAGAAAATATTGGACCACTTATCGCATTAACTTTGGGCCAAAGTAAAATATATACTATTATTTATTGGACCAGATTTATGCCCTTCTTTTTTTGCTGTCCTGGGTTGTAGCCCAACACACCAATGTATTGGATTAGGCTTCAACTATTCCT
The DNA here is from genome assembly GCF_051521515.1 of Lactuca serriola. Lineage (NCBI taxonomy): Eukaryota > Viridiplantae > Streptophyta > Magnoliopsida > Asterales > Asteraceae > Lactuca > Lactuca serriola. The sequence continues at coordinate 245,690,743 of NC_136415.1, read as the reverse complement.
ACTACCTAAACTTCCTTTTGAAGTTAAAAATGAAATCCCAAACTCGCTCTAGGCAAAATGTTTCAACAATTACTTTTGGAGAATAATATGTAAAAATGGTCTTTATGGTTCATGGTTTTCCATGATGGCTTCAGACTAAAAAAATTCACCTGGGAGCACGAAGAACAAATGATGGAAAAGTACCCCCATCTCTTCTCTAGTTCTTAAGGGCTACTCTCGAACGAATTTTGGGATGAAATTCCCTATAGTAGGGGGATGATGTCACAACTAGCAATTTAGGGTTTAAGATGTGAAGCTTGTTCACAACAAATTCCTCTATGTAACCTTGTTGCATCTTATTAATAAAATTCAAATGACAATGTTATTCGAATTCATAGGTGCATACATTATCATTCAACTTGAAATAGCCTCATACAAGCCCAAAAACTCGATCCAATAGCTAAGCCCAATCAATTTTGGGCCTTGGTCCAAGAATTCTCGGCCCAACACCATATTGGACTGAAAACTCTTTCCTTGGGCCCTATTGGGCCGAAAATTTCTCCTTGGGCCTTATTGGGCCGAAAACTTCTTTTGGGCCTTCCATTGGACCAAAAACTCTCTTATTGGGCCCAAATAAACCCGAAAGCCATACACATCTTATTGGGCCGAAAAATCATTTAAAAGCTTTGAGGACCGAAAACCCTATAGGGTTTGGTTAGGGTTAAACAAAATAAAAGGGAAAAAAATGTGGAAAACTCTTTCCACCTCAATAATGTCCCCCACATAACAAAGCCTTGGACCATCATGTATCTAGGAAGGTATCCCATCAATCATCAAAGAAGTCACCCCCCCCCCCACCCTCTCTTATATTCGGCCGACCTTACACCTACACACACAAAACTCATTTGCAAAGTCACCCACTTTCCAAACTCTCTCAAATCCTCTCATCTTTTCCCTCAAAATTTTAGAGACCATCTTTAAGGAAGTAGTTCACATCAAGGAAAAATCTTAGTCATTTGGTAAGAACTTCATGTAGCCCTTGTAATTCTAAACATTTTTATGATACCAACCTCTTGTTTACACACTTTTGTTGTGTGTTAAGTTCATAGAAACACTTGAAATTTCGAGAATATCATCGAGTGGTGCAAGGCTAGGCTCGAAAATCTCTTCACTTTCCTCCCTTCTACCATATGAAATCTTTAAGGTGAGCTTCATACCAAACTATTTTCGCGTTTTTCGTACTTTTTTTTTGGGGGGGGGGGGGGAATACAAGTCAAGATTCGTTTAACCATTGGATAATTGCATGGACCTATGTGCAATGTATTTAACCTTTGGGTAATTGCATGAACATGGATTTTATCTTATGCATCTTCATAAAGATTATGAGAAATGTGTTTGTTAACATATATGTTGCATGAAATCTCGTGAATATGGGTTGTACATTCAAAAATGACAAGAATATGAGTGTTGTGCTCAAACATGTTAACTTTTGGGACATATATGTTTAACACTTATACCTACACAAATATTTGAATAAAATAAAATTCAAAGTTAATTTATGTGTTTTGTAGAAAACGTGACATGTTAGAGTCATAACAAAATCGATTATTTTGGGTTGCAAAACCGTCAAATAAATTTTAGTGTGTTAAACAAACTACAAAAACTTGATATTTTGCTATTATTAATTTTATTAGTAAAATATTCTTTACTATGTTGTCACTATTTTTGGATGGCTGAAAAATTAAGAAATTATGCTATATGACATGGTAATTAAGGATTATTTGCAAAATGTGTTATAAATAATCTAACCGAAAGGATATACAAAGCAGAAGTTATGAAGGAAAAATAAGTGTGTCATAAACTGTGTGTCTTAAAAACTCCAAAGGCATGAATAATAATTTGCGTGTCATAAAACATGTAAAGCGTGCGTCATAAGTTGAATAATATGAAAGCTGCCAAATCGCATGTCATAAAACAACTGACACAAGTTTGCAATGGAAATGTTATTTCCTTAATCGATAAAGGGACTTGAAATTTGTGTAAATCCGTTAATGCTCTAGCGAGACACCTTCCTTCACCGTACCTACCTAGCGTACACAATATAGTCCTGTAGTTATAACCAGAGTCTCCTGGAGCGAGAGCGATATAATTGTGTATAGATATACACGGGGTTGACACCCCCACACCTGAGATGTTCGCTACAGCTAGACGTGGCAGTCTAGGGTGACAAACATCTTACCGAAACCGACGCCTGAAGAACGTCATGACAGGCATATCAGTCACATGAAGCATGGTTGTAACGACTCACATAGGGATTAACTATATTATTTTGGATTTATGGAGAATATACATTTCATTAGTTGTATAAAATATAAAACTAAGCTTCATTTTTTTAATACATTATTATAACCACTCCAGTCTTAGGGTTTAAGACTACAATTTTTCATACAACAGAAAATATTGTATTTTCTGGGAATGCACTCTTTACAATTACAAATAAAAGAAAACAAAGGACATGCATGCAATTATTCACAGTTCTAGAACGAGACTTACAAACCATATCTTTTACAGAAAATATTGAATTTTCCGGAGTATTACAAATTATTATAAACAAAGATCTTACAAACCTTTTCTTACAAAAATGCTTATGAACTCACCAACATTCAATGTTGATGATTTTCAAATGACTTGTACTCTCAGGAACCAATAAGCAGGTACCTAGGAACCGGATTCGCGAATTTTTGAATTCACACACTTTATGTCATTTTGTGTAATTTGATGAACAAATACAATTTGTAAACAATGTGTGTTGGTATCTTTTAATGTATGTTGTTTGGTTGCTATGCTTCATTCATATTCAATTGTTGTGATACTATACAATACGTCATCCGCCCCCAGACTTTTCTGCCATCCTGATTCGGGGGTGTGAAAGATTGGTATCAAAGCATTGTTTATAGTGAACTAGTATATCTAACCATAAAAGATATACAACTATAAATACAATGTGACTATTTTCTCATACTTATATATTCTCGTGCAGACACTATGGCGGGCTACCATCACCCGGGGGACGCATATTTCCCCAATAAGGGAAACAGGGGATAGATTTAGGAGGATCCCAAGGAGGATCCATAAAAGATCGAGGAGGAAGAGATCAAAGAGGAGGAGATAGACGAGGAGATTGGCGATTTGGAAGAAAATGATCATGATTCAGACGCCGAGTCCGAAGTCATCGACCTTCCCTACATGGCGAGGGTACCAACGCATCGTTTTGTCCCCAATGACCCTACGCCCCCTTGGCCATACCACCTGGAGCGATGGAGCCGGCACCAGGGACAGCTTCCACCGTTCGGGATGGAGCGAGGGTTCTACGATCTCCATGACGCTTTTACCTCATCACAGGCACCACCAGGGATCACTCGTCGTGAGTAGGACTTATCTTATCCTACTCACCACTTGCTGTAGATTTGGTTATGGGTATGCGTTGGCACTACCCCTTTTCTTTTCTCTATGTATATAGGATCAACCCTACATTTAAGTGATTACACTACTCGCAAGGTCATTACGCTGTCATATTTGAACCATTGATGTACTATAGACCATTTTAAAAGGTCAATTTTCATGCATTATGTACCAAAACGTTATGATTAATGAAACAATTATGTGTTTTCTTTGTGATGGTGTTGTCTGCTATGTTCTCACTTTTCATTTTTATTTGATATAATACAATATAAATTATAAATACAATCGAACCACCGTAACCGTAAAAAAACAAAAGTGTTTCCATAAACTTATCGTCATTCCCACCTTATAGCAGGAAATGCCCTGAAGGTACAATCGCAAGAACAATACACATCAACACCATCACCGCCGCCTCCACCAGAAGTGGATTCGGCCGCATTCTAGGAAACAGTCTCAGTTGCAGTTACTGCAGCACTGACACATATCAACAACAATGGCACAAACAGAGGAGGAAGTGGAAATGGAACGGGGAGTTCCAATCACGGAGATAATACATGACATTAGAGAATATGCACATATAAGGATTTCACCAATGGAAAGACAAGGCCATTTAATGGGAGTGGAGGTATGATAGCTCTCACCTGATGGTTTGAAAAGATCGAATCTGTCATTGAAATCTGTGGTCGTCCTATAGAAACTAAAGTGAAGTTTGCAACTTGTATATTTTCCGACAGGGCCCTCTCATGGTGGAACGGCCATGTCACGGCTCTAACTCTACCAGTAGAAAACTCCATGGTGTGGGGGGAACTCAAAAACATGATGTTGGATGAGTACTACCCCAGGGGTGAAGTATAGAAGCTTGAGCAAGATCTATGGAACCTCATTGTAAAGGATTCTGACATTAAAGCTTACACTGCTAGGTTTAGCGATCTGACACTCTTGTGCCCGGGAATGGTCACCTCTGCAAGTAAGAAGGTCGAATGATTCATTTGGGGGCTAACACCCCTGATTCAGGGGAACATGAGTGCTGCAAAACCAACAACATTCGACAGTGAAAAACTCCTAGAGCATAAGCTTTACGACCATGGAGAACAAAAGGGCATGAAGACTTCTGTCACTGAATCAAAGAAGGGGGATGATAATAAGAAAAACAAGGGAAAGAAGAGCAAGGGGAAAAAAACTCAAGAGTTTGGGAAGAAGCAACAAATCATAGCAGTTCACGCTGCTACCACTCCTGCTACATCAACAACAGCTGCACCAAAACCTGCAAAGCCATATGCAGTCTCTCTCCCAAAATGTGATAAATGCAATTTCCACCATAACACCACATGCCGAGATATGCAGTGCTCAAACTGTAACCGAAGAGGGCACACCGTCGGGTATTTCAGAGCACTGCCACATCAAAACAACCAACCCAACAACGTGGGGACAAGTCAATCGGGTTATGGGTGCGGAGAGACTGGCCATTTCAAAAGTAACTATCTCAAGGCCAATAATCGGAATGCAGGGGGAACAAGTGGAGTCCTCATGATGGGACATGAGGAAGTTGTAAGGGATCCGGTGGTAGTCACTTGTACGTTCCTCCTCAACAATATTTATGCATACATCTTATTTGATAGTGGGGCGGAACGGAGTTTCGTGAATCATAAATTTGAACACTTAATCAATCAAAGTCCCAAAAAGTTAAATGAAACCTTCACGGTAGAAATGGCTAATGAGAAAACTGAAACCACTAACGACATATTTATAGGGTGCACATTAACTTTAAATAATCACTCATTTCAAATCAACTTGATGTCGATTACTATTAGAAGCTTTGATGTGATCATCGATATGGATTGGTTAAGCCCCCACCATGCCGATATTATGTGCTACAAGAAGGACATTCGCCTTCACCTACCCAATGATGAAACCCTGATTATTTACGGTGACAAACCCATTACGAGCCTCTGTCTCATCTCGTGCATCAAGGCACAAAAGTGCTTGCACAAAAAGAACCAAGCCTTCCTAGGCTACGTGGTGGATAAAAAAAGGAAGAGAAGAGCATCAAGGACATCCTAGAGGTGTGTGATTTTCCAGACGTGTTTCCTGAAGACCTCCCAGGAAAACTCGTAGGAACGACAGGTCAAATTTCGGATTGACCTGGTACCCGAAATACTCCCAGACGTGTTCATAAGACTGTGCTGCTCTCCTTGGGGAGCTTCGATTTTGTTTGTCAAAAAGAAAGATGGTTCTTTCCGCATGTGTATCGATTACCATGAACACAACAAGCTCACCGTCAAAAATCAATACCATCTTCCTCGGATCGATGATCTATTTGACCAGTTATAAGGAGCCAATTACTTCTCGAAGATATATCTGAGGTCTGGAAACCATCCAATGCGAGTCCGAGAAGAAGATGCCCCCAAAACCGCCTTCTGAACTCGTTACGGGCATTATGAATTCATGGTAATGCCTTTCGGTCTAATGGATACGCCTGCAACATTTATGGACCTAATAAACCGAGTCTGCCGACCTTTCCTTGACAACTTTGTGATAGTCTTTATGGACGACATTATGAATTCATGGTAAGGCCTTTTAGTCTAACGAATGCGCCTGCAAGATTTATGGACCTGATGAATAGAGTCTGCTGACCTTTCCTTGACAACTTCATGATAGTCTTTATTGATGACATACTGGTTTATTCACGAAGTAAAGAAGAACACAACCAACATTTGCGGCAGGTTTTGGAAACACTCAGAGCGGAGAAGTTGTATGCGAAATTCTCCAAGTGTGAGTTCTGGATCCCCAGAGTGGACTTTTAGGGACACGTGATTAGGAAAGAGGGAATACACGTGGACCTATCCAAGATCAAAGCGATTGAGGGTTGGGCAACCACGACAACCCCGACGGAGATCAGGCAATTCTTAGGCCTCGCTGGCTATTACAAGAGGTTCATTCAGAATTTCTCCAAGATTGCCAAGCCACTCACCGCTCTAACCCAGAAAGGTGTACCCTTTCACCTGGGAGAAGAAACAGGAGGTTGCCTTTCAAACCCTGAAACAAGCCCTTTGCAGTGCTCTGGTGTTGTCTCTTCCTGAGGGAACATAAGATTTAGTAGTGTATTGCAACACATCCAATCAGGGGTTAGGTTGTGTACTTATACAGCATGGAAAAGTTATAGCCTATGAGTTAAGGAAACTAAAAACCCATGAAGTGAATTATACCACTCACGGTCTTGAGCTAGGAGCGGTGGCCTTCGCCCTAAATATTTGGAGGCACTACCTCTACGGGACGAAGTGCACCTTTTTTACAGACCACAAAAGCCTCCTGCATATCCTAAACTAGAAAGAACTAAACATGAGACAAAGACGATGGGTTGAGCTTTCGAACGAATATGAATGTGAGATCCGGTACCATCCAAGCAAGGGCAATGTGGTCGCCGACTCCCTAAGAAGAAAAGAATACTCGGGTCGCCAAGTAAGAACACTAACGATGACCATTCATTCCCACTTGTCTTCACAAATTAAGGAGGCTTAGCTGGAAGCCTTGAAACCAGAAAATTTCGCAAACGAAGCCATGCGTGGAATGGATAAGAACCTCACAATCAAGGATGACGGAGCCTATTACCTCATGGATCGGATCTAGACCCTTATTTTCGGAGGTTTCAGAGATATGGTCATGAATGAAGCCCACAGGACAAGATAATCGGTCCATTCGGGTTCCGAAAAATGTACCTGGATCTCAAACAACATTATTGGTGGCCATATATGAAAGTCGAAATTGCTACCTACGTGAGCAAGTGCCTGACTTGCGCTAAAGTAAAGGTAGAGTATCAGAAGCCCTTGGGTCTATTGCACCAACTCGAAATACTTGAGTGGAAATGGGAGAGGATAACAATGGATTTCATAACCAAATCACCCAATACAACAAACGGATTGGATACCATTTGGTGATTGTCGATCAGTTGACCAAATCTGCCCACATCATGCCAATAAAGGAAACGTATAAAATGGAATAGCTGACTCGGAGCTACATAAAGGAGGTTGTGAGATTACATGGCATGCCAATATCTATTATCTCAGAAAGAGATAGTAGGTTTACCTTTCGGTTTTGACAGTCGCTACAGAGGTCGTTGGCAACCCAGCTCGATATGAGCATGGCCTACCATCCCCAGACAGGTGGGCAAAGTGAGAGGACCATCCAAACATTGGAGGATATGCTAAGGACCTGTGTGATAGACTTCGGCAAGGTATAGGATGTCCACTTGCCACTGATTGAATTCTCGTACAACAATAGCTATCATACAAGCATCAAGGTTGCTCCTTTTAAGACCCTTTATGGACGAAAATGCCAATCACCTCTCTGTTGGGTGGAGGTAGGAGACACACAACTGGAAAAGGGATTGGTACCCAACAGCTCTCTCACAGGTCCTGATATTATCCGAAAAACAACTGATAAGATTGTGTGGATCAGGGGACGACTGAAGGCGTCCAGGGACCGGCAGAAGAGCTCCGCGGACAAAAGGCGAAAGCCTCTAGAATTTCAGGTAGGTGATTGTGTGTTGCTCAAGGTCTCTCCATGGAAAGGAATGATACGCTTCGGGAAGCAGGGGAAATTAAATCCTAGGTATATCGTTCCCTTCGAGATCCTTGGTAGGATTGTTCCGGTGGCTGATAAACTCCACATAACACCTGAACTCAACAATATACACCCTGTCTTTCATTTGTCAAACCTAAAGAAATTTCTATCTAACGAAACTCTCGTTGTTCTGCTTGATGAGATTGAGGTGAATGAGAACCTTCACTTCGTTGAGGAACCAGTTGAAATTATGGATAGAGAAGTAAAACGAATGAAACAAATCCGCATTCCCATTATGAAAGTTTGATGGAGCGCCAAAAGAGGAATGGAATTCACCTGGGAGCATGAAGACCAGGTGATGCAAAAGTACCCCCATCTCTTCTCTAGTTCTTAAGGGCTCCTTTTGAACGAATTTCGGGATGAAATTTTCTCTAACAAGGGGATGATGTCACAACTAGCAATTTAGGGTTTAAGATGTGAAGCTTGTTCACAACAAATTCCTCTATGTAACCTTGTTGCATCTTATTAATAAAATTCAAGCTACAATGTTATTCGAATTCATATGTGTATACATTGTGATTCAACTTGAAATAGCCTCATACAAGCCCAAAAACTTGATCCAATAGCTAAGCCCAATCAATTTTGGGCCTTGGTCCAAGAATTCTCGGCCCAACACCCTATTGGGCCGAAAACTCTTTCCTTGGGCCCTAATGGGCTGAAAATTTCTCCTTGGGCCCTATTGGGCCGAAAACTTCTTTTGGGCCTTCTGCTGGACCGAAAACTCTCTTATTGGGCCCAAATATACCCGAAAGCCATACACATCTTATTAGGCCGAAAATCCATTTAAAAGATTTGAGGACCGGAAACCCTATAGGTTTCCGTTAGAGTTGAACAAAAATAAAAATAAAAAGGGAAAAGAAATGGTGAAAACTCTTGCCACCTCAATATTGTCCCCTAAATAACAAAGCCTTGGACCATCATGTATCTAGGAAGCTATCCCATCAAGCCTCAAAGAAGTCAACCCCCCCCCCCCCTCTCTTATGTCCGGCCGACCTTACTCCTATAAACACACAAAACTCATTTGCAAAGTCACCCTACTCTCCAAACTCTCTCAAATCCTCTCATCTTTTCCCTCAAAATATACGAGACCATCTTCAAGGAAGGAGTTCACTTCAAGGAAAAATCTTAGTCATTTGGTAAGAACTTCATGTAGCCCTTGTAATTCTAAGCATTTTTATGATACCAACCTCTTATTTACACACATTTGTTGTTTGTTAAGTTCTTAGAAACACTTGAAATTTCGAGAATATAATCAAGTGGTGCAAGGCTAGGCTCAAAAATCTATTCACTTTTCTCCCTTCCACCACACAAAATCTTCAAGGTGAGCTTTATACCCTACTATTTTCATATTTTTCTTACTTTTTTGGGGGAATACAAGTCAATTTTTGTTTAACTATTGGGTAATTGCATGAACCTGTTTGTAATGTATTTAACCTTTGGGTAGTTACATGAACATGGATTTTATCTTATGCATCTTCATAAAGATCATGAGAAATGTGTTTGTTAAGATATATGTTGCATGAAATCTCATGAATATGGGTTGTACATTGAAAAATGACAAGAATAAGAGTGTGGTGCTCAAACATGTTAACTTTTGGGACATATATGTTTAACACTTATACCTACACAAATATTTGAAAAAAACAAAATTCATACTTAATTTATGTGTTTTGTAGAAAACGTGACATGTTAGAGTCACAACAAAATAGATTATTTTGGGTTGCAAAACCCTCAAATAAATTTTGTTATGTTAAACAAACTACAAAAACTTGATATTTTGCTATTATTAATTTTATTAGTAAAATATACGGGGTTGACACCCCCACACCTGAGCTGTTCGCTACAGCTAGACGGGGCCAGTCTAGGGTGACAAATATGTTACCGAAACCGACACCTAAAGAACGTGATGACATGCATATCAATGACATCAAGCATGGTTGGAAGGGCTCACATAGGGATTAACAATATTATTTTGAATTTATGGAGAATATACATTTCATTAGTTTTATAAAATATAAAACTATGCTTCATTTTTTAGTACATTATTATGACCACTCCAGTCTTAGGGTTTAAGACTACAATTTTTCATACAACAGAAAATATTGGATTTTCTGGGAACGCACTCTTTACAATTACAAATAAAAGAAAACAAAGGACATGCATGCAATTACGCAAAGTTCTAGAACGAGACTTACAAACCAGATTTTTTACAGAAAATATCAAATTTTCTAGAGTCTTACAAATTATTACAAACTAAGATATTACAAACCTTTTCTTACAAAATGCTTATGAACTCACCAACATTCAATGTTGATGATTTTCAAATGACTTGTATTCTCAGGGAACCAGTAAGCAGGTACCTAGGAACCGGATTCACGGCTTTTTGAAGTCACACACTTTATGTCATTTTCGTGTAATTTGATGAACAAATACAATTTGTAAACAATGTGTGTTGGTATCTTTTAGTGTATGTTGGTTGGTTGCTATTCTTCAATCATATTCAATTGTTGTGATACTATACAATGATGCCATCTGCCCCGGACGTTTCCACCGTCCTGGTTTGGGGGTGTTACAATATGAGACATGGATTGAAATCAATCTGATCAGATTAGCGATCAAATATTCCTCCGTTCTTCTAGATATCATATTGATATGAGACATGGATTGAAATCAATCTCATTGTACACAATTTTGTTTCTCGATTTCCCCATTTATGACGACTAAGTTCAGACTACTAATTGAACACATCAATTTAGTCCAGGCTCGGCTAAGCTCTTCAAATGTCGACATCAAATCTTCGAGAGGCCCAAAGATATTGCTTTTTCCCGTCTGGGAAAGAGGAACGAATAAACTTCAACTCATATTCTTGTATCTTTTACTCACCAAGTCATACATGACACTATGTGTTATAAAATCATGTTACCGATGCATTTACGCAACACCAATGCACAACCGACTTGTAAATTACAACTTATATATCCCTATTTCAATTGTATAAGATATTATTGTCTCAGAATTACTCGTTATAAATGATGGGTTTGGTCATAAGACATCCTATGTGCTCATACAAACCCTAATGATTGGATATGAGTTTCTCTATTGTACATGCTTTGAATCCAACACTATAAACCCTAATTCTAGCATATGGAAATCAATATTAACATATAATTAGGTTTAAGATATTACCTTGATTGTTATGTAGCAATAACAATCCCAATTCCTCCTTTGAATTGACTTTGGAAGGCTTAGAGTCACAAGTGTCACTCCTCTAATGGTTCACAAACACCATAAGCAAGAGGATGAAGAGGAGAGAGGATGGAGGCTTCCAAAACCGTGTCAAAACCCTAGAAGGTTGCTTGTCCACGTTTTTTAGCCTTAAGGGTTCTATATATAGTGAGGCAATTAGGGTTATCTAACAAAGAAACCCTAATTTGGTTGCTTAAGCCCTAAGCAACCCATGGAGCCCTTTCTTAAAGCCTTGGATGACTTCATATGGGCTTCCCCCATAGCATTCGTCCACCTTATAATAAAAGGCAATCCATGGCCCAAATTGCAATTATCTTATAATTACAATTCCAGTCCCTTGAGTTTAATTAATCTCTTTTAGTAACAAAACTAATTACCAATTAATTATTGACTAATATTAATTAAACAATATGATTTCTCCTTTAATATATTATTCCCATAATATATTGATAAATCATATTTAATCCTTTCTCTCCATAATTCATCCTATCAAGTTGCTTCGGTGAAGGCATCCCAGAAGGACCATGCACCATCGGGTCAAGCACATACCAAAATAGTTATGGACTTAGAAACTAATCCATCAGTCTCCCACTTGGATAAGTCTAATAACTATTATGCGTATGACTTCAGATCCTGATCTGCAATCGTAGCTTTCCAAAGCCGCTGTCAACTCTGATCCTATCAGATACGTGTGTCCTTAGATAAGGGATCATATATTCCTCCATTCTAGATATCGTATGAGATATGATTTCTAATCATTCTCTTTGTACTACTTCTCGATTTCTGATTTATGACGACAGACTAATTGAACAAATCAAATTAGCCCTAACCCGGCCGAGCATTTACGTTTGTCATCACTAAATCATCGAGGGGCCCAAAGATATCGCTTTTATCCTACTTTGAATAAAAGGAACGGATAAAATTTGATACAATGCTTGCTTGCACTCACTAACCAAATCACACACAACAATATGTTTTATAACACCAAGTTACTAGTGCGTTTACATATTATCAATGTGCAACCGATTTGCAAGGTACAACTCACACATCTTGGTTTCAAGAATATAAGATGTTATCGTCTCACCAATCACTCGTGATATAATCCATGAAATGATCCAAGTGAGCGTGGGTTTAATCCAATGCTCAAATCATATTCGTAAGCACTCATGAACGTTGTAGCAAACATTTGCTTATGTCTAATACTTTTCTAGACATTCCACACACCAATTCACGACAGTCTTCATTCATATCTACTTCCAACATATGAACGACTGTGGCCCGTTTGAATAATTCGATTATTCTTAATAAACTCAATTATTCTGGAAGTCAAAACATGCAAATGTGAAACACAAGAATAATACTAATCCCATATGGCCTCAAACCTTTGAGTATAAATAAAACGTCTTTTATTTATCACCATATTGATTACTCATTATTTGTCGTTTCGCGTAATCAACTTCTTACTTGAATTAGAACACTTGTCCCATGCTCCTAGCATGTACACAATGTTTACCTATGGTTCTTACTTTGTGAAATAGATCACATTGAGCACATTTCCAATCATTCTCATTTCACAACCCCAAATCCTTTTCATAAGTGAAAGAATATCAAATTCTTGCTACTTATAGAATATGCTAGATTCTAACATTCTATGTAACTTATCCTTTCGTAATGTCAATGCACCAAAGTCACAAAGACTATTGCCAATGATATTACAAAGTCTTCTATCAGAGATTGTTACAAGACAATTCCTTAGATATGATGTTTCTCATTCAAAGTACATTCCTTTGAACATCCTTTTGCATAAAAGTTTCTAATCTAGACATAGATTTTCATATTCAATTCCCAATATGGACACGCTTCCATATTTTCCATATGACAACTCATTCTTAATAGAATCTTATCTATTCATAATGATGTTGATATGGTCCATCCAATATGGAAATAGTTCCATAAAATACAATACTATACTTCCAACTACTCACAAGCGACCAATCCTCGTCGAACTTTGGATTGTCCTTTGATAGTTGTTTAATTATTTTAGTCAAAACCAATTCTAGTCCCTTTTCCCTCTAAATGCGCTCGACATTTGGAAAATTTTAGAATGGTCAAATATCAAAGCATTTGCAATCGATCCTATACCCGAAGCGTATGGGACACGACGCATAATGTTTTATTTGCTATGTTCTCAAAATTCGAATTGTGAAGAGGAATGTCGTAATCATAATCGAAATTTTAAGAACACACTATGTACCCTTGACTAAATTTATTAACATTTCTCAACCTAAACCTTTAGATTTGAAATGAAGCATAATATTCTCTCCCTTAATTATAGCAAAACAACTCTTCAACTATTGCGACTTTGCAAAGTATGACTCTTGTTTTCTTATAATTAATATTGCTGACCTTGCAATACTTTCCTTAATAATCATACAATCATAACTTTTATGCTCCCACTATCATGATGATTATTATAAAATATAACACTTATGCTCCCACTAGCTTCGACATGTATTCATAAACATCTTACCTTTCAGAAAAACAATGCTTATTGAATTTCTTAAGTCCATGTTTCTAATACTTAATGCTTTGATAATCTTTTATCAAGGCTTCTTGAACTTATACACCTTTGCCTTAGATAGTTCATATGTGTGTATAAACAATTGCCAAACCTCACAATTCAAATTATGGAAAGGGATACCGTAACCATAATCGAATTCGAGAATGCAATTTTACAATCACTATCTTCTTAAAATCTTTCTTAGTGAAAGCATTTGCTCACAATCATTTTCATGAAGGAGGAAATCTTATGACACTTAGATTTAAACGGTGTATGTGTTCCTATCCATGTGAATTTGTTAAAACCTAAGTTTACGAAAAATTCAAACTCATATGGACCGAACTTTCTTAATCTTGATTTCTTGCCTTTATGGTAGCACAACTGCCCACCATGTCTTCCAAGTAGTTAAGCAGCTCACCCTTTCCTATCAGTGTACCTTTCATTGATTAAGGTGCTTTGCCTCTTATGCGTTCAAAATGAGAACTCATAGAACTCACATGCACAATTAACTCGATTGGATTGGCACAGAAACAAAATAATGTCAACACGATAGCTTGTGAAACTCAACTCGTGTGCTAGTGATGATTGATAAGGTTTATTTGATTTGTTCTTGAAACCTTTCAAGACCATTAAAACTCCCACTTACTCATTGACATATAAGATTCTCTTGTCAAAACATTTATTGACAAACAAATATTCAAGAGTTAGTGTAGTTTTTATCAAAACAAAACACTTCATAACTTTGGTTCTAGTTGGTCTTTGTCTTACTCAAGACATCACAACTTTCCACATTTGAAGAATGTTATAAACCTTCTTAATACTTTTCACTCATTGTCACAATCTTAACTCTAAGACTTGTCTTGAAACGAAGTATGATTGACTTCTTGATTTAACCATTTCTTCAATCGTTGATTTCTCTTCTTGGACATACAATTGTACAAGACTCACTTAGAGGATCAATTGAGATATGGTTCTTAATCTTTAAGACCTATCATAAAACATAAAAGGTACTCTCCCATCTTCTTAGAATGGAGAAACTTTTATCTTTCTGCCTACGTGATTCTTCTTATTCGTTCTGCTATTGATCTAAACCCTTTAATCAATTCAGAATTACACTTAATCTTGTAAGTATAATCATATTTAGTAAACCTTTAGTAAAACATGACGAATATCTCGTTACTCTTATGGTGGACTTTGATCAACACACCACTTTGTGTACTCGATCTCCTAGTCCTTCACTTGACACTTTGTCAATGAATTAGTCTAATTTCCAAATATGAAATTTCTCATTCATCGTGCAACCAAGTTGCATGATTCCAAGTTTCTGTCCAATTGAAACTTGGGCGATGAGAAACTCTCCCTATTTGGTAAATTCTCGACTTTCCATAAATAACATAATAGGAACCAAATCCATTATTGCTAATAATAGAAACATTTTAACATCAATTTTTTCATACACGTCATTGTAAGGATAAATAAATAAAATTTAAAATCAAAATTTATTTTATTGCGGAAAAAATTTGTCCTTACAATGCAACTCATTGAAAAACTTATGCTAATACATCTTTCTTAGCAATCTAATTCTAACTCTAAGTAGTAGCTCAAGAATCTAATCTTCGAGAAATGCGATCGAAATCCATTCCTACACGGTTAGATTCTGCTCACTTCTTCCCTTAAGCTTCCTTTCTTTTCTTCGATCCTACAAAACATCAATTGTAATCTTATCACATTATGTATTAAGAATCTAGAATAGAAGCTTAAAAGAGTTAGTCAATGGATTTTACCTAAAGCAGAGTCATACGTTCCGACTCTCCCATCTCTTAGATCTCTTAGGTAAATAGGGTAGCTTCGTCTCCAATGCCCCTTCTCTTGGCAATAAAAACAAATCGACTCTTTTGGAACAACACATGGAACTACTTCAGACATTGCCTTTCTCTTATGATCAAACTTTTCGATCATAGCATGTATTTCGTTGCCATTGTCTATATCCAAAGAGGTCTCGAAGGCAGATTCACCAATCAACTTTGCTTTTCTATTGCGCCAAACCATTGCTGATTCGGCAGCAATAAGCATATAGGTGAGATCTATAAGGGTCACGTCGCGGTTCATCATATAGTACTCTCTTACGAACTCACTATATGAGTTAGGAAGTGACTGAAGAACCCAATCAACAGACATTTCCTCACATACAACGGATCCCAACATTCTTAACCTATCAATGTGTGACTTCATCCCTAGGACGTGTGCACACACAGACTTTCCTTCTTTATGTTTACTTGCCAAAAGGGCTTGAGTGATCTTGAATTTTTTTAAGCCTTTGAACTTGTGGGTTAGGGAGAATAATTGGAGGAGGTAGAGGAAGTGAAGCATGATTTCTTGTTCCTCGATCGAATCATGGAATATCATCTTCATGTGGAATGCTTGTTCCACGGGATTTGAGAAGACTATAGTTGTCGAACTTTGACATCTACAAAACGGGAGAAAAACGAATTCAAGTTAGTTGATACATTGAGTCCTTAGTAAATCACCCAAATGAGATACTAAGGCTAGGACCCAACACAATGTTCCACAACTCGGGAGAGGGATGCCGTAACCCTAATTGCAGAACATTTGAAGGTAAGTGAATGACGATTCACTAATTTCCACCACGAAAAACAAAAAAGAATTTAAGTTTTAAATCTATGAAAACTTCTAGATCCTTTGAGATTCATTGAACTTTCAATGGCATGTTTAAATCTCGATATGCCCCTCTTGTTTGTGACTGGGATGCCGAGGATCACAAAGCGGGTGTGAATAACCATGCAAACTTACATGGTGCCCTCACATGTTACAGTCACCTATTCGATGTGCCGGTAAACCACTTACGCTCCACCGAACTATGACAAACATTGAGTCACCCTTTGCTACCTTTGCTTAGAACCATTTAGTGTGCCGGTAAACCACACACGCTCCACTAACGTCTTCGCAAGGGCACAAAGTGTAATTTCATGGAATTGCATCAATTCACTTTTGCCTAAGTAACTAAGATTAAGAATTTTTTAAAACATTTAGTTACTTTAATAATTCATTATACTTATAATGGAAGGTTTCGTCCTATCCTACCCGTTCGGCTAACGACCCTCCACTAGTCAAGAGTGCGGTGGGTAAGAGTGGATACCCATTCAATCGCCATTTTATAGGCAATTTCCTTAAACACCCCTTATAGACCAGCTTTGTGAATGAGGCCTACTAACGGTAAGACTGACTTTTACTCATACATATATATAATGTTAGACTTTTAATGTTATATATATATATATATATATATATATATATATATATATATATATATATATATATATATACTATAGGGTGTATTTTACACTTTTAAAATATTAGGTGGTTCAATTTAACAATTATACTTTTAATTGTAAACCTAAACTTTTATGGATTTATTAAACCTCTTTTAATTATACACCTTAATTAATTAATAAAACCATAAGGGTGTGATTTGAACTTTTTCAAAACTATGCTAGGGTTTTAGAATTTAACATTCCTAATTAAACTTTTAATCAACTTTTAAATTCCAAAACTTGAGGGCAAGTTTTGAAACATTTCAACACATTAGGGTTTAGAATTTAAATATACATCAAAATTAAACTATTTAATCAAAATTTAAATTCCAAAACTTGAGGGCAAGTTTTGAAACCTTTTTCAAAACATTAGGGTTTTAACTATTTAAATTTCAAAACAACAAAACTTTTGGGTTCAAATTTAAACTATAAAACCTAAAGGGCAAAATATGAAACTTTTCATAACAACAAGGATCAAATAACAAATAATTAAAATTAAAATTTAATCACATAATTATCCATATTTGATTTATTTATTGATTTCTTGCAAAACAATTTATCAATTTAGTCAAAATAATTAATCAATTATCTTATAAGGAAACAATTATCTTATTAATTGATAAATATCTTCAATTAGATCAAAAATATAGTCAAATATATCATATAATCGGATTAATATTGATCTAACATGATAAGGTAACTATCCATAAGCAAAAACAGCAAGAAATCCCGAAGTACCCTCCATCTGACGAGTTGACTCGTCGAGTCAGGCTTGGACTTGTCGAGTCTGCATGGACTCGGCGAGTTCAGCTATGGACTCGGCGAGTCCAGCCTCGAGAATCCAAAAAATCGAATTTTTTAAACATGTAATGCATCAATACAATTGAAACCAGTCTAGGCTCTGATACCACTGATGGGTTTTGGTCATAAGACATCCTATGTGCTCATACAAACCCTAATGCTTGGATCTGGGTTTCTCTATTGTACATGCTTTGAATCCAAGACTATAAACCCTAATTCTAGCATATGGAAATCAATATTAACATATAATTAGGTTTAAGATATTACCTTGATTGTTATGTATCAATAACAATCTCAATTCCTCCTTTGAATTGACTTTGGAAGGCTTAGAGTCACAAGTGTCACTCCTCTAATGGTTCACAAACACCATAAGCAAGAGGATGAAGAGGAGAGAAGATGGAGGATTCCAAAACCGTGTCAAAACCTTAGAAGGTTGCTTGTCCACGTTTTTGAGCCTTAAGGGTTCTATATATAGTGAGGCAATTAGGGTTATCTAACAAGGAAACCCTAATTTGGTTGCTTAAGCCCTAAGCAACCCATGGAGCCCTTTCTTAAAGCCTTGGACGACTTCATATGGGCTTCCCCCATAGAATTCGTCCACCTTATAATAAAAGGCAATCCATGGCCCAAATTTCAATTATCTTATAATTACAATTCCAGTCCTTTAAGTTTAATTAATCTCTTTTGGTCACAAAACTAATTACCAATTAATTATTGACTAATATTAATTAAACAATATGATTTCTCCTTTAATATATTATTCCCATAATATATTAATAAATCATATTTAATCCTTTCTCTCCATAATTCATCCTATCAAGTTGCTTCGGTGAAGGCAACCCAAAAGGACCATGCACCATCGGGTCAAGCACATACCAAAATAGTTATGGACTTAGACACTAATCCAACAATAAAATCCATGAAGTAACTCATAGAGTGTGGGTTTATCCAAACTCAAGATCTCCATTTTCTAAGTACTCATGAACATTGTAGCAATCTTATTGGAATATCTAATCTCCATAGACAATCTACAATCAAATTCATGACATTCTTAATTCACTACTTATTTCGAAAAGTATGAGTGACTGTGGAATTCGAATAATCAAATTATTCAGGAAGTAAAACATTCAAAGTGAAACACGATTATAAGCTAATTAACAATGATCTCGACCTTATTGAATATAAACAATCTCTAGTATTTAATCATAATAATAATTACAAATTTATTCATTATATAATATTTCGATTAATCAATTAACCACTTGAATTAAGTAACATCAATTATGCCATGTTATGAACATGCATACTATACTTCTTTGTGGTCCTTCCTTTGTGAACAGATCGATTGGATACAAAATGTACCTGCATCTCAAACAACATTATTGGTGGCCGAATATGAAAGCTGAAATTGCTACCTACGTGAGCACGTGCCTGACTTGCGCTAAAGTAAAGGTAGAGTATCAGAAGCCCTCGGGTCTATTACACCAACCCGAAATACCCAAGTGGAAATGGGAGAGGATAACAATGGATTTAATAACCAAATCACACAAGACAACAGACGGATTGGATGCCATGTGGGTGATTGTCGATCGGTTGACCAAATTCCGCCCACTTCATGCCAATAAAGGAAATGTATAAAATGGAATAGCTGACCCGAATCTACATAAAGGTGGTTGTGAGATTACATGGCACGCCAATATCTATTATCTCGGATAGAGATAATAGGTTTACCTCTCGGTTTTGGCAGTCGCTACAGAGGTCGTTGGGAACCCAGCTCGATATGAGCATCGCTTACCATCCCTAGACAAATGGGCAAAGTGAGAGGACCATCCAAACAATGGAGGATATGCTAAGGGCCTGTGTGATAGACTTCAGCAAGGTATAGGACGTCCACTTGCCACTGATTGAATTCTCGTACAACAATAGCTATCACACAAGCATCAAGGTCGCTCCTTTTAAGACCCTTTATGGACGAAAATAACAATCACCTCTCTGCTGGGCGGAGGTAGGAGACACGCAACTGGAAAAGGGATTAGTACCCAACAACTCTCTCACAAGTCCTGCGATTATCCAAAAAACAACTGATAAGATCGTGCAGATTAGGGACGACTGAAGGCGTCTAGGGACCGGCAGAAGAGCTACGCGGACAAAAGGCGAAATCCTCTGGAATTTCAGGTAGGTGATTTTGTGTTGCTCAAGGTCCCTCCCTAGAAAGGGATGATACGCTTCGGGAAGCAGGTGAAATTAAATCCTAGGTATATCGGGACCTTTGAGAACCTTGCTAGGATTGGTCCGGTGGCTTATAAACTCCAAATCAATACCATACTTCCAACTGTCTATAAGCAACCGATCTTCAGTAAACCTTAGAATGTTCTTCATAGTTGTTTAACAACTCTATTCACACAAAATTTCTAATCCTTTTCCTCTCAATGCTCAAGGAATTTGAAAAAAAAAACAGAATAAGTGAATATTACATCATGTGTAATCGATCCTATATACCGAAGCATTTCGGACTCGATTCATTATATCCGATATCTATTTAATCTCTTGGTATAATATCTTCATATATGGAATTTCCTGTGTTGAACCATTTTAACATGATATTCACATATGTCGATGACTAAGTTTTATTAAACTATAAGATCTAATCCTTTAGATTCGAAACAAAGTATGAGTGCCCTCTCCCTTAAGTCTATCATAGCAAAACAATTCCCAAACTTTGAAGTTTTAAATTTGAGAAATCGGTTCCCTACGAACAGTATTGTCAACATGCAATACTAGTATAACAGTCATGCTCCCACTGGCTACCCAGAAATCAACTAGACTTCTAGAAATCAATATTCTTGACTTTCTTACTGAAGTATAGAATTCTGTTACACGACACTTCAATAAGTCTCAAACTATACTTCTTATGCTTAGACACCTTCATTAGATAGCATATGTGTGTGTTCAAACTCTTTCATAACTTGTAACTATAAGTCTTGAAATTTCTAACAACTCCTTGCCATTCCTCATAATTTGAAATATGGGGTGTTGTAATCATATTATGAATTTGAGAATTCAATTAACATATACAATATTCATATTGATCTTTAAAATCCACTAGCGAAAGTGATTCCTCATAATCATTAGAGGAAATATTTACCACATAGATTTCAAGGTGCAGACGTTCCCATCAGTGTGAATCTATCATTTGCAGCCTATAATCTTAAGATAAGGTTTTGGAAAAACCAAATTCAAATTCAACTTTCCTTCATGGACTGAACTTCATAATTCTTAATTTCTTGCCCTCTGGTATCTCAAAGGCCAACCAATGCTTCCATGTTGTTAGTACCTCACCCATATTGATCAATGTACTTCACTAACCAATGTGCTTTCTGCTTTTCAGTTAAATAAAAACATAGAACTCATAAGCATTGCCAGCTCAACTAGATGGTGCACAGAAATAAGAATGTTTCAATCAAACAAGATAGGTTATCAACATATGGTTGTGTGCTAGTGATAACTAAAAGGTTTATTATCAGTTCATTCTTGAAACTCTCAATATCAATACGACACCCACTTACTTGTTGACATATAATTTTCTCTGAATGAACATTCCTTGATGAGCTAAAAGTAATATTCAAAAGTTCGTGTGGATTCTCGACAAGAAAACACTTCATAGAATAGGACTCAGTTTATCTTTTATTTTTCTTAATTACAACTCCAATTCTATATGTGCTAGAGTAAGAAAACATCTTTACTTCACATATTTCAAGGTGTTTTCAACCTTCTTAGTTAGAAATGAGTTTTAAGATACGATTTGTAGTTACTAGAGTATGACTCTAAAACTCAATTGGAACAAACTATGACTTATCTCTTGATTGAACCATTTCAACAATATCTGATTTCTCTTCTTAGTTATACAATTGCACTAAGATGTTCTTCGAGGATCAATTGTGATATAGTTCCACAATCATTAAGACAATCATAAAACACGATGCTAAAGTACTCTCCTTTCTTCTCATATCAGAGAACCTTTTATCTTTCTATCTAATAGATTCTTTTTATTCGTTCTGCTACTCTTTGAATCTTTTCAAAGTATCAGAAATATGTGTAATCTTATAAAAAAAATCATATTTACTTAAACATTAGTAAATAATGAAGAATAGAGTTATCATCCTTTGTGGTGGATCTGAAGAGTTCATATCAACATGTACTAGATCCATTAGTCTTTCACTTGACTCGCATAAACATGTGATCAATCGGTTAGTCATAATTTTATAATAAACAAGATTCTCATATACTATACAATGCGACTTGTACAACACTAGGTATTTGTCTAGTTGGCGATGAGATTTCTTTTCCATTGGTCAATTATGACAATACCACAAGTGATATCATAAGAATCAAATCCAAATTAATATTGCTAATATTAGAAATGTAACCAACACTTTCATAAATGCCATTGCAAAAAATATAAATAAGGCAACCAGATAAACCAAAATTTCACTTTATTGAAAATAAACAAAAAATTGAAATTTGTCCTTACAACGCATAAAATGAAAACTATGTATCCAGACGTCTCCTAAGAGTAATACCAATCTATTAAATTATCCCAACTCCTTAGTAGTAGCCCCAAACTCTGATCTTCATACCATGCGACTAAAGTCCATTTCTCAAGATCAGATTTAGCTTACCTAGCTCAAGCATCCCTCTTTCTCTTAGCTCCTTTAATACTATCAAAATATGATCATCACATCATGCATTAAGAGTCTATGAATAGGAACCTATAAACCAATGGAGTTAGATAATTGATGTACCTAAGGTGGAGTCACACGACTTGACTTTACTATCTATAAGAGCATTCAAGTATTTTGGACAACATTGTTTCCAATGTCCCTTCTATTGTTAGTAAAAACAAATAGAATCTTTGGGGTCAACACATGGAAAGATCCTAGAACTAGCTTTTCTCTTTATCATGCGATCAAACAGTTTGATCTTGGATGACCCCCTTCCATTGGGAATAAAAATCTTTTCTGGACCACCATTGTCACCATTGTCAATGTCCAGGGAAAAGTTGGAACTAGAACCAATAAACATCTTTTCTTTGTAAGTTCTCTTAAGCATTTCTACTTCAACAACTATCAATATTTAGGTTAGATTAATTAGGGTTATGTTGATCTTCCTTGTATAAAAGTTCTCAATGAACTGATCATGACTTTAGAAGCGAAAGAAGAACCAAGTCAATGTCTTGCTTCCTTGGAAAAACGACACCCTTTCTATCCAATTTTTCAATGTACAGTTTATTTTTAGAGCATGCACACACACAAAGTTTCCATTTTGATGTTTACATGCCAATAAGGATTGAGTAGTCTCGTATATTTCAATTTGAGTAAAACGTGATGTTGGGACAGTCACGTGAGGAGGAGTTGGAAGAAAGATGATGTCTAGTTCCATCATTTTTGTAGAAGTGTCTAATCGAGTAAGAGAATCAATTTAGAGTAAAAGATGAACACAAGAAGTAAATAAGGTCTGGTTTAGCTCATATTACTTTCAGAGAACAAGAGTACAAAACTGATAGTAAATGATGGAAAACTCTTCTATCAACTCTACGTTCAGCTCCAATTTATAGGAGGCTGAAAGTACAAAAAAAATACTAAGGGTAGACATTAAGCTTCGTCAAAAAGATGCCTTAGCAAATACACAAGAAAACATACGAAACTATCTAATACAAAGACTTCGACATATTACAAGATATTTCGACTCTACAATCTCCCCCTTTGTAATCATGTCTAACTTCTCAATTCATGAGAATCTGTGCAGCAAAGTGCATCATCCTTCATATCTCTAAGTACCATGTCATTATCTTCCTTAACTCAACTTTATCTCCATCATTATTCTTCTTGCAATTATTCATACGAACAATGAATTTCGTGTTGGATTAATGTCTAAGTCCATAACTATAATTGGTAAGACTTGACCCGACCCGGCATGGTCCATTTGGGTTGCATGGCGTCATGCACTTGGATAGACTATAATGAGAGAAATAAGACACTTATGGTTATTAATATATTATAAGTTCTAGTATATTAATAATAAGAATAATAAGATTATTTAATTAGTATTGATCAAGAATTAATCTAGGATTAATTAAGTGATCAAAAGAAGACTAATTAAATGTATGGGTTGATTGTGTAAATCATCCATACTTGTATAGTGGGCTAATGCTCCATGGATAATCAAGTTGGGCTAAAACCCATAGGATGGTCCATGGATGCTCCATGGTGTATGTGAACCCATGGATCCAAGGAAATGGAAATTCATGACAATTAGGGTTTACCCTAATTGTAACACTATATAAAGATCTTATTCTTGACAAAATCGGCCACTAGAGAGTGTAAGAAAGGGCTAGCCGATTTTCATGAAGTGTAGAATTCTCTCAAGTTATTCCAAGTGTATTTGGTGTTGTGTGAACCATTTGAGGTGTCACACTTGGGGCACTAGGCACTCAAGCTTCATGAAAACTTTCTACATGAAAGAGGTATGTATTCTATCTTGTTATATTCATTATTTTATATGCTAGATTAGGATAATACCTTGGATGTTCATATTTGTATGTATAATAGAGAAAACATAGATCCAAGGTATTTAGGGTTGCATGTACACTTAGGAGTGTTAGAATGCTCAAAACCCAACAGTGGTATCAGAGCCTAGGCTTGTTTTCTTGTTATACTTGCAAAAGAAGCTGAAAAATCGAGTTTGATGCTGTCTGCCCAGCAGACTCGCCGAGTCCATGAATGGACTCGCCGAGTCCAAGACAAAATGCATCCAACTCGCTGAGTTGGTTCGTGCACTCGACGAGTTGGACGCCCAGACAGCATAAATTCGACTTTTTTGGCTGGAATTGGACTAGGAACATTACCTTAAGATGTTTTTGGACTTATAAACTTGTTTTTGATGTGGTAATGTTCATGCTAATCCAATTTCAAAGATAATTGTCAATAGATTCATTTTTTGTATTAGTTTAAGGTTTAGACTAATTACATGAAAAAGTTTGATTTGAATTATCTTGTTCTTATGAGTTGCTTAGATTAATAGAAAAGTTGAGTGAAATAGTTGTTTTCAATCCAAATTAATCTAAGAGTTGATTCTAAAATGTGTTTTTGTAACTTGTCCTCAAGTTATATGAAAAGTCACATTTAAGTTTCATAAAACTCATAAAAGTTGGCAAAGGTTACAAAATGAAGAGTCTAGTTCTAATTAAAAGGTGTTATGACTCCATAATTTGTCCTTAAGTTATGGAGGACCAAGAGTCTCTTCATTAAATAATAAATAAAAAAAGTGTAACCTTAATTAATTCCATAAGTTATAAAATAAAGAAAAGTTAATTCTTTTATTAGTTTAAAGTCTTCCATAACTTGTCCTCAAGTTATGGAACTTGAAGAGTTTTTGGATTAAAACTACTTTAAACACATAAGTTATGGAATTAATTAGTTTTGAATAGTTTCAAAACTTGCCCTCAAGTTTTGGAATTTGAAAAGTTTTCACTTATGAATACTTTAATTCCAAGTTAGCCCTTAGAATTTTAAAGAGTTAAAATTCAACCCTTATACTTTATAATATTATAAGTTAATATATATATATATATATATATATATATATATATATATATATATATATATATATGTATAAGAGTAAAGTCAGTCTTACCGCTAGTACGCCTCATTGACGAAGCCGGTCTATAAGGTGGGTATAAGGTTGTTGCCTATAAAATGGCAACTTAATGGGTGTCCACTCTCACCCACCGCTTGCTTGACTGGTGGAGGGTCATTAGCCGAACGGGTTTGACAGGACTATAATTCTCCCTTCATTAAAAGTATTAATGATAAATACTAAGTAACTAAACTCTTAATAATACCCAATCTTAGTTACTTAGGAAAATGTGAAGAAGGTGCTAATCCATGAAATTACACTTTGCACTTTGTTTAAGTCGGTTAGTGGAGCGTGTGTGGTTAACCGGCACACTAACTTGTATTAAACAAGGTAGGCAAAGGGTAACTTAACGTTTATCATAGTATCGATGGAGCGTGTGTGGTTAACCGACACATCTATTGAGGGGTAAACACTTAAGGGTACCAAGTAATTTTCATGGTTACTTCACACCTTTTTTGTGATCCTCGACATCCCAGTCACAAAACCTGAAGGGCACACTCGAGATTGAAACATGCCATTGAACAGTTCAATGAATCTCAAAAGATCTAGGAGTTTCAAAACCAATTAAAACCTAATAATAGATTTCGTTTATCTTGGTGGAAATTGGTGAATCGTCATTCACCTACCTTCAAATATTTTATAGCTTGGATTACGGCATACCTCTTCTAAGTTATAAAATAGTTTGTTGGGTCCTAGCCTTAATATTTCATATTGGGTGTCATATTAAGGACTTAAGATGATCTTCCCAAATCTCTTGAAACAAGCTTTCCTAAATGAAGATGATATCCCATGGAAATCATACTTCTTTCACCTCCTCCAATTATTCTCCCTAACCCATAAGTTCTTGAAAAGTTTAAGGTCACTCAGGCCCTATTGGCAAGGCAAGGTCTAGGTGTGATCACATCTTAGAGATGTAGTCACATATTGACAAGCCGGGAAAGTTGGGTGTCAAAGTCTAGAGAAAGTTGGTAGCTCAATCACTTTCTAAGTTACATAGTGAGTTCCTTTGGGACACCTATGAAATAGACTATGACAAGACCCTTAATGATCTTACCTATTTGCTAAGATCAAATTCTTAAAACTTGATGGACATTGACAATAGTGACACAGGAAATCCAGAAGAACATTCTCTTCCCAATGGAAAGGGATCGGCCATACTCAACTCGGTTGACCAAATGGTAAAGAGAAAAGCTAAGTCTGTGATAGTCCCGTGTACCATTATCAAAGGGTCCATATGTTTATATTTCCAAAGAAAGGGGCATTGGTTGCGAAGCTGCCAAATTTACCTAAGGATGTTAAAGTCAATAAGTTTGACTCTACTTCAGGTAAAGTCCACTATCTAACTCTGTTAAGTTTCTATTATGAGATTCTTGATACATGATGTGACTGGGTCACATATTGATGTTTTAAGAATCAAAGAAAAGTAAAGGAACTTAAAGAAAGAATATGTTGAATCTGATCGCGTAGATGGATTTCTATCGCATAGTTTGAAGATCGGATTCTTGAGCTACTTCTTAGGAGTTATGAGATATTGCTTAGGAATAGGTAACAACAAGTTTTCATATGGATTGTAAGGATAAGTTTTTCGCAAAAGTTTTAAAATAAAAGAAAATTTTTGATTTTATTTATTTTAAAATATCCTTACAATGGCATTTGAGGAAAAATTGTTGCTTATATGATTCCATTAATAGCAAGAGTGGAAATATGAAATTGATTCTTTCATTTGTGGTATTGTCTAAATTTACCAAATAAGGAAAGATTCTCATCACCCAAGTTTCAGTTGGATAGAAACTTGGAATCATGAAAGTTGTATAGCATGATGAATGAGAACTTTCAAGTATTGAAAAAATTAAGACTAATTACTTGTTCACATGGATGTGTGAGTCAAGTAAAGGACTAAGGGATCGAGTACACATTCTGGTGCACTGATTAAGTCCACCACAAAAGATTGATAAGACTATTCGTCATAGTTTACTAAAGCTCAGTAAATATGGTTATACTTACAAGCTTAAGTGTAATTCTAAGACATTGGAAAAGGTTCCAATGTATGGCAGAGCGAATAAGAAGAATCAAATTAGGCAGAAGGATAAAAGTATCTAAAATCTGAAAAGATGGGAGAGTACTTTAGTATCAGTTTTGTGATCATCTTAATGATTAAGAAACCATATCAAAATTAGTTCTCTAAGGAAAATCTTAGTGCATTCTTATGACTAAGAAGAGGAACTTGAATTGTTGAAGTGGTTAAATCAAGAAGATGAGTCATACTTCGTTCCAATACAAGTCTTAGAGTCATACTCCAAGATTGTAACTTGAGTGACATGTCTCAAAGAAGGTTTAAAACACTTGTCAAATGTAAGAGTAAAAGTTTTCTACTCTTGTACATTTGAAATTGGTAAGTTGTGATGTTTTGGATAAAACAAAGACCAACTTTGGCCAATTGTGTGAAGTGTTTGTCTTGATTAGAATCTGCACTATCTCTTGGATGTTTGGCAAGGGAGTCTTATAGGTCAAGAGGACAGTGGGAGTCTTAAAGTTCTTGAAAGTCTCAAGAACTAATCAAGAATAAAATTTGAAGTTCTTCACTAGCACACGACTTGAGATTTATAACCTATCGTGTTGACATATTATGTGCCCATTCCAGTTAAAGTTGGCTCTACATATGAGTTCTTAGAGTTCTCAATGTGTTGCACAACAACTTGGAAGCAATGGTAGGCCCTTGAGCTGCCAGGTGGCAAGAAGTTAAGATTGAGTTCAATCCATATGAGTTTGGATTTGTCATTATCCCTGTCTTGTGACTATGGTTTTGACAATTCACATGGATAAGAACACATACACTAGTAAATCTAAGTGTCATAAGGTTTCTCTCCGATTCATGAAAATGATGGTGAGGAAACAATTTCACTAAGTAGATTTTAGCTAGATAGAAATTGTGATATTTGCATTCTCAAAGTCGTTAGTGGAGCGTGTGTGGTTTACCGACACACTAACCTGGACTTGTGAGAAGTGGCAAAAAGGTCTAACCATTATGATTACGGCATCCCTCTTCATAATTGTTTAGACACACAGTGCTATCTAAGGGAAGGTGTATGACTTTGATAAAGTTTTATCAAAACAATCTAGCATCAGAAATCTGAACTTTGATAAGAAAGTCAATGAAGTATTTATTTCTAGAAGTCTAGCTGATTTCTGAGTACATGTCAAAGCTAGTGGGAGCATAATTGTTATGCTAATAATCATCATGTTAGTGGGAGCATGATAATTATGATAAGTATTGCAAGTTAGCAATGTTAATTATAGAAAACAAAAGGTTTCAATTGGGAAAAGTTGTTTTGATATAATTAAGGGAGAGGAAATTATACTTCATCTCAAATCTATAAGCTTAGATCGTGAGGTTTTAATCATTTAGTTAAGGATATATATATATATATATATATATATATATATATATATATATATATGAATTTCATGTTGGAATGGCTCAACATAAGGAAATTCTGTATATGGGTCCATTATTTGCGTTCTAAAATTCTATTATGATTACGACATCCCTTTTCATAATCTGAGTTATGAGAACTTGGCAAATTGAAATGGAAATATTATAGCAAAAGACTGGTTTAGTCTTTATGTGAGACATCATGAATCGTTTCCCATATGCTTCGGATATAGGATCGATTACATGTGCTATATTCATCCTTTCTAAAATTTTCCAAATGCCTGGGGCATTAAGAAGGGAAAAGGTTTAGAACTGGATATGACTAAAAGGGTTAAACAATTGTCGAGGACAATCTAAGGTTTACCAAAGATTGGTTGCTCAAGGACAGTTGGAAGTATAGTGATAATTCTGGAAGGACCATATTGACATAATCTGTAAGGAGGCAACTCTTGTTCAGTAGTGATAGTCAAAATGGAATATGGAAATGTTTCAAAGTTAGATATTATTCAATCTGTGTAAGATTAGGAAACTTAATGCAAGAACGATGTTTCCAAGGAGCTGATCTCCTGTGGAATACTTTCTAATGGTTGTTGTCAAGTCCTTGTGATTTTGTGCATAATCATTACAAGAGGATCAATGCATATAAGTTTAGAATCTAACAGATTTCAGTAAATGGCATGAATTTGGAATTCTTGCATTTGCAATAAGGGTTTGGGAGTGTGAAAAGAGAATCATTGAAGTTATGTTCAATGGATCTAGTTCACAAAGTAAAGATCATAGACAAACATAGTATGCATACTTGGTGTATGGCATGACTAGTGTTTAGAAAACATAGTGTACATGCTT
Source organism: Lactuca serriola (assembly GCF_051521515.1). Lineage (NCBI taxonomy): Eukaryota > Viridiplantae > Streptophyta > Magnoliopsida > Asterales > Asteraceae > Lactuca > Lactuca serriola. The sequence continues at coordinate 245,660,769 of NC_136415.1, read as the reverse complement.
GGAGCATGGGACAACTATTGTTTTAAATTCAAGAATAAAGTTCATAGCTGAAACAGTATACAATGAATAATGTGTAATCATATGGTGATAAATAAAAGGTGTTTTATTTATGTTCATAGGTTTTGATACCATATTGGATTCAATTATTATTGTGTTTCATTTTGCATGTTTTGACTTCCCGAATAAACTAGGTTATTCTTCCGGAATGACTAAGTTATTCAAACCATCCACAGTCGATCATATGTTGGAAGTAGATATGAATTAAGACTGTCATGGGTTGGCTTGTAGAGGTCTAAGGTGTTGGACAAAGGGCTACAACACTCATGAGTACTCATAAGTTCTGAGTATTGGATTTAACCCGCGCTCATTGGAATCACTTCATGGATTTTATCACGAGTGATCATGAGACGATAATATCTTAAATTCTTCAAACCTAGAGATATGAGTTGTTACTATGAGTTGGTTGTACATTGATTGCACGAAAACGCATTGGTAACTCGGTGTTATAAAACGTGCCTTTGTGTATGATTCAACAAGTAGTAGAACAAGCCATATGAGTCGAAGTTTATCCATTCCTTTTACCTTCGGGATAAAAGCGATATCTGTGGGCCCCTCGATGATTTGATGATGACAAATGGAAGTGCTCGGCCGAGCCAGGACTGATTTGATTTGTTCAATTAGTCAGTCGTCATAAATCGGAAATCGGGAAACAACAAATGGACAGAGAGAATGATTATAATCCATGTCTCAGTCCATATGATATCTAGAATGGAGGAATATATGATCCCTTATCTAATGGACAAGTCATTGACAAAGGTTAGAGTTCATCTACAAGGTCAGAGTTCGACAGAAGCTTTTGAAAGCTACGATTGCCAGTCGGTTCCTGAAGTCATACGCAATATTAGTTTTAGACTTATCCAAGTGGGAGACTGTTGGATTAATGTCTAAGTCCATAACTATAATTGATAAGACTTGACCCGACCCGACATGGTCCATTTGGGTTGCATGGCATCATGCACTTGGATAGACTATAATGAGAGAAATAAGACACTTATGGTTATTAATATATTATAAGTTCTAGTATATTAATAATAAGAATAATAAGATTCTTTAATTAGTATTGGTCAAGAATTAATCTAGGATTAATTAAGTGATCAAAAGAAGACTAATTAAATATATGGGTTGATTGTGTAAATCATCGATACTTGTATAGTGGGCTAATGCTCCATGGATAATCAAGTTGGGCTAAAACCCATAGGATGGTCCATGGATGCTCCATGGTGTATGTGAACCCATGGATCCAAGGAAATGGAAAGTCATGACAATTAGGGTTTACCCTAATTGTAACACTATATAAAGATCTTATTCTTGACAAAATCGGCCACTAGAGAGAGTAAGAAAGGGCTAGCCGATTTTCATGAAGTGTAGAATTCTCTCAAGTTATTCCAAGTGTATTTGGTGTTGTGTGAACCATTTGAGGTGTCACACTTGGGGCACTAGGCACTCATGCTTCATGAAAACTTTCTACATGAAAGAGGTATGTATTCTATCTTGTTATATTCATTATTTTATATTCTAGATTAGGATAATACCTTGGATGTTCATATTTGTATATATAATAGAGAAAACATAGATCCAAGGTATTTAGGGTTGCATGTACATTTAGGAGTGTTAGAATGCTCAAAACCCAACATTTCGTATATTGCGAAGTAGTATATCTTTCTATCTCTGAAGACAGGAATAAAAACCTCTTAGCTTTGCCATTCTTATCTTTTCCTACAAAGACCAATCCTAAAGGCTTTAAGCATATCTCCCCATCAGCATATTTCTTCAGTTCAGCTTGGGTCTTCGACACTTCCATAGAAACTTTCACTTCCCATCCCATTGCTGATGCTAAATCCACATCAATCAATGCTAGACAATCATGGTAATTGTCTATGAAGATTTTGATATGGGCAAGACCAAGCCTCAATACATCTTTGTTAGTCCCTTGAAGTTGCGAAGCCTCCATGTCTTTCAAGATTAATGCAACTTGAATCAAGTCATTCAAGTTCATTAGAGGAAATCGGCAACCGAGAAATCACATACTTGAATGTTCACTCTTACAACATGATACCAAAAATTATGTATCATATTCTCGAACATTACATCTTTTGTCATTCTGATAACTTTCTTGATCTTCACTAATGACCATATTTCTTCTGGTTCTTTTCTAACCACCACATGAAACCTAAGTTTCGTAAGAATAAAATCATCCTCATTGTCGAACTTCTCAACTATATTGTACTGAGTTATGATAAACATCATTTCATTCACCAGAAAATTAAGTTGTTTCATATCAATGTTAGTGATAGAATAGCTTTTCTTAGGCTTTTTCTCAAACAAATACATGTGATTGAAAGCAACTCGTGCTTCAATATTCTAATAACTGTACAACTTCCTTGGATCTCCCTCATCCATACCAGGTGGATCACTTTCACGAAGTCTTAGTATGCTCTGTATCTGCCTTTGTTTCTCCATTTCAGCTTCAATTTCATCCTTCTTCTCTTTTGATTTTTCAATGAAAATCCCCTTCCCTTTTCCATCATCTTTAGAAGGTTTTGGTTTAGAAGAACTTGAACTTCCTCCTTAAGTAGAAGAGCTAATAGTAATTCCCTTTAGAAAGGGTCTTGTTGTTGTCTTGATGGCTTCTGTTGTATTCACCATTGAAACTATAGGTGTTGGGACTTGAGTAGATACAACTTTAGTTAATTCACAAGTAGTTACAATCTTCTCAATCTTTTTCGACTTTTCAACACCTTTTGTAATTTTAGAAGATTTGCCTTGTTGATTTTCTTTTCTCCCCCTTGCACCCCTGTGACAACAGGAAGGGCACCAGCAGGCAACATGTTGGCAAATTTCGAAATTGGAGCGACAACCTTCTGAATAGCATGATCCAAACTATGTAACTTCTGAGTTAAAAACGAAGTTGGAGCTGGTTTCGATACTAACTCTCTCATTTCACCAAGTAAAACACCCATCTTGTTGAAATTTTGAGCATCTTCTTTAGCCTTTGCGTCAAACTTGGGAATTAATGATTGATACCATTCTACAATCGTTATGAATGCAGCCGCTATAGTGTCAACATTCGACTTGATTATCGAATAGTTGGAATTCAGCTCATTCAGCTCTTTGGAGACATCAACCTTTAGCTCCTCAAGTTTTCGATTAACATCTTCTCTTATGGTTTTGACATCTTTAACAAATACGAAGATCTTTGATTTCATAGTTAAATGAATCAGCCTGAGCCTTGACTCTTAACTCGTTCTTATCGATAACATCCAACTTATGCTGCATTCAAAGTTCTATAGCTTTGAGCATCACATCAACTTCTATCCCTGACACTGAATTCTTTGCTCAAGAATCAGCTTATCATTGAAGAATAGAATTGAGTTTTCGATTGAGAATCTTGAACTGCTTCCCCGACATCAGCATATGATCAGCTATGTTCTCCTCTCCGGAATCAAATTCCAAATCAGCAAATGTTCCTCTGAATCCTCCTCCATCTGTTTCATCATCGGAATTTGGTTTTGGTGGATCGGTGGATTGTGATTGGAAAATTTTAGTGATGGGTTGTTGTAATTCTTGATCGAAAGTGGGTGAAGTAGTGGTAGTGGAAATGTGTTGAATAAAAGGTGGAAGTGAAACAAAAGGACTTGAAATATGTTCGGAAGAAGATATAGTAGGAATACCTTGAGATGATGGGTCAACACTCACACAAACATGTGCACCCGTATCAGATACATTTGCAACAATGGTAGAAATTGGAACCTCCTCAGAAACTTGCTTGGTTACAACAATTTTGAGTGGAACTGTTGTTGTTGGTAATGAAACATTTGTGAGGATTAGTGGTTGTGAGAGTTTTAGGGAATTCGAACCCAAAGGTGTTTTTGGGATGATCCCACTATCTGATGACTCTTCATGAACCACTAGCTTTCGTTTCTTTCTCTTCTCTATAATGTGCTTCTCCATATTCTCAGCTCATCGCTTCTTTAAGGATGGTGAAATTGGCGTAGGAACCTCACGAACTTTCACTCGTTGTCTGTTAAGCTGAGGTTTGTGAATAGTAGGAGATTGATCTTCTGATGAAGTTCGTTACTTATAAGATAATTTGCTTAACCTTTAAAACACACCAGATTTCGAAGGGATCAATTCCTTCGAAGATTCAATAACAACCTTCTCCTTAGGCTTTTCAGTTTTGTTTGTAATCTTCTTAGGAGACTTAGACTTGGTTTGTTTCTTGGGGTTTTCATGAGCAACATCATCAACTCCCTTCTTCGAGTTCTTAACTTTCTTAGATGATCCTTCATCACTTATTTTCAGCAAAATCTCAGTTTCGACTGAAGGATTAACATGTTTCAAGTTTGTTGGAACAATTTTCTTCAGCATCCCAGGAATTCGAGCAACATTTGGAATACTTCTGAATCATCTTCAACAGTCTTTGGAAAATAATACTTCATGAATTCTGCCTTAGCCTCATAAGCAGGAATTGGAATGCCTTCTTTCTCATATACATACCGAAGAACCAAACTCCAGTAGCGTGCACACGAAATTCCTTTTACTACATTCGTGTTTTCCAGGCTCTTTATAAACTCTTTCCAAATATGAGTAGCATAATCAACATTGAGATCATAGTACAACCCTGCTATCATAGCATAGACTTCCATTCTCCCCTTGTCAAGCCCTACACTTTGCCCAGTTAAGCAACGAAGGTATATCCCGAACAAAAAACTCCATATGCAAGGAAGACCAGACTTCTTGAAGTCACTGCTCTTGACAAGTGGTGGCTGATGACCCATCTCATTAAACATGAACATAATATGAGCACTAGAAGGTTGAAAGAATGGAGATGAATTTGGAATTTCCTATATTTGAGTAAACATCTTCTTTGTGAGTTGAACTCGCTTTTCATTCACCAGATTGAATGTGATTACATCAGTGGATTTACTGTAAGATGCAGTGGAACCAGCCGTTGATAACCATGACATCGGGACATTAAAAGCATTAAACATCATAGTTGCAAGACCTGAATGTTGAAGAGCAACAATCAACATCTTAAGTTCTTCAGGATACATTGACACATCTCCTTCGACCTAATAGTTTGTGCTTAGAATCTTCATAATTGGTTGAGATGCAATTTCATCAATAGTGTTGGTTGGAGCAGTAGCCATTGATTAGGGTTTTGAGAAATTCTTGAAGAACGGAGAAATTTAGGGCTTTTTGATCATCTGATAATTTGAACGTGTAATTATAAAAGGAGATAATAACTTCCTTTTATATGTATCCCCAATTGAATTCCAAACATTTTCTTTAAAGAGTAAGCTATCTCTATCCTTGAAACGTGCAACACTAGCCGTTAAACTCGCCATGTCAGATAAAGTACCTTGGAACTCGCACCACGTTGCAGACGGTTACTTTAAACTATTCGTGAGTACTTTATAGATAAGATCAAAAACCTTCGGCATGGAGGTTAGGCTCTTTCATTTTTGGGCTTACAAACAAAGTCATATGCCAGACTTGCGAAATCTTCAGCCTGAGTTGGTAGTACTCAGAACCTCAAGGATTTCGTGAGTGCAATGTGCCAATAGAATAAGATAAGAAGAAAACTAACGAAAATTTGGGATATGTGACGTCAAAAAATAAAATTTCGACACAAAGGCAGTTAAACCTCGAGAAAAGGTTGCTTCGTTAATTATCAAGAGAGATAATCAATAGCTTGTGTGGTTTCCCGTGAATTACAATCGAATACTGATAAAGAAGTATCGAAGGACTTCTTTTCCAAGGCTTCGTAGGTGGCTTAAAAATTTCGTTACATATCATCCTAAACATAAGGTGAGTAATTGTAACAGAAATTACTTGTGTGACCAGTGTAGTTAGTGACAAGTATGCTTTGGATTAACTTGAAAGTGACAATCGAAAGAAGTGATACTCACATGAAAATCATATTCAAAGAAAAATTACTTTTAGCTGGATCTTGTTGGGTAACAAATGTCGTGGGCTTCGAACATTTGTTCAAGACCACTCATAATGAAAGAATATGATTTGGAGCACTGAAAATTTGGTACTGAAACAAATGTTTCAAGAAAATCTGATACATAGTTCCCTGTCAATAAATTAAAAATTTAGAAAATTGTGTTTCACTTTCATCATGGCCTCATGAATTCAGATCATAAACATAGAGTTTGGATATGTCTAAGTCTTGATTGGTTTGATCAAAGACCTCTTGGACATATATCATTGTGAGTGAAATGTGTTAAGAATTTTGAGATGAAAAATTTTGGTTTACGAATCAAATGTACCTCTGCTATGTATGGACCAACAGAAAACTCTTAACTCAGATGAGAAGAGTTAGGTACCTCCATAAACTAATGTGAATGCAAGCCTGATTGGGAAGAAATTTTCATGATGAAAGACTTCATTAAGGCTTTCGAACTCACACATTGAGTTAATAGAGGCTTGGGTAGACATGTTGCAGCATGCTTTTAGGGACATCTTAACTAGTACAAAGTTTCGAAAGTATACCTTGCCTAGAAATGCTAGCATGATCCTTGTAAAACATTTGATTTTTCGAAAGGAATACAAATTAACAAAAATATTTTTGGTTTTTCCAATTTTTCAAAATTAAGGAATAAATGAAAACCTACGAATGTACCAAACTAACGAAAATTTTCTTTCCCAAATTTATAAACGAAGCGTATCGAAGCGTTGAATATGAACAGTAACCTCTGAATGGTTAATACTATACGCCTCTGAACCATTCAATAATGCCTCTGAATCGACACTTTTTCATCTTCTTTCTTTGTTATTCTTTCAAAATTAGTCCTGGAACCGAACTTGCTTCAATCATTCCCAATCCTATCAAAATTCTAACAAATGATTTTTTCTTCCAATGCTTTTGTAAAAATATCAGCAAGCTGATAAATTGTTTTTACAAAATGAACGTCAATATTGCCATCTTCTACATGATCTTTAATGACATGATAACGAAGTGCAATATGTTTGGTTTTCGAATGTTGTAATGGACTATGACAAATGCGTATAGCACACTACTAGAAAAACAGCCTTTTACGATGCTCATTGCGCGTCATAAAAGGCTCAGACGACGCGCAAATGCGCGTCAAGGAAGGCCTTGTCATAAAGAGAGACGACGCGCAATTACGACGCGCGTTTACGACACGCAATGCGTATCAAGGAAGGCCCTATCATAAAGGAAGACAACACACATTCGCGTGTCGTAACCTTACGACGCGCGTGTTAATGACACGCAATGCATATCAAGAAAGCCCCTGTCAAGAAAGGCCATGTCATAAATGAAGATGACACACATTTTTGCATATCGTAAATTTAAATGTTTAAAAACAATTATATATTTATTAATTTTTAAATTAAATTTGCATTTAATTTCTCATAATAGAAATAAAATACTTTTTTGATAGATTTACTAATTTTCAAATTAAATAACACATTAAAAGTCTCATTGTAACGACCGAAAATACAACCAATTTAAAAATTTCAAAAACATCTCGATTCCCTTAAATCTTTACAAAAAGGTTTTCAATACAAAACATTTAACGTGTTCCCAAAATTACAACACTACAAAATCATGAGGAGCGGTACGATCACGCCTTCGCCTTGCCATTATCTCCTGAAGAACCTGAAAAACATGAAACCACAACTGTAAGCCCGAAAGCTTAGTGAGATATCCCCAAAATACCAACCACAAATACCATACACGCATAAAATGCCATAACATATCCGATCACAGAACAGCCATGCACTTCGGGTCTACTGTGTGACTGGTCCGCCGCACCGGCCTACAGTCCACCTGGTCCACCCTCCGAGTTTATCCTCATACATCGAGTCTACATTGTGATTGGTCCGCCCGCTCCTGGTCCTTTAATCCACCTGGTCCACTCTCTGAGTCTACAGTATGACTGGTCCGCCCGCACCGGGCCTTCAGTCTATCTGGTCCACTCTCCGAGCCTTCGGCACGTCTGGTCCACCCTTTCGGGCCTACAGCCTATCTGGTCCGCTCGCTGGGCCTTCGGGACAACCGGTCCGCCCTGGGTATCTTGGCCTACAGCACACAGCAGGACCCGCCTCAACCCAACTCCAGTCCAAACAGCCATGTGCACATATACATTCAATCATATAGAAATTCACAGTCAACAAGCAGATCAAACAGATCACATAGCATATCATCATCCTAACCAGGATACCGACCTAGCAGGTCACTAGCATAGCATCTCCCTATCTCTCAGGATACCGATCTCAATCAGATCTCTAACATATACCATCCTAGCTCACAGGATGCAAACATAACAAAGCAGTAACAACATAACAACTACCCGAATCTCAATCCGATTAGGGTCGGCCTTGGTGCCGTAGACCCTGATGATATAGTGAGGATAACTCACCTCGAAACTGCCGACTGAACAGATAACCCAAGCTGCTCCGATCACTGACACGATCTCCACCACTGGACAACCACCAATGCACTGAACTCAAAACAATAATCAACAATTACCAAAATGCCCTTGGAAACCACTAGTCAACCCTTGGTCAAAGACAAGGTCAAAGTCAACCCCTGACTGACTCTACTCGCCGAGTCAACCCGATGACTCGCCGAGTCCCCATACTCAGAACTTCCCTCAATCCGCGATCTAACTCGCCGAGTCACCCCGAGACTCGCCGAGTCCAACAACTCTGAGTCCACTCGCCCACAACTCACCGAGTCATCCCTTGACTCGCCGATTCTCGACTCAACCAGAAAATATTGGAACTCTTCGACAAGACTCGCCGAGTCTAAGGCTATCTTCAACCTACTCGCTGAGTTGTTCATACAACTCGTCGAGTTCCAGCTCATCTTCAAGCAACTCGTCGAGTACACCCATGTGACTCGCCGAGTACTACCGGTCTGAAACCATTCAGAAGCATTCCAGGCCATGCAAATGCTCTAAAACATAGATCTAGCTTCCTACAACTCATCCATCACGTGAAGTGGCAAACTTTACGTGAAACCAAAGAGATCTATGCATAATACACATTAGGGCTAAGGTTTGGGACATGATAGCTTCATCCAACACTCAACACATGCATTTTCATGCATTCCAAATCCTTTCCATTCCAGATCTGAGGTAGCAACCTCAGATCTAATCTCTAAACACCAAAACCCCAAAAGATAAGATCTCAACACCCCCAAAATGAAGAATCAAGACAAAAGCCACTCAACAATGGAAAGATACCTCAAAAGGAAGCTCCAAGAGAAGATTATCCCGAGTCCTTGCAAAGCCCTTTGATCCAAGCCTCTTCTTCTTTAGAATCTCTTCAACAACTACCTCTCCAAGCTCCAATTTGCTCAACAATGGTGCTTCTCCACGATTTTAGGGTTTCTGGAACTCAAGGGGGAATAAAGAGGCTAGGAGGAAAACATAATGTTCTTTATATAGGGCTCAACCCCGAGAATTAGGGTTTTCTCCACTCAACGCCTACTCGCCGAGTCCACCTCATTGACTCGACAAGTCGGCTACTTAACACGCGACCAAATCGCGACTCTACTCGCCGAGTCCATCCATGGACTCGCCGAGTCCATCCATGGACTCGCCGAGTCATTCTTTCCCAATTTACTCTTTTAGCCCTTCCACTCTACTCTTGATATTTCGGGATGTTACAATTCTCCCCCACTTAAATTAGGCTTCGTCCTCGAAGCCTACAACAATTCAATCCCAAAGATACCCCCACAACGCGCCACCTGGCCTTAACCGGGCCAAGTCCCTCAAGGCATACCCATCGAAACCCAAACACACTTTCTCTTTCCTTACGGTGTCCTGACCACCGTATCGAGCCGGGCACCGGCTGTACCCTCTGATAATCACACTCAACAACCGAGAATTACCCATGGCGCATCACTGCCCCAAATCTCAACAATCACTCGACCCATAAGGGCTAGAAAGCCATGAACCATCAGATCCTCGATCCGAATCCCACTCTATCCATTCCGTAACGACGGAAAGACCCATTCTCAATCTCAGAGCAACTCCCATGAGTTCTCCTCTTGCAATCACATACACATGCTTAACTTTCTCCAGCACCCTCAGGTTGGGAAACCTGATACACTAATGATATCCTCCAATCATCCCCCAGGATGAATCACTAATACATATCCAAAACCCTGATTAAAATCACACTGAGAGCCCATGACTCTCTCCCTGCATCCTTTCTGAGTCTCTTGACTCTACATCTGCAGAATTCCTTCGCAACCTCAACAGACATCCCAAATCGGATGAGCTTCTAATCCACTGCCGCAAACACACTGCTCAAAAACCATACTCGAATTACTCTAATCATAACTCTGCTCTGCCGCTTTCATTTCCGTGAACTTGCACTCCCTCTCGGGGTTACACACCTTTCTTACCTCCTTTTCCAAGGAATCCACTTGGCCACATTGTCACTCCAACAAGTGCCATGATGCTCACCCAATGCTTCACCACCCTTTTTAGCATATCCGCTATCCACCCAACACACATACTCTGACTCTCATTGCAGGGACTCTCAAGCCCCTGCACTAACTCCACTAATCAAGATCACTACCCAGGGCCAGACCTTCTAATGCCATCACACCGCAACATACACAATCCATATCCTCAAATTGATCCACAATACCTGCAAAGTCTTCAGCATGACTGGACCGCCTCACCAGGCCTTCAGCCCATCTGGACCACTCTCAGAACCTTCAGCCAATCTGAACCGCTCTCAGTGCCTTCAGTTTGGCTGGACCGTTCTCCGAGCCTTCGGCCTGACTGGTATGCCTACCGGCCTTCAGTCTATCCATACCGCTCAACTATCAATCAACATTCCGAGCTATCCTCCTCGGAATTCCTCCCATGCATACCGTTCTAGCCCTCTAGGGGTTCCGAACTCTAACTCCATCATACATACTCGACCCCGGCCTGCTCCCAGGCCCTCTACAATCAAATGCCCTAGGTCTGTATCCCGCCCCGCATGCCCGAAACTTACTCCTATCAGCCTATACTCTGGGCTGACAGATCACTTGCTGAATCCCAACAGCTAAGCACTCTCAAATAATTATCGATCTCCCGGAGAATTCTCCAATTCTCCCCCACTTAGGCACTAACTATCAACCACCGGTCGCCATCACCGACCTCCCAGAACAACTCTTGCACAAGGAAAACACTTACACACGGACTGCTTCCCACAAGCATAAACAACCTCAACGAGATCTCACATCAACACCGATCAACCTGCTCGAAATAAACCCAATCTGCATCTAACCACTCCTTAGAAAGAAAATGCTACCTGGCCTGCAACCCAATGTCGGGTTTCTACTAATAACCCTCATGAATGATAACCAACGGAATTCCCAAAACAATAACCCATAACCTAAACCACAACTCGCAAAATGACGAATACCACATCGAAAACCAAACAAAATACCAACTCATAAACAATACACCACAATATCGCAAGATAACAAGATATCAAGAAATAAACATACCCGCAGCTGCATCCGGCACTGCTCTGACCTCCTCTGCCGCAAGCTGATAAGCACGACCCTAAGCCCTTGGGGGCTCCGCTCCACCTTGACCTCCACCTGTGATCCTCAAAGTGGTCGGTGCTGGAGCCTGCACCGGTCCCGCAGCAAGTTGTGGACAGTTGACCCTCAAATGTCCAACCTGATGACAATGATAACAAATCCTCAAATCCCGAACTGGCGCTGACTGCCGACACTCCCTCGCATAGTGCCCCTCCTTTCCGTACTTGCGGCATGCACCACCGGACCTACAAACTTCGGTGTGACCCCTCCCACACTTCCCACAAGTGTGGCTGCTCAGATCCCCCACTCTAACATCAACGGTCTTGGGCCGTTTCGGCGCCGGCAGCGACTGCACCGGAGCCTGCCTCAGCTCACGCAACTGCAACTCAGTCTCTAACTCACGCCGCCTAGCGGCCTCCTGCAACTCCAACAAGGTCCCGCACCTCTGCGTAGACACAAACTGTCTGATGTCCCTCTTGAGCATGCTCAGATATCGAGACATCTGAGCCTGCTCCGAAGCGAACTCTGGGCAAAATATCGCCCTCTCAATGAACATTCTGGTGATCTCAGTCACCGACTCCGAATCCTGCTTCAGCTCAAGGAACTCTTGAGCCAATCTCTCCCTCTCAACTTGTGGAACATAACGAGTGATGAACATCTCTCGGAACTGATCCCATGATACCGCAACCCTCTGGACATCAGAATATGACCCCGTGGTCAACCTCCACCAATCCTTCGCCCCGAGCCTCAATAGGTTCAGAGCACACCTCACCCTCTGATCAGCAGGGCATAAACATGTGAAGAAACACCCCTCCACGTCTGATAACCATCTCATAGCAACGATCGGGTCCTGGACTCCATCGAAGGTGGGAGGCTTCGTGTTAGCGAAGTCCCGATACTGGAAACCCCGACTAACTCCTCCCCCTGCCGCTGCTACAGCCGCTGTATCCGCCGCGGCAGCCGTCTCAGTGAGAGCTGCATAGCGCTCATCAAAATACTCAACCATGGCGGTCTTAATCGACCCAAACAGCTCTGGCAACTCAGCCCGGAACAACTCAGCAATCTCATCACGCAGGATCTCATGAATCCTCGCATCCAACTCGCTCGTGCTCATCTGACCGATAACCTCGGGCGGCACCGATCCGCCCGGAACTGTCTCTCCTGCTCCTTATCCTGATCCGGATCCACTCTCATCATGCCTCGGAATCTCCATACTGAAAAGAAACACCACACAAAATCTCAGACTCTTCCCACCATCCTGGGATCCAACTCTCTCAACCCACCCTAGAGATAATGGTTTCCCTGATACGCGTATGAGTCCTGTTCTTTCAGTAGTACGGACCCATACTACCTTCCACGCCTACCCATATTTGTATGAAGTACTACCATAATGCCCTAGAGAAACATGCATAACAACGCTCAACCCTCACCACTAGAGGAACACTGAAAATATCCCATAAGGAACCCTAGGCTACAGGCATCACAAATCAGGCAACATATCATGAAATCCTGAAGATCCCTAGCCTATCACTAGCATGCTGTTCTATCAAAGCTCAAAAAGAAATAACATGCATGGTATTTTGGGGTTACTTACTGGCTCCGGCTGATCGTACCTCCGCGTCCTCCCTTACTCATTTTGAAAACCATTTTAAATACTCTTTTGAAAACTCTCCTCGATTTGAGAATGGAGTCACACGAATGTTCCTCCAATTCACTCAAACCAAGGCTCTGATACCAACTTGTAACGACCGAAAATACAACCAATTTAAAATTTTCAAAAACATCTCGATTCCCTTAAATCTTTACAAAAAGTTTTTCAATACAAAACATTTAACGTGTTCCCAGAATTACAATACTACAAAATCATGAGGAGCGGTACGATCACGCCTTCGCCTTGCCACTATCTCCTGAAGAACTTGAAAAACATGAAACCACAACTGTAAGCCCGAAAGCTTAGTGAGATATCCCCAAAATACCAACCACAAATACCATACACGCATAACATGCCATAACATATCCGATCACAGAACAGCCATGCACCCGGGCCTTTAATCCACCTGGTCCACTCTCTGAGTCTACAATATGACTGGTCCGCCCGCACCGGGCCTTCAGTCTATCTGGTCCACTCTCCGAGCCTTCGGCACGTCTGGTCCGCCCTTCCGGGCCTACAGCCTATCCGGTCCGCTCGCTGGGCCTTCGGGACAACCGGTCCGCCCTGGGTATCTTGGCCTACAGCACACAGCAGGACCCGCCTCAACCCAACTCCAGTCCAAACAGCCATGTGCACATATACATTCAATCATATAGAAATTCACAGTCAACAAGCAGATCAAACAGATCACATAGCATATCATCATCCTAACCAGGATACCGACCTAGCAGGTCACTAGCATAGCATATCCCTATCTCTTAGGATACCGATCTCAATCAGATCTCTAACATATACCATCCTAGCTCACAGGATGAAAATATAACAAAGCAGTAACAACATAACAACTACCCGGATCTCAATCCGATTAGGGCCGGCCTTGGTGCCGTAGACCCTGATGATATAGTGAGGATAACTCACCTCGAAACTGCCAACTGAACAGATAACCCAAGCTGCTCCGATCACTGACACAATCTCCACCACTGGACAACCACCAATGCACTGAACTCAAAACAATAATCAACAATTACCAAAATGCCCTTGGAAACCATTAGTCAACCCTTGGTCAAAGACAAGGTCAAAGTCAACCCCTGACTGACTCTACTCGCCGAGTCAACCCGATGACTCGCCGAGTCCCCATACTCAGAACTTCCCTCAATCCGCGATCTAACTCGCCGAGTCACCCCGAGACTCGCCGAGTCCAACAACTCTGAGTCCACTCGCCCACAACTCACCGAGTCATCCCTTGACTCGCCGATTCTCGACTCAACCAGAAAATATTGGAACTCTTCCACAAGACTCGCCGAGTCTAAGGCTATCTTCAACCTACTCGCTGAGTTGTTCATACAACCCGTCGAGTTCCAGCTCATCTTCAAGCAACTCGTCGAGTACACCCATGTGACTCGCCGAGTACTACCGGTCTGAAACCATTCAGAAGCATTCCAGGCCATGCAAATGCTCCAAAACATAGATCTAGCTTCCTACAACTCATCCATCACGTAAAGTGGCAAACTTTACGTGAATCCAAAGAGATCTATGCATAATACACATTAGGGTTAAGGTTTGGGACATGATAGCTTCATCCAACACTCAACACATGGATTTTCATGCATTCCAAATCCTTTCCATTCCAGATCTGAGGTAGCAACCTCAGATCTAATCTCTAAACACCAAAACCCCAAAAGATAAGATCTCAACACCCCCAAAATGAAGAATCAAGACAAAAGCAGCTCAACAATGGAAAGATACTTCAAAAGGAAGCTCCAAGAGAAGATTATCCCGAGTCCTTGCAAAGCCCTTTGATCGAAGCCTCTTCTTCTTTAGAATCTCTTCAACAACTACCTCTCCAAGCTCCAATTTGCTCAACAATGGTGCTTCTCCACGATTTTAGGGTTTCTGGAACTCAAGGGGGAATAAAGAGGCTGGCAGGAAAACATAATGTTCTTTATATAGGGCTCAACCCCGAGAATTAGGGTTTTCTCCACTCAGCGCCTACTTGCTGAGTCCACCTCATTGACTCGCCGAGTCGGCTACTTAACACGCGACCAAATCGCGACTCTACTCGCCAAGTCCATCCATGGACTCGCCGAGTCATTCTTTCCCAATTTACTCTTTTAGCCCTTCCACTCTACTCTTGATATTTCGGGATGTTACACTCATAATACAAAATAAAATACCATAAACAATAAAGATAATTCATTGCACTAAGGACCATGTTAACAAAAGAACATAACATTATATACCATAAGTACCCTCAAGTAATCAATCTCTTACAATGTTACTAAAAATACCCTCAAGTAATCAATGTCTTACAAAGTTAAGAGACTTAGATACTCAGTTGGTGTGTAATATGGCACTAAGAAGCCCAAAAATTGTTTGTGTTTTTCCTGTTCCTGGTGGATCCTACATGGACAAAAGGTAAGAATTAACATTTTCAAAGTATAATGTCTCAATAAGGAAATCAATGGTAAAAGGAAAATCCGAATAAGAACAAACTTTATATATATATATATATATATATATATATATATATATATATATATACACATTGAAGTATTGTAATACACAATAACAACAACAAATACCAAATTACCCTTTGCTTACCTTTTCTTATGGCCACCTCCAAAAGTGAGAATTTGATAAAAGATTTAGGTCACACATTCTCTCATCAAGCTCTGTATCCAAAAGTGAGAATTTGATAAAAGATTTTAAAAGTGGGAAGATATCAAGAATATAGAGGATAATACATTAAGAAAAAAAATTACCTTCACAAAGAGCAAGTTTCAACCTTCTTCCCCAACAATGTTTGAAAGCAAAAAGCTCATATATATCGATCTCTGCTAAAAGGATATCTATTGCTTGATGATCTTTTTTGCAAATTGAAGTACAAAATATATTAGATCATATGCCTAATATATTTTGTACTTCAATTTGCAGAAAGATCATCAAGCAATAGATATCCTTTTAGCAGAGATCGATACATAAAAGGGTTGTTATACTTGTTTACCTCTTCATCATCCTCATCACCAAATTCCTCTTCATCAGCATCCTTTAAAAAGAGAATTTTCAAAAACAAAATCAGTAACACAATAATGAAGGAACGTGGATTTCAAAAAAAGAAAAAGAAAAGGTTTTAAGAAAGGTTTTATTCAAGAATACAATAAAAAGATGCTTATTTTTTTATGATTAATTAAAAGAATATATAATCTGAACATACTCCATCTTGAATTTAATCCATGTCATCTTCACATTGGGTCCCACTGAACCAGCTAAAGAAGCTGTTGCATCAAACCAATCAAGAAACAAAATATAGACCTTTTAGTTTATGTTTCTTGTTTACTTAACAAAAACAAGAATTAATCAAGAAAAAAATATAGACCTTTTAGTTTATGTGTCATTGGCAGGGCTTCACCATAACATCTTCATTCATCTTTCATCACAAAGCCACACAACTCTGTTAGCTTAGCTTCTTCACCATGATTTGAAAGCCAATTTGTATTTCTTTAAATGGGATTTAAATTTAATCAACTCTAATCCCTTATTTTACTAAATTGAGGCGAAAAGATCATTAAGTTTGACCCAACCATAATCACACCTGTCCCTAACCTTCTGTGCTGTGGAAAAAGCTAATCCAACCAAACCTCTTTCTCAACTGCAGCCTTCAACTTAGCATCAACCTGAAACCAAACTCATTTTATACATTAACCAATTATAAAACAATTCATATCAATATCTGAAATTTTTAACTAATGACAAAAAGTAACCTTGTCAATGCAGCGATCACCATCCAGGAGATGACATAAGTAGAGAGTTGCTTGTACACATCAGCCTTCGTATACTAGTCAAAAATCAAATTTTCAGTTTTTGATCAAGGGTAATGACAAAAATAGTGTTTTTGACTTTGAGATGAAAACCAACCCGTCTCACAAGACGACCATTACAGCGAAGGTAATTTGGGCATACTGTTCCTCTCTCAGATTCACCAACAACATGCAAGTTTAAACTCCATGTTGTATAGTCGCATGTTTCATCATCACACTGAAATTTTACATCCAATTTCAGTAAAAAAAATTAAAAAATAAAAATCATAATAGCATTGTTTGCATACCGTCATAATTCCTTTGTAGTATGTGGATATGAAGAATTCAATTCGTCTTTTTACCTGATTCCATTCCACCAACAATTTACTTAGTTTATTTCTTTTATTTCCGTGTATTATATACTATATATGTAGGAAAAACAAACCTGATTGGCTAAAGATGTTGGAGGGAGTTCCACTTGACACTTAGGGCAACAGAATTTCTGCCAAAAGGTAGTGGTGGTGTTATATCCACTGGAACCTGCAAAATACAAATCAAAATAAAATAAGGAGTAAATATAAGGGATAATTAAAGTTATATACTACTAAATAGTAGTAAATACATGGTAAGTAATTTACTGGAACCATTTCTAGTTTTTTCAAAGCAAGTTTTAAAGGTTGTGTCATGACATAGTATTTTGTAAGAAGTTGTCGAGCAGCATCTTTGTCCCCTTTTCCTTGTGTTGTTAGTACAACCCTACTTAACCCCTCAACAGCATTGTGACATCCCCAAAATCTCGGCCATAAAAGACCGATTTTCATTTATGCCTTTAAATATTTTCAGAGTAAATCTTTTTGATTTGAAAGAGTTGCGGAATTTGTTCCCAAAAACAAAACATGATAAAACAATGTTTACCAAAGCATTTCATAAAAGAAATGTATTTTCATTATAATCAAAACTCGGGGTGTCATGTTCCGATACAGACCAATAAGCATAAACGAATACATTACAAGTCATTTAACAAACATAAACATATGCAGACTTGTAAAAAAAACAACTTGATGGTTCATCCATCTCATGCCCTTCCGCCACTTCTTGTAATACAATTTAAAACTGAGAGGGTCGGGCTTGGGAGCCTGGTGAGCATATAGGGTTTTCAACCCACAATAAATATCATATTTAATTTTCACCAACCAACAATAACCCAATTACCCATTCCCGTTATTCTCACTTTAATGTCCCTAATACAACTAATCATAAGGGACCTAGTCTAAGAATATTTCATCGGGGCGACAACACATGCTTCAGGGGTACCTCAGCAATATAAGTCAAATAAGGCAACCATGAGGGGGATGGAGTGCAGCGAATGAACACCCAAGTTCATTAACACCTACAGGTGGCGAACCTGCTAATGTTTCCACAAGACTATCTAGAAAAGTATGTGGTCGTCATCTAAACTCCGCTAGATGACTAAATCAAACAACAATGAGGCCTCTCATATGTTTATTACACACCAACTATCTACCCATGTTCTACCCAACATATTAGTAGATAAAAATATACATTTTTATACATAGTTTAAAAAAAAACTGTATAGCATGCTTTAATCAACACATAATCCACATAACTGATGAGGCACACACACACATAGCACATATCTCATAGAGAATAAATCATATCTATGAGATAGAAGAAAGTGAATACACATTCACACACATAACCACGAAATTATACACATAATACGTATTCCGTATAAAATACTTCATAATTATGCGATAGAAGAAAGTAACTACACACTCACACTTATAAACAACAATATATTTAATACACTCGAACCAAACTTGTATTATTATCGTGTTTATGAAAGGTAGTATACACTCACTTGATCAGAAGATGATCGGACAGCACTACGACTTGCAGAAGTAGTAATCCTCAGCAGATCTCGAAGATCTCCTCGAAAATCGAACTTCTCGCGGGCAGAGCTTCGACTCGGAAACCGCACTTCTCGGGATTTTTGGGATCTCGGGACTTGCCTCGGGGATCGGGAATATTACCGGGGCTTCGGGATATAATCGACACGCAAAACGAGGCAAAGGACTAGAGAGAAGGAAGAAATTTTGAATGAGAAATGAGCTGCCTTCGGATCCCCTTTTATAGAGGCTGAGCCTCGCACGTACGCGGGGCGTACAGGGCTCCGAAATCGTCACTGCATGCGTCATCCGAAATGTCGACACTCTTCGGAGTACGCGGGGCGTACGTCGGATCGGTCCGGTGACTGGGCTTCGGATAAGGCCGGATTTTTGATTTAAAAATAAATACAAATTAATTAATGAATTTCGGAAATTCATAACTTCTTCATACGAACTCCGTTTTCGACGTTCTTTATATCCACGCGAAGGTGAGACTACGCTCTACAACTTTCGTTTAGACTTCGTTGGCTAATTTTGATTTTATTTTTATTATTTATTTTTAATAGGCCGCGACAGACAAACTTCGTTATAAATTCATAACTTCTTCGTTTGACGTCTGTTCTCGCCTAACTTTTTATCGCTTCGACACCAACAATGAGATCTTCGATTCTCATTTAGATCGCTTCGGCTAAAAACCCCTCGATCTCAAATCGAGTAAAACAGGCTGCATACTGCTAAGCCGAAACTTCGATAAATCATAACTTCCTCATACGAAGTCAGATTTGGGCGTTCTATATATATTCGGAAACCTCGTTTCAACTACAACATAAATCAAAGTTATTAAGTTTATTTTACACTTAAATTTTGACGCTTATTTTTTTATTTTTAATTAATCAAACCACATAATTAACCAATTAAGCACAAAACACATAATACTCAAATAATACAATCTTATTACTTCAAAATGGGTTACAAAGGTTAACCTAGACTATTACATTGCTAAAAGTGGCAAGCCCGGAAACACAGGCGTTACAATTCTCTCCACCTTAGAATGATTCCGTCCCCGTAATCACACATCGACAAACAAATGCGGATAGCGACTCAACATGTAACTCTCCGTCTCCCAGGTGAGATTCGGCCCATTCGTGTGTTTCCATCGGACAAGCACTAACCCAACCATTTTGCGTCGCAACTTCTTAGTCTTTCGGTCAACAATTGCCTCTGGTTCTTCAATCAACCTTTTGTTCTCATCAATTCTTAATTCAGAAATTGGAATTATATCGGGAACGTCTCCCGTGAACTTCCTCAAATAACACACATGAAAAGTGTTGTGAATTCCATTCAGTTCTTCGGGTAATTCGAGCTTGTAAGCTTGGTTCCCTATCCTCTGGAGAACTTTAAACGGTCCAATAAACCTTGGACTCAACTTTCCCCTTTTACCAAATCTTATAAGTCCCTTCCACAGCGAGACTTTAAGCAAAACCGAATCTCCAACCTCAAAAGTCATCGGTCTTCGCTTCTTATCAGCATAGCTCTTTTGACGATCCTGAGCCGCTAACATTCTTTCCCTAATTATTTTCAACTTTTCAGCAGTTTGATGAACCATCTCTGGTCCCGTAAACTGCTTTTCCCTAGCCTCAAGCCAACAAGACGGCATACGACACTTCTGTCCATACAAAGCTTGATAAGGTGCCATCTTAATGCTCGAGTGAAAACTATTATTATAGGAAAACTCTACCAAAGGTAAATGTTCATCCCAATTACCTAGGAATTCCAAGGTACATGCTCTCAGCATATCTTCAAGTGTTTGTATTGTTCTTTCACTCTGACCATCAGTCTGTGGATGGTAAGTTGTGCTTAAACATAACTTGGTACCCATTTCCTCTTGTAGACATTTCCAAAACCTTGAGGTGAAACGACTATCAGGATCCGATACAATCGTTAACGGAACACCGTGAAGCCTCACAATTTCTTTCACGTAAGAATTCGCAAGCTTCTCCATAGACCATTTCTCCTTGGCCGCTATGAAATGCGCACTCTTAGTGAATCGATCAACAACCACCTAAATCATGTCGTGACCATTCCTTGTTCTGGGCAGTTTAGTGACAAAATCCATAGCAATGTCTTCCCACTTACCCATAGGCACAGGCAATGGTTCTAAACTTCCATAAGGTTTCTGATGTTGTGTCTTGACTCTCGCACAAGTCACACACTCGGCCACATACTTTGCAACATCAAGCTTCATCGTCGGCCACCAGTAGTAGGGTTTCAGGTCCCTATACATTTTAGTGCTACCCGGATGAATTGAGTACCTGGTTTTGTGAGCTTCTTCCATCAGAAGATCCCTAATTCCTCCTGACTTAGGTACCCAAATACGATCTTGGAATACCTTCAGTCCATGACCGTTAGTACTAAACACCAACGTTTTACCCAAACGTTCCCCCTTTCGGTCATTTTTCTCAGAAGCTTCCTCTTGAGCTTTCTTTATACTTTCCACAATGGTCGAGACAACTTCAATTCTCAACGCTCTTGGTCTCTTCCTTTCAAGATTGACTTTCCGACTAAGAGCATCAGCAACAACATTAGCTTTACCGGGGTGGTAAAGTATCTCGCAGTCGTAGTCTTTAAGTAATTCTAGCCAGCGTCGTTGCCTCATATTCAATTCCTTCTGATTAAAGAGATATTGGAGACTCTTATGATCAGTGAAAAGTTTTCACTTCATGCCACAGAGGTAATGCCTCCATATTTTCAGAGCGAAAACTACCGCTGCCAACTCCAAATCATGAGTCGGGTAATTCTTTTCATGCTCTTTCAGCTGTCGAGACGCATATGCTATCACCTTTTCTCTTTGGGTCAAAACACAACCCAATCCAACACCAAACGCATCGCTATAAACAGCGAAGTCTTCAACTCCATCGGGTAGAGAAAGTATCGGTGCCTCGCATAGCTTCTTCTTTAGATTCTCGAATGCTTCTCTATGCTTATCACTCCAAGCATAAGTAGCTCGTTTGTAGGTCAAAGCTGTTAATGGAGTAGCAATCAAAGAAAAGCCTTGGATAAACCTGCGGTAATATCCGGCTAATCCTAAAAAGCTTCGAACCTCTGTGGGACTTTTCGGTTGTTCCCACTTCGTCACAACTTCGATCTTCGCTGGATCAACCATTATCCCTTCTTGGTTGACCACATGACCCAAGAATTGGACTTCACGAATCCAAAAATCACATTTGGAGAACTTTGCATAAAGCTTCTCCTTCTTCAAAACTTCTAACACTTCTCGCAAGTGTCTGCCATGCTCCTCCTGGCTTTTCGAGTAAATCAGAATGTCGTCTATCAACACTATCACGGATTTATCAAGGAAAGGATTACAAACCCTATTCATCAAATCCATGAAGGCTGCAGGAGCATTGGTTAGTTCAAACGACATAACCAAGAACTCGTAGTGTCCATATCTAGTTCTGAATGCAGTCTTCTCGATATCTTGCTCTCTTACTTTCAGCTGATGATATCCTGACCTAAGATCGATCTTCGAGAAATAGCTCGAACCTTGCAATTGATCAAATAGGTCATCAATCCTCGGCAACGGATATCTATTCTTTATTGTTGCCTTGTTCAGCTCCCTGTAATCGATGCACATTCTCATACTTCCATCTTTCTTCTTTACAAATAACACCGGAGCTCCCCAGGGTGATGAACTAGGTCTAATGAAACCTTTGTCCAATAACTCCTGAAGTTGCATCATCAGCTCCTTCATCTCCGTCGGTGCTAATCGATAAGGTGCTTTTGCTATTGGCATGGTTCCTGGTAACAAGTCTATTCTGAACTCCACTTGTCTATCAGGTGGTAATCCAGGAAGATCCTCGGGGAATACTTCAAGAAAATCACACACCACTGGAATGCTCTGCATCACCTTCTTTTCTTTCTTAGCATCAATCACAAATGCTAAATATGACGCACATCCCTTGGTCAAACACTTTCTGGCTTTCATTAGAGAAATGATTCTAGAATTCACTCGTCGTTTGTCCCCATACACCATAAACGAATCTTTTCCAGGCGGGTTTACTTTAACTATCTTTTTCTTGCATAAAATTTCGGCATCATTGGCGCTAAGCCAATCCATTCCCAAGACGATGTCGAAACCATTAAGTTCGATAGGCAATAACGCCTCGTGAAACTTATTCCCATTAAGGTCGATTAAGATGTCTTTCATACGATGGCTAACAGGTACAAACTTTCCACTAGCTACTTCAACTAATAAAGCATTATCTAGTCTATCAACAGGCAAAGCTAGCTTTCTACCAAACTCATGCGAAATAAAGGAGTAGTTGGCTCCAGAATCAAACAATATATGAGTAGGTAATTCGTTTATGAGAAAGGTACCTGAAGCGACATCAGCTTCATCTTTTGCAGCCTCAAGTGTCATCTGGAAGGCTCTCGCCTTCGGCTTTGGTGGAATGTTGGGCCTAGCTGCCTCCTTCTTCTTCGGACAGTCTTTCAAAATATGCCCCTCTTCATTGCAACCAAAACACATCCTTTTGTTGTTCGGACATACATTGGCAAAATGTCCAACCTTTCCACTCTTGTAGCAGGTCACATCCTCGCTACATTTCCCAAAGTGCTTTTTCTTACACTTATCACACCACTTTGCCTCGCCTCCTTTTCCCCCAAACTTTTTCGAATCAGATTTCGAAAATTTTCCTTTCTTACCGGAACCAGATGTTGCTTCAAACATTCTTTTCTCACCAACATCAACCTTGTCGGTGGTTCTCCCCTTGATCATGTTCTCAACAGACTTGGCAGCCCAGATAGCTGCCTCTAGAGTAAGTGCCTGACGTACTGGCACCTCGTACTCCCATGGGAGTCCCTTTGCATACCGGTCCACCTTCGTCAGCTCGTCTGGAACGATACGCAAGGCAAACTCCATCTTATTGGTGAAGTTATTGGTGTATTCATCAACTGACATGCTGCCTTTCATCAATGTCAGAAACTTGTTCTCCAACTCCAACAGATGTTGAGCCGAGCAGAACTTGCGCTTGAACTGCACCAAGAACTCTGCCCATGACAATTGCAGTGGCTCATTAGGGCTTAAGGTCTTCCCTAGAGTGTTCCACCAACGAATGGCTCCACCTCGGAATTGATGCACAGCATAGATAGTCTGCAATTTACCTCTGCAGCCACAAGTCATGAAGGCTAGCTCCATTTCGGAGATCCAATCCATAACCCCAATCGGATCCTCCTTTCCATTGAAGGTCGATGGTTTGCAAGTCAAAATGTCCTTGTACTTGCATCCCATTCCATCATTCCTTCCTTCACGGTTATCTTGCCTAACTATCGGTGGGTTGGCTGGACCAACAGACCCACTAAAGTTTCCACCTTCCGAGTGCCCTTCATTTAATTCAGGCTCTTCCACACGAATCGACAGTTCTTCACGATTTTGTTGAAGCAACCGTCTAGTTTCATCCATCTGACGATCCAGCATCGTCTGAATCATCAATTGCACACCAGCCATGGTTATTGGGTCAGGTGCTGCTGCTACGACAGGTACTTGCTCAATCACTGGTGGTTGATTCCTGTTTTCGTCAGCATTTCCAACTCCACTTCTTGTTCTCACCATTTTGATCTACACACCGAATAAGGTGAAATTAGATCCTCAATCATGATAGATAATCAAATCATCCTTATCACTTCGAAACGTTTACATGCTAGTTCTAATATCGTAGACGTACGCTTAGAATCCTACACACATAAGGTTTCTAGATCCGTTCGGCAACAGACCATAGATCCGAACAAATAATATCATATATGGCAACATATAACATTTAGCACATAAAGCATTTTAGGCAACTTTCCTAAAATAAACTAGTGCTCGTGTCTAAACCACAACAAACACACATCTCAAAATTTCACTTAGCATTCTAAGTTTAAGTCTAGAAATCCTACAAATTCCTAGTTCGCTTAAACTAATGCTCTGATACCAACTGTGACATCCCCAAAATCTCGGCCATAAAAGACTGATTTTCATTTATGCCTTTAAATATTTTCAGAGTAAATCCTTTTGATTTGAAAGAGTTGCGGAATTTGTTCCCAAAAACAAAACATGATAAAACAATGTTTACCAAAGCATTTCATAAAAGAAATGTATTTTCATTATAATCAAAACTCGGGGTGTCATGTTCCGATACAGACCAATAAGCATAAAAGAATACATTACAAGTCATTTAACAAACATAAACATATGCAGACTTGTAAACAAAACAACTTGATGGTTCATCCATCTCATGCCCTTCCGCCACTTCCTGTAATACAATTTAAAACTGAGAGGGTCAGGCTTGGGAGCCTGGTGAGCATATAGGGTTTTCAACCCACAATAAATATCATATTTAATTTTCACCAACCAACAATAACCCAATTACCCATTCCCGTTATTCTCACTTTAATGTCCCTAATACAACTTCATAAGGGACCTAGTCTAAGAATATTTCATCGGGGCGACAACACATGCTTCGGGGGTACCTCAGCAATAAGTCAAATAAGGCAACCATGAGGGGGATGGAGTGCAGCGAATGAACACCCAAGTTCATTAACACCTATAGGTGGCGAACCTGCTAATGTTTCCATAAGACTATCTAGAAAAGTATGTGGTCGTCATCTAAACTCCGCTAGATGACTAAATCAAACAACAACGAGGCCTCTCATCTGTTAATTACACACCAACTATCTACCCATGTTCTACCCAACATATTAGTAGATAAAAATATACATTTTTATACATAGTTTAAAAAAAACTTTATAGCATGCTTTAATCAACACATAATCCACATAACAGATGAGGCACACACACACATAGCACATATCTCATAGAGAATAAATCATATCTATGAGATAGAAGAAAGTGAATACACATTCACACACATAACCACAAAATTATACACATAATACGTATTCCGTATAAAATACTTCATAATTATGCGATAGAAGAAAGTAACTACACACTCACACTTATAAACAACAATATATTTAATACACTCGAACCAAACTTGTATTATTATCGTGTTTATGAAAGGTAGTATACACTCACTTGATCAGAAGATGATCGGACATCACTACGACTTGCAGAAGTAGTAATCCTCAGCAGATCTGGAAGATCTCCTCGAAAATCGAACTTCTCGCGGGCAGAGCTTCGACTCGGAAACCACACTTCTCGGGATTTTCGGGATCTCGGGACTTGCCTCGGCGCTCGGGAATATTACCGGGTCTTTGGGATATAATCGACACGCAAAACGAGGAAAAGGACTAGAGAGAAGGAAGAAATTTTGAATGAGAAATGAGCTGCCTTTGGATCCCCTTTTATAGAGGCTGAGCCTCGCACGTACGTGGGGCGTACGCCTGTACGCGAGGCGTACAGGGCTTCGAAATCGTCACTGGATGCGTCATCCGAAATTTTGACACTCTTCGGAGTACGCGGGGCGTTCTTGCGTACGTCGGATCGGTCCGGTGACTGGGCTTCGGATAAGGCCGGATTTTTGATTTAAAAATAAATACAAATTAATTAATAAACTTCGGAAATTCATAACTTCTTCATACGAACTCCGTTTTCGACGTTCTTTATATCCACGCGAAGGTGAGACTACGCTCTACAACTTTCGTTTAGACTTCGTTGGCTAATTTTGATTTTATTTTTATTATTTATTTTTAATAGGCCGCGACAGACAAACTTCGTTATAAATTCATAACTTCTTCCTTTGACGTCCGTTATCGCCTAACTTTTTATCGCTTCGACACCAACAATGAGATCTTCGATTCTCATTTAGATCGATTCGGCTAAAAACCCCTCGATCTCAAATCGAGTAAAACAGGCTGCATACTGCTAAGCCGAAACTTCGATAAATCATAACTTCCTCATACGAAGTCAGATTTGGGCGTTCTATATATATTCGGAAACCTCGTTTCAACTACAACATAAATCAAAGTTATTAAGTTTATTTTACACTTAAATTTTGATGCTTATTTTTTTATTCTTAATTAATCAAACCACATAATTAACCAATTAAGCATAAAACACATAATACTCAAATAATACAATCTTATTACTTCAAAATGGGTTACAAAGGTTAACCTAGACTATTACATTGCTAAAAGTGGCAAGCCCGGAAATACAGGCGTTACAAGCATCTTCAATCTATCATTTATCAAACTAGTAAAAAAAAGTCAAAGTAATTTTTCATCATCATCCATCCCAATAGGAACTTGATCTATAAGTTATAAATGATAAAACAACCACACTACCTTATCAAAGTCAACAGAAAATGTTTCATCAGGATGTAAAACAAATGTCCCTATCTCAAATAACCAGTTGAATTGTAGTGCTTGACCTTTTCTGATAATAAATTTTCAAAATAATAATTAAAAAAAACATTTTTAATCAGATTAATATATAAATATATCGAGTGGAGTACCCATGAGCTTTCTCTAACCCATCTTTGTATTGAAGTTGTATTTCGTAGTACATATAAAGTTAAGTAAAATAAATTAAACAATCTTTTTTTTATAAAAAAAGAAATCTGGTAATAAAAGCTTACGTAAACCCCAAAATCAGTTGGCCATGGTGTAGATTTCCAGATTGTTGCCGAGTCTGATTTTGCCAACTCCAATGGTTAGAATTGTGTGCCAAGAAGCCATTCTTATTGCTAGACTAATAAATAAAAATTAAGAACCCAAAATCCGTCAAAAAGGTATTTAAGCATTTTAAATTGTTTTTATATAAGATTCCATTAGAGAAAGGCAGTATAATTGAGGATGGCATACAAACACTGGTCCAGTAGAGAGTTCATTATTCCCATCAAACTAAAAATAGCATCAAAAGCATGAAACTTCAAGTCCAAAGTTAGATTAACCACCACACTTTCCAAACAAACATTATCATGCACCCGAATCAAATACACAAAAAATAATATCAAAAGAATGCAACATGCGGCCAAAAACAGGGTGGCATAGATAATTAGATTGTTACCTATAGTGATGTCACATAATGACCCAAGAACTTAAGATATATATGACAATACTTACAGGTTTGATTCAAAAACACACAAACAGAAGAGGATAAGTACTCAGCTGATGATTTTGAATCCTTTTCCCCACTTACTTCCTTTGACCCCATCCTTGATTCTTTTTACCATCTAATTTTTTCAACCAAATCCAATGCAATAGGAGGCTGAGAAAGCCTCATTCATCAACTACCTACCTGCAATGCAATAAACAAGTCAAATAAATTTAACCAGACATCTGGATTGAAGCATAAAAATCTAACATGCATATGATCTGGTTATGATTCATATGTTTCTAAATATATTAATTCTCTGATTATGGTGGTTTAAAGAATGATCTAGGAAGAAAAAAATTAAGTTTCAAATTGAGGGGTATAACAATCAAAACCAAGAATGAAATTTTTCTACAATAATAAAATCAAACCTGGTTTGATAGAGGTATAGAGGTCTTGATGAGGTCGTAACCTTTATCCCTTACTGCCACCATGGATCACAAAACAGCAAAAGATGAGTGTATCAAATGGAGTGTCAGCATGGGTGAATGTTGATTCAAGCCCTAGAAATTACACCAAAGGGGTGGGAGAGAGGGAGGGGGAAATGATTTTCAATGTAACATAAAGGAGGTTGCTTCGAGCCCTAGAAATCACAAGACATCGAGAACATTGAAGAAGTTAAGGGGGTGTTTGAGAGTGATGTGTGTTCTTGTTCTGGATGTGTAGCAGAGATGGCATCATGCTTGAAGGTGGTTACAATCAGCATTGATTTTGGGTGGATGGTAGGTGAAGTGGGGATGTCGATCGACGTTTCAGAGTAAAATTAGAGATTGGAGAGCCCAAGAGGAGAGAATGAGAGCCCAAGAGTAAAATCACAAAAGTGTGGAGTGTGAATGAGTTTTTAGGGTTCAATGGTAGTGACAATGGCTTA
The DNA here is from genome assembly GCF_051521515.1 of Lactuca serriola. Taxonomy (NCBI): domain Eukaryota; kingdom Viridiplantae; phylum Streptophyta; class Magnoliopsida; order Asterales; family Asteraceae; genus Lactuca; species Lactuca serriola. The sequence goes on along the minus strand of NC_136415.1, from coordinate 245,631,853 downwards.
GGGTTTGCAGATGGTGGTGTAGGGGTCGTCGGTTGCTTTACAGAGAGATAAGAAGTCGATACGAAAAGACGAGATTGACCCATCTGGTAATAAACGGACTCGGGAATCTGAACAAAATGACCCGAGATTGACCCATCTAGTAACAACGCTATTGATGCCATTCCTTCCATTTTCGACTGTTCATCCTCCACTTCCTCTACTGCTACTTCTTCACCATCTTCTATTTTTCTGTATGTTACATCAAAACGGAGGTAAAAAGGGTTTTTTTCGAGAGTGCTAGATTCAGATTCGCTTTTTATTCAAAATGTCCAATTTTTTGCTGGACACAGTCCAAATTTTTACATAGGTGCCACCAAATCATTCAAAACTAGAAAAAGATATGTGAAGAAACGAAAAAAATAAAAGCATTACCTAGGTCTCTAACGCAAAAGTTTCAAAGGTGATGACGAGATGTAATCGGGAAGTTAATGGAGCAAAGTTACAGTTCTTCGTCTGTGTGTTTTTCGATTTATCTATAGGGAATCTGAAACAAACGAGAATCAATATTTGCATTCCTAATATTTAGACTTGAGAGTATAATTAGGGCTTTTTCTAGCAATTTCAACATCGAGTAGGAGATATGGTGGTTCCAGTAGGTAGAAGTAAGTGAGGGAAGAAGTAGGCAGCAGTCAATGTCGGGAGGGGGAAGGAAGGAGCGTCCATAATTTGGGCAAGAGGGAAAGGAGAAAAAAAAGGAAGGCGGGATTTTTAATTTTTTCAAAATTTCATTTCCCCCTACTGTTAAAGGATGGAACGCGCGTTCCATTAAAAATTATAAAGCGACATCCTTAGACGACGCATATTTTATTATAGGTGCCCTCCGTGTTTTTTTTTGTGAGACACTAATTTAAGGGCACGCAATAATGCGTGTCCTCTATTGTTAAATTTTTTGAAGAGATGACACTTTTTTAAAGTCACTCTCTTTTGCGTAACATAAATCAACGAGTGTCGTGGTTTGCGCGTCGTAAAAGGGTCTTTTTCTTGTAGTGGCACTTTGTGAATCACAATACAATGGAATCTTTTTCATATTAATTTCATAGTCACACAATTGACTCTGGATCCATATGATTTGCAAAGTGCAAGTGACAGTGTAACAGCCCGGAATTCCAGGTATCTTTATTGATTTGATTATTTTGTGTTTTGAGAGGGGACTCGGCGAGTTGGAGCTCAGACTCGCCGAGTAGGGTCGCGATTCTGGACTCGGCGAGTCCAGGATATGGACTCGGCGAGTCTGCGCTGTTTAATGAAACCCTAATTTCTCGGGTTTGGGACCTATTTAAAGGGCCTTATGGCCGTCATTTGTGCTCACCAGTCCCTTGATTGAAACCCTAATCGAGTGTGAGCGTTTGGAGCATAGAAGGAGGCTATTATTGATCTTGGAGGTGTCATTTTGCAAGGAAAGAGGAAATCAGCCAAGGGGAAAGCAAGAGGAGCCATCTTCTGAGGATTTGGAGTCCAGAGCATCTCTATTGGGGTAATATTTCGAGCTATTCTCTTCTATGTTGGTGTTTTCATTGATTTAGGGTTTATTGAACCCTTTTGTGGCTAGATCTTGTGCTCCCTTGGACCCCTAAGAGATTTAGACTATAGATCTGGACCCCTAAAGGTCCAAAGTGTCCCTTTGCCCAAGCTTTTTGGGAATCAATGGAAGTTTTGGGTTGGAACCCTTATGCTTTAGATCAAAATGTTCATTATAAGCCATGGGGTGTGTTATGGACACCAAGATAGGGACTTTACGTGGTGAATCAGTCTTGAAAGGCTAGATCTATGAATTGATGGAACAGATCTGACCTTAAAAGCGAGTTTGAGTAATTGCATGGCATGGACTCGCCGAGTCCGATGAGCAGACTCGGCGAGTAGCTTGAAGATTGCCTTGGATCGGCCAGTGAGTGATCCAGTCGAGTCACGGGTTGACTCACTGAGTCAGGACGAGTTAGAGAGGGTCGACAGGTGGTCTGAGTCGAGTTGGGACTCGCCGAGTTGTTCTTGAGACTCGGCGTGTTGAGTCGGGGTGGCCCCGCGACTCTCCCAGGTGGAACTCGTCGAGTCAGGGGAAGTACTCGACAAGTAAGAAGGGAATCCTATGGAGTTGGCGGATACGTCTAGACTCGCCGAGTTGCCCATGTGCACTCGCCGAGTCCGGTCAAGTTGACCGTTGACCGTTGACCGTTGACCAGAGTTGACCTATGTTTGACTTCTTAAGGATAGTCAAACTTAGAAGATAAAAGTGTTAATAAGAGATGAATGATGTTATAGGGAGATTGTAGCTCGGCGGATCGAGCACGAGTGACTTCGGGATTTGCTAGCTTTCGATATTCACGAGGTGAGTCTTCTCATTATACTGTACTCGGAAGGGTTTGACTGTGTGACCGGAAGGTCGGATATGATATGTGATATATGTGCTATATGTGATAAGTTAATTGTTATACGTCCTATGTATGTTATGTGGGCCGGAAGGCATTATGTCATGGGCCGGAAGGCGTGTAATGTGGACCGTAAGGTTGGCGTGGGTAGGACCGGAAGGTTTACCCAGTAGGGACGGAAGTCCCCTGAGACACATGGACCGGAAGGTCAGGGCCTGGAAAGGCGTATGTGCGTAAGTTGTATTTTGGGGAACTCACTAAGCATTTATGCTTACAGTTGTTGTGTATGTGTTTCAGGTACTAGCGAGGACCGTGGGAAGGCGCCGGCGTGATCTGTACACACTGATAGATGTTTTGTGATCTTGGGATTCATATGATTTGTATTCTGACATGACACTTGGAATGTTTATGCCTTGTTTTGAATGAAAATACTTTATTTTGAAATGAAAAATTTGTTTGAAAATTTACGTTGTTACAAATTGGTATCAGAGCCTTGGTTTGAGGGATTCGTGTGCACCTTCGGGCGTAACTGAACTCAAACCGAGGATTTGAGGAAAACTTTTAAAATAAAGGAATAAACTCTTATAAATAATTTTGTGGTAAACAAGAAAGAAGCAGTGTGTACGATCAGTCAGCGCCCGAACGGTAAAGATCCCCAAAATACCTTACAAAGTTATGTTAAGAGATAAGATATGATATGAATTGTTATGCATGCTAGAAGACTAGGTATTCATGATAGGACTAGAGTGGCCTTATTTGTGATGCCTTAGTCTAGGGAGGTTTGCTGATCTGGGATGCTTTGATAGCGTGCGGGTAGATAGTGCATAACAAAAGTAGAGTACTCACTATCCGGGGTTTGGGGAGGAAGACTTGGGATGAATGCTGATGCCGTGTGGTCGGTAGTATTGGGCCCGTACTACCGAAGACACCGGGTCAGGGGGAAACCCAAGTAAGAATCCCTAGATATCGAAGACTGAGTAGGGTTGCGTTATCGAGTGCGGTTATACTCGATGGAGTCTCTGATAGTTTTATGTTGTATTTCAGAGACATCATGGTTGGACCACGCCACAGACCGACTACAAGCGGTGTGAGTGACGAGGAGATTCGTCAGATGATTCATGAGGAGGTGGCTGCAGCGATCCAGGCTGAGATTCCGGAGATGTTTGGGTCTATTAAGATCACCTTGATGGAGACTTTTGATGAGCGGTACGCCGCATTGACTGAGGCTGCAGCCGCTGCAGCTACCGCAGCTGTGGCCGCTGCCAGGCCACAGGGGGGTGACTCGTTGCTGTTTCGGGAGTTCAGCAACACGAAGCCACCTGAGTTTGATGGGACGCAGGATCCGATTGCTGCGATGAGGTGGATCGCTGATATTGAGGGGTGCTTCTACACTTGTTCATGTCCGGAGCATCTGAGGGTATGGTTCGCTTTGAACCAGCTCCGTCTGGGAGCGAAGGATTGGTGGAAGTTCGTGACGGCGAACTTCACTTTGGCAGAGATTTCAGCAGTGACATGGGAGAGGTTTACCTCTATGTTCAGAGACGAGTACGTTCCCCCGGTGGAGAGGGAACGATTGGTTCAGGAGTTCTTGACCCTCAAGTAGGGTACTGATTCGGTTACGGTGATCACGCGGAAGTTTCATGAGAGGGCGATGTTCTGCCCCGAGCTGGTGTCCACAGAGCAGGCTCGGATGAGCCGGTACTTGGGTGTTTTGAGGAGGGATATCCGGGAGTTTGTGTCAAACTCCACCTATCATACCTTTGCTGAGCTTCAGGCGAATGCCAGGAAGCGCGAGATCGAGTTGGAGACCCAGGCCAGGGAGGAGGCCGAGTCTCAGCGGGTGGACCGGCGGCCGGCTCAGTCTCAGCCGGCAGCCAAGCGGACTAAGTCCGCCGATTCGAGGACGGGAGGTCCGAAGGGCCGCACTTGCGGAAAGTGCGGCAAGGGTCATGAGGGGACATGTCGATCTGGTGCTTGCTACAAGTGTGGCAAGGAGGGGCACATCGCTAGGGATTGCCCCAAGGGGTTTATGGTTTGCTTTCATTGCAACCAGACAGGCCATCGAAAGGCCGAGTGCCCTCAGCTTCTTCAGGGATCTGCACCTGCTGCCAGGACTACTGAGACTCGACCGGTGAAGGCCGAGGCCCCGAGGGCTCGTGGGAGAGCCTTTCAGCTGACTGCGGAGGAGGTCCGCGCTGCGCCCGATGTTGTGGCAGGTATGCTTTATTTCATGTATTTATTTCGATGTTGAGATGTTATTCTTATGTTATGATATGCGTAGGTACTTTTCTTGTGAACTCTGTGCCTGCTTTAGTGTTATTTGACTCGGGTGCGAGTCGGTCCTTTGTATCATTGGCTTTTAGTCAGCATATCAGCGTTAGTCGTGAGTCGTTGAGTCGGCCTCTGAGAGTTTCTATAGCTGACGAGAGAGTGATTTGTGCCACGGAGGTTCTCCGGGGATGTGTGTTAGAGATTTTCGAGGTTGAGTTTCCGATTGATCTGATTCCTATTGCGATGGGTGATGTCTGTGTCATTGTGGGCATGGACTGGTTGAGCCGATTCGGCGCCGTCATCGACTGTGAGCGTTTGCTGGTGACTATACGAGACCCTAGTGGGGGAGTTCTTTCGGTGTACGGCGAGGGTACCCGTTCATGATCAGCTTTTTGTTCGGCCGCTAGGGCGAGGCAGTGTCTATAGCAGGGCTGTAAGGGTTTTGTGGCGTATGTGATGGATACGCGGGAGGTTTCCGAGAGACCGAGATCAGTTGAGGAGGTCCCAGTGGTGCGTGAGTTTCCAGATGTTTTCCCCGAGGAGCTGCCGGGAGTACCTCATGTGAGGCAAGTAGAGTTTGGTATCGATCTGGTTCCGGGGGCCGCGCCTATCGCTAAGGTGCCTTATCGTCTTGCACCTCCAGAGATGTAAGAGTTGTCCTCGCAGCTTCAGGAGTTGCTGGGGAAGAGATTCATTCGGCCGAGCAGCTCGCCGTGGGGAGCACCTATTATGTTCGTCAAGAAGAAGGATGGTTCACACCGGATGTGCATTGATTACCGGGAGTTGAACAAGTTGACGGTCAAGAACCGTTACCCGTTACCGAGGATCGACGATTTATTCGATCAGTTGCAGGAAGCATCTTGGTTTTCCAAGATCGATCTGAGGTCAGGGTACCATCAGGTGAGAGTGCGGGATGAGGACGTCCAGAAGACAGCGTTTAGGACGCGATATGGGCATTACGAGTTTGTGGTGATGCCTTTCGGGCTCACCAATGCCCCGGCTGTGTTCATGGATCTCATGAACAGGGTATGTAGGCCGATGTTGGATCGGTCAGTGATTGTATTTATCGATGATATTCTGGTGTATTCGAGATCTAGAGAGCAGCATGAGGAGCATTTGAGGGAGGTCCTTGAGGTATTGAGATCGGAGAAGCTTTATGCAAAGTTCTCCAAATGTGATTTCTGGTTGCGGGAGGTCCAGTTCCTAGGACATCTCGTTAACCAGGAAGGGATTCTGGTCGATCCGGCCAAAGTCGAGGCGGTGATGAGCTGGGAGGTGCCGAAGTCACCATCGGAGATCAGGAGCTTCCTTGGGTTGGCAGGGTATTATCAGAGATTTATTAAGGATTTCTCCAAGATCGCAGTACCGCTCACCAGATTGACCCGGAAGGGTGTTACATTCTCATGGGGCCCCGAGCAGCAGACCTCCTTTGAGACACTTCGCCAAAGGTTGTGCGAAGCCCCGGTATTAGCTCTCCCAGAAGGGATGGAGGATTTTGTAGTATATTGCGATGCATTGATTTTGGGGCTGGGTGCAGTGTTGATGCAGAGGGGTCATGTGATAGCTTATGCGTCGAGGCAGCTGAAGCCTCATGAGACGAGATATCCCACGCATGATTTAGAGTTGGGGGCAGTAGTGTTCGCTCTCAAGATTTGGCGTCACTACTTGTATGGGGTTCGATGTACGATATACACGGACCATAAGAGCTTGAAGTATTTGATGGATCAGCCCAACCTAAATATGCGTCAGAGGAGGTGGTTGGATGTGGTCAAGGATTATGATTGTGGGATCCTGTACCACCCAGGCAAGGCTAATGTGGTAGCCGATGCATTGAGCCGCAGGGCGGAGAGCACTCCACTGCGAGATGTATGTTTGAGATTGACCGTGATAGCTCCAGTATTGGATGCTATTCGTGGGCCGCAGGCCGTGGCTGTGCGACCGGAGATGCAGAAGAGAGAGCGGGTCGTTGGTTTGGTTTCAGAGTTCGTTACGGATGGACGAGGGCTTATGACGTTTCAGGGTCGGATTTGGGTACCGTTCGTGGGTGGTACACGTATTACTTTGATGGAAGAGGCTCATCGTTCGAAGTTTTCGATCCATCCGGGGGCTACGAAGATGTATTTGGATTTGAGGAAAGAGTATTGGTGGCCCTGTATGAAGAGGGACGTCGCATGGTTCGTTGAGAGGTGCTTGACCTGCCGCAGGGTTAAGGCCGAGCACCAGAGACCGCATGGCAAGTTGCAGCCATTGGAGGTTCCCGAATGGAAGTGGGAACAGATCACTATGGATTTCATCACCAAATTGCCGAGGACTACCAGAGGAGTTGATGCAATTTGGGTGATTGTGGATAGGTTGACGAAGAGCGCTCACTTCCTTGCCATCAGTGAGAGTTCTTCAGCGGAGAAGTTGGCAGAGATATATGTGAGAGAAGTGGTATCTCGGCATGGGGTGCCGATCTCGATTGTTTCAGACCGTGATGTGCGCTTCACTTCCATATTCTGGAAGAAATTCCATGAGGAGCTGGGTACTAAATTGCATTTTAGTACCGCATATCATCCCCAGACAGACGGCCATAGCGAGCGGACGATTCAGACGCTGGAGGACATGCTTCGAGCGTGTGTGTTAGATTTCGGGGGTAGCTGGGATGCGTATTTACCCTTGGCAGAGTTTTCCTACAACAACAGCCATCATTCGAGCATTGGTATGCCACCCTTTGAGCTGTTGTATGGTAGGAGGTGTCGGACCCCCATTTGCTGGGGAGAGGTTGGGCAGAGAGTGATGGGAAGTACAGAGATCGTGCTTCAGACGACAGAGCAGATTCAACAGGTCAGACAGAGGTTATTGACCGCCCAAAGCCGACAGAAGAGTTATGCAGACAGACGCCGGTCCGAGCTTGAGTTTCAGGTCGGCGACTTCGTTCTCCTAAAAGTTTCTCCTTGGAAAGGAGTGATTCGATTCAGGAAGAGGGGCAAGTTGGGGCCCCGGTATATTGGGCCATTTCGTGTGATTGCAAGGGTAGGCCGGGTAGCCTATCGTTTGGAGTTGCCAGCCGAGTTGGGGCAGATCCACGACACTTTTCACGTGTCGCAGTCGAGGAAGTGTATAGCCGATGAGTCGGCAGTGGTTCCATTAGAGGATATTCATGTGGATGCGAGTCTGAATTATGCTAAGAGGCCTGTGGCCATCAGGGATCGGAAGATCAAGGTTCTGAGGAACAAGGAGGTACCTCTGGTGTTGGTTCAGTGGCAACACCGGAAGGGATCGGAGATGACCTGGGAGCCGGAGCGCGAGATGCGGGAGCAGCATCCGGAGCTATTTTCAGAGCGAGACTTCGAGGGCAAAGTCTAGTTCTAGTGGGGGAGAATTGTAACAGCCCGAAATTCCAGGTATCTTTATTGATTTGATTATTTTGTGTTTTGAGAGGGGACTCGGCGAGTTGGAGCTCAGACTCGCCGAGTAGGGTCGCGATTCTGGATGCGGGATTCGGTTGGACTCAGCGAGTCCAGGATATGGACTCAGCGAGTCTGCGCTGTTTAATGAAACCCTAATTTCTCGGGTTTGGGACCTATTTAAAGGGCCTTATGGCCGTCATTTGTGCTCACCAGTCCCTTGAGTGAAACCCTAATCGAGTGTGAGCGTTTGGAGCATAGAAGGAGGCTATTATTGATCTTGGAGGTGTCATTTTGCAAGGAAAGAGGAAATCAGCCAAGGGGAAAGCAAGAGGAGCCATCTTTTGAGGATTTGGAGTCTAGAGCATCTCTATTGGGGTAATATTTCGAGCTATTCTCTTCTATGTTGGTGTTTTCATTGATTTAGGGTTTATTGAACCCTTTTGTGGCTAGATCTTGTGCTCCCTTGGACCCCTAAGAGATTTAGACTATAGATCTGGACCCCTAAAGGTCCAGAGTGTCCCTTTGCCCAAGCTTTTTGGGAATCAATGGAAGTTTTGGGTTGGAACCCTTATGCTTTAGATCAAAATGTTCATTATAAGCCATGGGGTGTGTTATGGACACCAAGATAGGGACTTTACGTGGTGAATCAGTCTTAAAAGGCTAGATCTATGAATTGATGGAACAGATCTGACCTTAGAAGCGAGTTTGAGTAATTGCATGGCATGGACTCGCCGAGTCCGATGAGCAGACTCGGCGAGTAGCTTGAAGATTGCCTTGGATCGGCCAGTGAGTGATCCAGTCGAGTCACGGGTTGACTTAGTGAGTCAGGACGAGTTAGAGAGGGTCGACAGGTGGTCTGAGTCGAGTTGGGACTCGCCGAGTTGTTCTTGAGACTCGGCGTGTTGAGTCGGGGTGGCCCCGCGACTCTCCCAGGTGGAACTCGTCGAGTCAGGGGAAGTACTCGACGAGTAAGAAGGGAATCCTATGGAGTTGGCGGATACGTCTAGACTCGCCGAGTTGCCCTTGTGCACTCGCCGAGTCCGGTCAAGTTGACCGTTGACCGTTGACCAGAGTTGGCCTATGTTTGACTTCTTAAGGATAGTCAAACTTAGAAGATAAAAGTGTTAATAAGAGATGTATGATGTTATAGGGAGATTGTAGCTCGGCGGATCGAGCACGAGTGACTTCGGGATTTGCTAGCTTTCGATATTCACGAGGTGAGTCTTCTCACTATACTGTACTCGGAAGGGTTTGACTGTGTGACCGGAAGGTCGGATATGATATGTGATATATGTGCTATATGTGATAAGTTAATTGTTATATGTGCTATGTATGTTATGTGGGCCGGAAGGCATTATGTCATGGGCCGGAAGGCGTGTAATGTGGACCGTAAGGTTGGCGTGGGTAGGACCGGAAGGTTTACCCAGCAGGGACGAAAGTCCCCTGAGACACATGGACCGGAAGGTCAGGGCCTGGAAAGGCGTATGTGCGTAAGTTGTATTTTGGGGAACTCACTAAGAATTTATGCTTACAGTTGTTGTGTATGTGTTTCAGGTACTAGCGAGGACCGTGGGAAGGCGCCGGCGTGATCTGTACACACTGATAGATGTTTTGTGATCTTGGGATTCATATGATTTGTATTCTGACATGACACTTGGAATGTTTATGCCTTGTTTTGAATGAAAATACTTTATTTTGAAATGAAAAATTTGTTTGAAAATTTACGTTGTTACAGACAGCTACAACATACTTAGCTTTAGCAGTGGAAATTGCAACACAAGTTTGCTTTTTCGATTGCCAACTTACAAGCTTCCCATCTAACAACTAACATCCTCCACTTGTACTTTTTCGATCCAGTGTATATCCTCCCAGATCTGCATCCGAGAACGCTTGAATGAGAAATACTGATTTCGAAGGATACCACAATCATAACAAAATTGTTCCCTTTAGATAACGTAAAATATTTTTCACCGCAGTCAAGTGTGGTTCTCTTGGATTTGCTTGATACCTAGCGCAATTGCATACAGAAAACATGATATTAGGTCAACTTGTTGTAAGATAAAGCAATGAACTTATCATACTCCTTTATAAAGTAAGATCAACAGCAGGTGTGTCTAACGAAGGTGTTAGCCTTGTTCCAACTGCCATTGGTACTCTTAACTTCGTGCTATTTGTCATTCCAAATTTTTCGAGCAAATTCCTGGTATATTTTTCTTGATTGATGAAAATTCCTTCTCTACTTTGATGAATGTTTAAACCAAGAAAATTATTGATTTTACCCATCATACTCATTTCGAATTGGCTTTTCATTAAACATTCAAATTCACTAGACAAAGCAGGGTTAGTAGAGCCAAAAATAATATCATCGACATAAATTTGAACAAGCATTAGATGATTCGCAACTTTCTTTCGAAATAATGTGGGGTCAACTGATCCTTGTTTAAATTTTGATTGTTTTAAGAAATTGGTAAGAGTTGCATACCAGGCTCTTGGTGCTTGTTTTAACTCATATACTGCTTTATCTAAAATATAAACATGATCAAGATATTTTTCATCTATGAAACCTGGAGGTTGTTCAACATAAATTGTTTCTTCGAGTTCACCATTGAGAAAAGCACACTTCACATCCATTTGATAAACATCAAAATCTTTGTGAGCTATATAAGACAAAAATATTCGAACAGCCTCGAGTCTTGCGACATAGGCAAAGGTTTCTTCATAATCGATACCTTCATGTTGCGAATATCGTTTAACAACTAATCGTGCTTTATTTCGAACAATATTTCCATCCTTTTCAGTTTTGTTTTTGAAAATCCATTTTAATCCGACAATTGAAACATTTTCATGTTTAGGAATTAACCTCCAACCTTGTTTCTTTCGAACTCATCTAGCTCAGATTGCATTGCTACAACCCAACCTGAGTGTTCCATTGCAACCTTAACTGTCTTTGGTTCTATTTTCGATATGAAAACATTAACATGCAAAATTATTGATGAGCATTCAGTACCTCATTCTTTGCACGAATTTGAGCTCTAGTCAAAACACCATCTTGTGGATTCCCAATGACTTGTTCTTTTGGATTATTTCTTGTCCATTTTTCTAGTGGTGGATATGTTGGATCAAAGTCTAAAGGTGCATCTTCGTACATTTCTTCATTTTCAGATCCTGCAACAAAATTATTATCATTTAGTTCATGAAATTCATTGTTTTGATCAAGATTTATGGTTTTAGTATCCTTATGCTCCCCCTCAACATAATTGTCATTCTAATGCTCCCCATCGAAAACGTCATGCATACTGCTCTTCTCCCATCGAAAGGATGCTCCCCCTCAACATTTGAGGGTATATGCAAGTGCTCCCCGTCCATTTGTGCATCTAGCATACTTTCGCCATTAGCAATTCTATCTGATGTGATTGTCGAATCATTAGAATGTTTCGAAGATTCAGGAGTTTGATTATCAACAACATTTACCTCAGCATCAACAGCCCTGTCTCGAATACCAAAAATTAAATCATAATCAAAATAAGATGAATTATAACTTTCAGACTCATCATTTGATTCATTAAGAATTGGTTTTTGTTCGAAATCTTTTAAAACTTGGTTCACATAGTAATCATCAAATGTGAGATTAAATGTATCTTCAACTTTTCGTGTTCGTTTATTTAAGACTCTGTATGCAACCGAGTTATTTGAATATCCCAAAAATATTCCTTCATCAGCCTTAGCTTGAAATTTCGAAAGATTATCTTTGAGATTCATGATAAAACACCTGCAGCCAAAAACATGCATGAATTTGACATTAGGTTTTCGGTTATTTATGATTTCATACAGAGTTATATTAAAATGATGATGAATGAAAGATCGATTCTGAGTAAAACATGTTGTCGAAACTGCTTCTGCCCATAGATATGGAGGAAGATTCGCATATGTCAACATTGTTCGTGCTGCTTCACAAAGAGACCTATTCCTCCTTTCAACCACACCATTTTGTTGTGGTGTATATGGTGAAGAGAAATTATGTGAAATTCCTTTTTCTGTTAAGAACGAATCGAGGACATTGTTTTTAAACTCCGAACCATTATCACTTTTGATTTTTCGAACTTTCTTCTTTAGGCTCGTCTCAATTTTCTTGAGAAATTCGATCATTGTTTGAGCGACTTCAGATTTTAACCTGAGAAAATACACCCAAGTAAATCGTGAAAAATCATCAACAATAACCAAAATGTACCGTTTCTTGTTAAGAGTTTCGACAGTTGATGGTCCACAAAGGTCAATATGAAGAAGTTCCAACGGTTCAACAATCTTCGAATCTATGACAATTGGATGTCTTTTACGATGTTGTTTTCCTTGTTCGCAAGCTACACATAAAGTATCATTGTCAAACTTTAGAACAGGTTAACCTCGAACAAGATCTTCTACTACCAACTTATTCAGATTTCGAGAGTTTCAATGAGATAAACGTCGATGCCACAACTAGCTAACATCAGATGGAGCTTTTGAAAGTAAACAAACTAAGGGTTTCCCAACAATAGGTTTGATGTCAAGAGTGAACATATCGCCATATCTTTTTGATTTTAGTTAAACTTCGTGCGTCTCAACATTAGAAATGACACTTCCTTCTTCGTTAAACACAACTTGATTGCCAGTGCCCACAAGTTGTGAAACACTTATCAAATTATGTTTAAGACCTTCGACATAAGCAACACGATTCACTGTAAAATTGTCCATTTGTTACTTTGCCATAACCTTTAACTTGACACTTGTGATTATTTCCAAACTTCACTACTCCTGCATTGTCCAGACTTCTAAAATCATGCAAATTCTCCTTCCTTCTAGTCATGTGATGTGAGCAACCACTATGTATATGCCATTTCTCATCATATTGCTCGTCACAAAGTACCTACAATCATTAAAAAAAAATTAGGTAGCCCAGGCTATTTGGGTCCTTGGTCATTAGTTTGAAAAAGTGAATGAAATTTAGAACCTAAAGCCCAATTTCAAACTTTAGTTTTGAAAGTATCAATTAAGTCGACATTATCAGTTAAAGATATTGAAACATAATTTTTCAATAGTTTTGGATTTTCACTGACTTTCTTCTATGCTTCTCAGTGTGTTTGTCCTTTGAGATTGGTTTCAATTTTGGAACTGGAGTATTTGATTCTTTCGAAAATGAACTTCCAGATGAAGTATCATTCAAATACTGTTCATAGGCCTTCTTGATTTGATGTTGAGAAAACTTTCCCGATTGATACTTTTTCCTTTTTTCCTCAAGCCAATGATTTATTGTTTCCAGCCCAAATGAACCTTTTGTGTACGAAACTTTAGTGGCTTTGTGTGTAGATGGATTCGGAAAATTTGGTTTTTGTGGAATAAACTTTGCAGATGTTTTGGATTTATCATTCACAAATGTTTGATTGTTTGCAAAGTTTCGAACGTTTTCAAATTTTCGAACATTTTCGAATTGACGAACATTAACAAAATATCGATTTGTTCTATCTGACGAAAATTTGTTTTGACCGTTTGTTGGTTTTAAAAAAGATGAATTTGAAGTTGAGTACTTTTGTTGACTTTTTGAATGAAAATTCTTTTGCTGAACATTTGTTTGAAAAGTCTTTGAAGATGTTGATTTTAAACACTTCATTGAATAATTTTGAGAATCAGACGAAATTGGTTGTGCGAGATTTTCCTTTTTATCCGATCGAGTTGAAAACTTTGTTTTTACTAATTTAGACAACCCATTTTCAGACATTTGGTAATTTTGAATGCTTTTCATTTGACACTACTTTCCATAAAAAATTCTTTCGTGCCTGTGTTTTCGAAATTCCTTTTTTTATTCGAAAAATTTTCAACAAGATCCTTAAATTCTTGTGAATTAAGTTTCACATTCTCATTTGTTTCATTAGATTCTTGTTTGAAAATCTCTTTTGTATTTTCTTGTTTTTCAACCCATTTTTGTTGTGGTTTTTGTCTTTGAAAAACATACGAATTTTTTGCTAGATTATTTTCGACAGTGCTTTGATTTGAAAACAATCCTTCTTCGGATATTTTCTTGTTATCTTCTTCAATTATTTTGTTGAACTCCGGTTTTATGTTTTCAACATTCCTAGTAGTGACAAACACCTGAGTCAGGAATGCAACATCATCTGTGCACTTAAAATTTGGATACACCACAATGTTCGTTTCCAGAAAATGAGCACCTTTTTGAAATAACACTTTGTTGAAATTTTCAGTATCTCTAAATACTTGGTCAACAACAATTTGTTTAATGGTTGTTTCATTTTAAACATACTTTTCTGTTTCAGAATTGTTCGACACTTCTTCCTCGTTCTCATCATCACTACTATCCGTTTGATTATCTCTTACACTCACATGATCAAAGTCACAAACATTTGAAGTATAGGGTCTACCAGTGTCATCCTCAACCATCGAATCATCACAAATTTCTTTACCTTTTGAATTAGATGTGACATTAATGACAGATAACTGAGAATAATCGATACTTTCCTCCTCCTCTATTTCACTGATTTCGCTAAAACTATCATAATTATCATCGATATCAGCAAAATTAGATTGAGAGTCAAGTTTCGAATTCTCAGTTATTTTCAAAAATTTTGATTTGTTCACTTTTAGTTGAGGTATCATTCACAATTTCAACAAGCTCATCAGCATTCAAATATTCATCTATCTTGACAATACCATAAGCAAATCGATTATCAGGCACTTTATCAATACCATAAGCAAATCGATTATCAGGCACTTTATCAAATTCTGCTTTGTCTCACAATCATAGAACAAACTATCAACTTTGTCTCTTTCGAAAACAAGAAAAGGCAATAATTTCTTATGTTGTTCTTTGTTTATATTAGATGAATGATGCAATGAAGTCAATTTAGCAAATAATCATTTTGCTGAATTACAGTAAATGTTTCGCTGAGCAAGTAACATTAGAACTTCATTATCTAGACATTCCCTATCATTATTCACATTATTCAATTGCAATTCCAGATACTCTACCCTGCTACGTTTCTAATCTAGCAATTTTTAGGTCTCTAGCACCTGGATGCTTAGTTTCTTAGATTTATTAATAGCAGACACCGCAATTGTATTAAAGTAAGCAACAGTATCATCAAATGCAATTATTTCAGAATCATAAGCTTGTAAAGGAATGTTAAAAGATTGAAGAATAGAACGTACCTTCATTGTCATCGGTGTTTTGTCTCCTAATTTGGTCATGAAACAACGATTAGTCACCATTTCATCCTCATCCTCTTTAAATTGTGCGAACATAGCCCCATGCGTCAGATTACACATCGCTTTGTCATCAGATCCTGAAGACCAGATCTGATACGTGCCATCTTCCTCACCTTCTCCTCTTGCAACCAATGACATCCTTTTCGCTTTTGTACATACCTCTTCCAGTTTCTCCACATAGTATGCTTCGTCTGTAACATCCATAAATTTTACGCCAAATTTAAACTTTTTCAAACATAAATAAAAACCAAATAGTATTGTTTACAAAATGTTTTCAAATCATTTTCCATCAGAGTGTCCCAAAAATCATAACATAAGGATGAGGAGCGGTACGGTCACGCATTCGCCTTTCCATGATCTCCTGAAGTACGTGAAACAACAACTAAAGGGTCGGCCTCGGGAGACCAAAACCCAAAAACCCTAGGGGTTTTGATTTCCTTGCTACGCGTATGGGTCCTATGTTTTCAGTAGTACGGGCCCATACTACCTTCCACACCTACCCATATTTGTCTCAAGTAGCACCACAACGCCCTAACAATATCATCAACATAGGAAATGCGCTCAACCCTCATTTCTAAGGGAATACCAAATATCTCGCATCTAGTCTCACTACTTATCACGAATCACACATCCATCAAAACTTCCATCATCCCCTGCAGCGCTAGTGCATGCTAGCTGCACATAACGCTGGATCCAATAGACTTTCGAATATCCAATCCTACCCGAAGGCTGAATCAACATTCTCAGGCTATAAGATCTTTATTATGCACAACCGTGATGTAGACACTAAACATCTACAGTTATGATGTCAATTCCTCATACAAGAAATCCTAGGCTAATGGGCATCATGCAATCAGGAAAATCTATCCTGTGATTCCTGAAGATCCCTAGCCTAGCACTAGCATGTTGTTCTAACATATTAGAATATCAAATAACTGCAAGGTATTTTGGGGTTTACTTACAGGCTCCGGCTGATCGTACCCTCTGCATCCTCCATCCTTTATTTTGAAAACCATTTTAAAACTCATTTTCCGAAAATCTCCTTGATTTGAGACCGAATTCACACGAGTGTTCCTCCAATTCAATCAAACCAAGGCTCTGATACCAACTTGTAACATCCATAAATTTTACGCCAAACTTAAACTTTTTCAAACATAAATAAAAACCAAATAGCATTGTTTACAAAATGTTTTCAAATCATTTTCCATCAGAGTGTCCCAAAAATCATAAACATAAGGATGAGAAGCGGTACGGTCACGCCTTTGCCTTTCCATGATCTCCTGAAGTACCTGAAACAATAAACTGAAAACTGTAAGCCCGAGGGCTTAGTGAGCTACCCCCAAAATACCAATACCACACTGACAATACCATATCAGTAATAATCAATCAATCAACATGCATAATGGGCCATTGGCCTGACTTGACCGCCCGACCGGGCCTACAGTTTGTCTGAATCTATCTTGAGCCTTCGGCATGACTGGTTTGCCACATGGGCCTACAGTCTCCCCGGACCGCTCATAGGGTATGTTGGCCTTCAACACAAAGCAGGATCGCCTCAACCCAACCATAAGCAAATAACCATGTGCGCATACTATCATATACATGCATATACAAACATCAAACACATCTATCACACTGATCATCAATCATAGAATTCTCCTGTAACTAGAGTACCGACCTAGCAGGTCACTAACATACCAATCCCTGCGGATCATAAGAGCATAACATACTGTCTGCCCCGATTCCGATCTAACAGATCATAACCACATGTAGCATACCATAACAATAACAACTAAAGGGTCGGCCTTGGTGCCGTTGACCCTATCGATATAGTGAGGATAACTCACCTCGTAGATGTCAACACGAAGGGTAAACTCCAACTCTCGGATCACTTGACACAGGCTCCACCACCTATCATCATAGTACATCATACTAATCAGTCCTTAACCTTATAAGGTACTCCATAACCCACTAGTCAACCCCTGGTCAAAGTCAAAGTCCTCAGTCAAGGTCAACAGTCCATGTTGACGTTATGTAACACCGTGAATTTCAAAATAATTTTTTGCAAAATATAAAAAACATTTTTCATTAATTTTCAGTCCCTATGGTTTGATTTCGTTGCGTTTTTCGTCCCTATGGTTTGGTCAAAATTGCACGTTTGGTCCTTAATTTGATGTATGTAAGGGACGAAAAACGCAACAAAATCAAACCATACGGGACGATCCGAGTGCAAAAGAAAAACTAGGGACCAAACGTGAAATTTTAACCAAACCATAGGGACGATTTTAGTAATTTTCTCATTTATATATATATATATATATATATATATATATATATATATATATATATATATATATATGTTACAACCAAAATAATTAATTGAACCATATGCAAATGACTAATGTTCATAATTAGACATACATGTTCATCTATGAACATAGTTATTTTTATTTGGTTCCATGGGGTTATGAGTTGTTAAATATTGATCATATATATATATATATATATATATATATATATATATATATATATATATGTGTGTGTGTGTGTGTGTGTGTGTATATGTTTGTGTGTGTGAGAGAGAGAAAGAGAGAGAGAGAGAGATTATTTGTATATTGCCTATGTATAATCTCTTTATTATAAAGCCCATTATTGTATTGTAATTGTTCCGTCAAATAAGAAGATTAGGAGATACATTTACCTATATTATATTAACGTATATGATTCATTGAGCTCATTATTGACTCAATGATCTATAAGACTTGATCGAGTAGAAGGTGCTAAGCCTCGCCAAACTCTCGCAAACACCACCCTTTGGCGATTTAAGGGGCTCGCCAAGATAACTTCGCCATCCAACTTGCTCGGGGATAGAAGAGAAAAAGAATGTGAGACTCCATATTGACCATTATATGAGTTCAATATAGAACCAAAATAATTAATAGAACCATATGCAAATGACTAATGTTCATAATTAGACATACATGTTCATCTATGAACATAGTTAATTTTATTTGGTTCCATGGGGTTGTGAGTTGTTAAATATTGATCATATATATAGGCTATATACAAACAATCTCACACACACACACACACATATATATATATATATATATATATATATATATATATATATATGTGTGTGTGTGTGTGTGTGTGAGATTGTTTGTATATAGCTTATGTATAATCTCTATATTATAAAGCCCATAATTGTATTGTAATTGTTCCGTCAAATAAGAAGATTAGGAGATACATTTACCTACATTATATTAACATATATGATTCAATGAGCTCATTATTGACTCAATGATCTATAAGACTAGATCGGGTGGAACGTGCTAAGCCTCGCCAAACTCTCGCAAACACCACCCTTTGGCGATTGAAGGGGCTCGCCAAGATAACTTCGCCGTCCAACATGCTAGAGGATAGAAGAGAAAAAGAATGTGGGACTCCATATTGACCATTATTTGACCACTTTCAATCAAAATTTCTAACACTTTTTGTGTAATTTTTTTTTATAAATAGACTTTATTTTTACAAAATTAAAATTTTCAAAATTTCACTCAACCATTATAAATATACTCATAAACCTCCACATTTTACCAAACATAATCTCTTTCTTTATCTCAATAGATTTATTTCAAAATGTCTTCACGTGGTCAAACTAAAACTCCAAAAAGAAACAATAAAAATCTTTGATTAAGCCATGATTTAAGTCTACTATATATTAAGTCTAACTTTTTAGTCATGTTTGAAGTCATTTTGTAAGTTTTTTTATTTTATATGAAATGTTTTTAATTAGGAAAAAAAATCAAAAATGAATCAAGTATGCTAAACTCACTACCGGTCCTTAATAAATTACAAAGTGAACATGTTATTGAGATGACAAGAAAAAAGCTGAGATCACAGTCTGTTAAGCTCACCACCACTCCCTCTAACATAAATATTATAACATCTACCAATACAGCTTATTCTATGTTGTTGATATGTAACCTTGACCCTAACCCTAAGAAATTATGGCCCTTCTACATTATGTTGTCTAGATGGAAGGTGGCGCACATTGCTATGGAAAGGGAAATTACAAAAATAGGACATTTAAAGTTTAGCCAATTATCACACCGTAAACTATTGTAGTTGTCCTTGGGTATGGACTAGTTCATATAATGCCAACGGCCAACCAAATCATGTGGTATTGGATTAGCCTCCACAAAGTCGTCAAGGTTGATACAGGATGGAAACACATAATTAAGTTAAGTGTATCCATACGTTTTATGAGAAATTACGTTACTGTGAACTTTAATGAATACATTTTACTCTTTTGTATTGGCCGATTTTTTTTATTTTTTTTATTTTTTTATTTTTTTTTTGTCAAGTTCGGTTAACAAGTAAAAGAGAAATGAAGCCTAAAATAATAATTCCCTACCCAAAACTAAGCATGATTGATGAGGTATCTGATTTTACACAATTAACATCAAAACATAATAAAAGAGAAATCAACCGAAATCTGAAGTTAGAGCTCCGGTGAAGGATTTTGGGCAAAACATTGGAGGCTTGTAACTCGATTATAATCAAAGTTATCATGGTTTGAATTTGTTGCTTTTCTGATCTTTTTCCACATTTTCATTGCTCTACGATTTAGTTAGCCTTAGCTCCTTCAAGGAACTGAAATGAAGCTATATGAATCCTAATTTTTTGATCGATCACGTGGTTGTAATTACTTGAAAGTTAAAGGACGAAGTTTGTAATTACTTGAAGCTTCAGTTTTTACGGAGTATGTGATTGTTTCTAAGCTTTTATTCTGTGGACATGAAAGTACAAACTTCCTTTCTCAATGGCAGGCCCTTGGCGTTCATAACTAGGTTCCTTTTTAATGTTTAATATTATACTACACCTTGTATGATGTACATATATTAAAAAACCAATCTTCTACAATCTACATAGAAGGGGCTAGGGGGGGGGGGGGGGGGGGGGGGCATGATTTTATCTACTTAATAGCAATAATTTTAGAATCGGTGATTAATTACATAAGTTAATATTCTAAGAAATCGAAGCACCGGCCCCTCACGTTTTTTCTAATAAATATCACTAAGAAAAATCAAGTGTAAGGTGTATAGAAAATCAAAACCAAACATATATCATCATGAAACTTATCAAAGGAAAACTAATTTAACTAGAAATTATGTAATTTACAAATAACCATATAAAAGTCGGAAACTTACAAAAGAAACGTATAAAAATACTATGAAATCAATTATTAACCTATATCTTTAATCAGTAAACCATAAAAATTTTATCGCCTCCGCTTGTTTTTGTGCAACTGACCATACTTTTTGGATTGCATGGAAACCAAACGTGTGTGTGTATATATATATATATATATATATATATATATATATATATATATATATATATATATATATATATATATATATATATATATATATATATATATATATATATATATATATATATATATATATATATATATATACTGGTTTATAACCCGTGGGAACTACAGTCACAAAATAAATTAAATTTTAATAGTAAAAAAATTCATAAATTATTTATTAATCACTTTAAATAAATCATTAATTATGAGATATACCAAAATTTTAAAATTATTATAACTTTAAATTTAACATATAAGTAGAAAAAATAAATTTGAATTTTGAAGTGTTGTCTAATATATTTCTTTGACATGTGGCATGATATTAATGAAGAGTTATATTATAGTGACACATATCAAATGAAGATTAAAAGTATTCATTTATTATAATAGAGATATTTTAACTAGTCTGTTAACTAAAGGTATAAAAACTAATTGCACTAAATACAACTATGTGATATTAGCATATAACTCATCCAAAACCGAATGCGGACCAACATCCATATAATAAAACTTTAAACTTTTTTATAAACATTTAATAAATAACAATTTCAGTTTGTAATGTTAACATATGTAGCTGCAATTTATAATTAAGGCAAATGTCGCTTACTAATAATTTGTATTTGTTCTACACGACTACACCACTTGGATCTAAAGAAACAAATGATGTCGATTAGTCAAAAAGTATCCATTGTTTTGTTTTGGTATCTTGTGTAGAAAAAATGCATTAAAAATGGTGTGAGTTTCTAATAAATGAAATAATGATTTCTTATGAATGGTTATGGCAATTAATCGAAACATAGAATGGTTATCTAATATTCTCTTACATATTTAAGTTCACAATTATACCGTCTAACCCTAAGATTTAGTCAATCATTCATCCTAACAATTTATTAGAATTAACTAAATAATAAGATACAAGTGAATATAATTAGATTGGTCCTCCAAACTATATTAAACTCTATTTTAAATACGAATCAAAACTTTAATACATAAGTTAAGTTGATCAATCTAACATAATAAATAACCAAATATTATAAATTTCACTAACAAATCAAACTAGAGTATTTAGAACTCATCTACATCTAAGAGGAAACAAAAAGGTATTAGTCATAGTCATAACTAGAAAATAGAAAACAGTCAGTAAAGAAGTGTCAAACATGATGTTTAAAGCAAGGGGTACACGGGGCATACTACCATCAGCCATGAAACCCTAAATTGTGACCCTTGATCCTATTTAAACCACACTTCTTTCATGAGCCTCATATTTTATCAACCTCTAAGCCTCCTAAACCCTAAAATTCGACCCTAGCCCTTATCTTGGAGCATTTAAGCCATTGTGAAGGATTTTTGAGTATTTTTATGCTCTTGGAATAGCTTGGAGCTTGTTAAAGAATCACCAACTGGAAGAGAGCTTGTAGATCTAGAAGTTTGCCATCTTTTGCAACCTATTGAAGGTATAAAGTCTCTATCTTGCTGACTCTTAGGTTAGATCTTATCTTGGGTTTGTTCTTAGTCCTTTTAGCCTTTTTGCTTGTTCTTGTGAGCTATGGTTGTTCCAGAGGTTTGAACTTCTGAATCTGGACGTTTTAGGTGTCCTAAAGGCATAAAAATAGGATCTTTATGGTTTATTTAGACTCATGCATGTGTTTAGACCTTTCATTTAGCTCTTTTAGGCTCTAGAGTCCCATTAAGTAATCTATACAAGTAAAGTTACCAACTTTATGCGATAAGTCATCTATGTGAATCAGATCTGAGAACTTAGAGCAAGGGCTCAAGTGATTAAGTGATTTTTGGAATGGTTAGGGTTCAGGGGAGTACGTTGGGCGTACCCATCTGGTACGTTGTGCGTACTGGCCCTAAAGGGTGTATGCTGTGCGTACCAGCTGAGTACGCATGGCGTACTCAGTCACGTTGGGTTTTCTTGAGTTGTTGACCTTTTGGACATTTGACCATTGACTAAGAATTGACTGCAATTGACTATTCATTAATTTGGGCCTTTTTGGATATTGGGTCTTCCCAAGATAGGTCCATGATGGATTTGGGCCTAATTGGGATATTTAGGCCTTAATGGGCCTTATGGTGTCATTTCGAGTTTGGGCTTATATTGCTTGGGGTTTTTGTTGGTCCAGCTGTGATTATGGGTTTTGGGATTACGAGAGAGTTTTGGGCTTTAGATTAAGGCACATGTAAGGGTTGGGCTCAATTTTGAAAATTGGGCCATAAGTGGGCTTTGGATGACTTTTGGTTTGTGGGCCTTTATGATGGGAGTTTCGGCCTTAATCTTGGACGAAACTAGGTGAGGGGTAAAATGGTCTTTTTAACCCATGTTTGGATTATCGGATTGGGTTGGAACCCAATTGTTAATTGGGTGTTATTTGTTTGATAGTGCGAAGATTCTAGCGGTTCTGTAGGCAGAGACATTTTCGTGGTTTCTGTGACATCCCCAAAAATCACAGCCAGAAAAAACCGATTTTGTTTATGCTTTGTTTAAAAATCAGAGTAACATTTTAAATAAAAGTGTTGCGGAATTTGTCCCAAAACAAAATATGATAGAGATTTATCAAAAGCATTTTCGTAGAAATGTATTTCATTAAAAAGACTCGGGATGTCATGTTCGATACATATCATAAGCATAAACAATACACCATAGGCCTTACTACATTATTCCATATTTACAAGCCAAAAATCCATTAATCTCTCATCCCAAGATATCACATCTATGCTCATGCGCCACTACCTGTAATACAAGAAACTGAGTGGGTCAGGCATGGGAGCCTGGTGAGCACATAGGGTTTTCAACCCACAGTAAATAAGTTTATTAATTTTCTCAACCAACAATAACCCAATTACCCGTTCCCGTTATCCTCACATTATGTCCCTAAGCATCTATCATAAGGGACCTATCCTAAGGATTATCATCGGGACGGACACTACTGCTAAGGGGATTCCTCAGCAATAAATGTCCTTAAGGCAACCATGTGGGGGATGGAGTACATCTGGTGAGCACACAATTCAAATAAACACATAGTTCAAATAAACACCTACAGGTTGCGAGCCTGCTAGTGCTCCACTGGACTGTCTAGAATAGTCCGTGGTCGTCATCTATACTCCGCTAGATGAGTGGATCATCAATAACATCAATAACGAGGCCTCTCATTATTTTATTTTATTACACAACAACTATTACATCTACCCATGTTTTACCCAATACATTTTGTAGATATAAAATACATATACAATTTAAAACATTGAAAACATGTATAAAACGTTCATCCAGCATAGATAGCAAGTATTCAGATAATATGCACACATAGCACGTAATTTATATAAAATATTTCATATCTACATGTAAGCTGAAAGTAACTATGCACTCACCTGGTAAGGTGGTGACTCGGCACTCGGACAACACTTCGTTACTTCTTGAAACAATTTTCCCTTGACCAAAAGCTAGTATTAATACCACTAGAGTTTAGTTTTAACGTTAATCGCGACTAATTAATGGTCTAGCTATTATTACTATTATATAAGCGTTAAATAACACTCAATGTTACTCATAATAATAACCCAAATAATTATTTTAAGGTCCTAATAATGTTACTATAATTAAATAAAAGTTATATTAAATATAGTGTAGACGTAACTCACTTACAGCGGGTTTTTATTAAAAACCAGGCTTCGCTGGAGCAGCGTTTCCGAGCCGAAAGCTTTTCTTCTCGGAGCCGTCGGGCGCTCCGGGGCTTTCGCCTCGTGCTAGGGAGGTTCCCTAGGCTTTTCGGGGGGTTCCGGGGCTAGAGAGAGGTTCTAGAGAGAGAGATTAAAAAGAAGAAAAAATGGGAAAGGTGTGAAGAAAATGAGGGTGGGAGAGGTTCTATTTATAGGGTGAAAATGGCTGAACTTGGTGCCACATGTCACCATCTAGTGGCAAGACTTGGAGAGAAAGCAATGGCCAAGATTGTGTCACATCACCCATTTTCGCACAGCACACTTCCGACTTCTAAAATCTGTAACTTTCACATACGACCTCCGTTTTTGACGTTCTTTATATCCACGCGTAGGTAAAAATAATATCTACAACTTTCATTTTTACTCCGTCGGCTAATTCTCGACCGATCTTAAATTTAACAGTACAAGGAGATTATATTGTTAAACGTCCGCGTAAAATTCATAACTTCTACATACGGACTCTGTTTTCTTCTGTCTTTTTACCATTGAGTTCCTATTAATGAGATCTTCAACTCTCATTTAGGTCGCGTAAGTCAAAAACCGCTCGAACTAAAATTCGAGTTTCGGGTCGTGCACTGCTAAGCCGAATCTTAGAAAAATGATAACTTCCTCATACGAAGTCGGATTTGGGCGCTCTTTTTATGGATGTTCTAGATTTAATATGTACTACAACTTTAGTTTAGATCACTAAGGCTAAAAATTCCTCCATCGTAAATTCACTATTTACGTCTCCCAGTGCCGTGCCGGTTTTACCGTAAAACTTCGACGGGTCATAACTTCTTCGTTATAACTCGGATTTCAACGCTCTTTATATGTACGAAAACCTTGTAATATATACTAAAACTTGGTTGAGATTATTTATTCTTAATAATCTTTTGTCAAAAAGTCGTTTTCGACCCCTATTGTCTCTAAATTGACTAGCCCGGATCTACGGGCGTTACAATTATCTCCCCCTTAGGATGATTACGTCCCGGAATCATCAACGAAATAGGCTCACATGATGACTCCATACGTTATCTCTTCATCCTAAGTAATAACCGTAACTTTGATGTTTCTTCGAACAAATATCTAACTCTAAGACTTCCTGATTGCAGGCGGTGCTCGATCTTGCACTTGCTCCCTATCTCACGTTAGACTCCAAATTATGACCTTCAAGTCACAATATCAATCCTTACTGGAGACTGCTTCTTCTTCTTAACAAACTTAAGATAAGTTATTTTATTACTGAAATGGACCGATGTGTCATATTCTAATGACTTATCATCGTATGTTCCCACGCTTAGACTCAGGTCTCTTAGAGTCTTCCAGAACAGACTATATTATCGTTCATGTTCCAATCTCATCTTAAAAGGTAGCATTTCTAGCTACAAGCAACTATCGCGATATCTCTACTGATCCCTTTGATTGTTTTTCTCTTCAAGCTTTTAGCAACTATTTATCATACTTATCGTAGTCGGACTCAATTTGATATGACCGCTAGGGTTGGTATAACAATCACCTTCTTAGTCATTACTGAAATGATGGTAACAATATTCTTGAATAAAACGGTACCAATTACTAGTTTCTTGGTAACCTTGTGACCTTCCTTCATCCAAGTGCGAGTCCTGTGCTTCCGGTGGTATAGGCCTCTACTACCATTCACACCTACTCATACTTGTCCCAAGTATTGTCTCGCAGTTTTCCCATGTCACCATAAAATAAAATCACACGACAACTTAACACATTGGATAGCAAAACGAAGGTTTTTATATTATTCCTTGAAACGATTACATAGGTGTTTAAGTTCACCCTAGACTATACCTCTAATAGGCCACATCATACAATATTATGGCTACTGCATAAATCGATCTTCAGATATGAAGTCCTCATCCTTGATTCCTCGCGTGGTTATCTGCTTCGTCAAGGATCATTTGAAATGCTCTTGCCTTTGGTTTTGGCGGCATATTCAGCTTTGTAGCTTCTTCTTTCGTTGGGCAGTCTTGCTTGAAGTGTCCCTCTTCACCACACTTAAAGCAGACTTCTCTCTTGGTTGTGCATTCACTGGCGTAATGACCAGTCTTCCCGCATTTAAAGCAGGTCATCTCTTTAGAGCATTTCCCAATGTGCTTCTTTCTGCACTTGTCACACCATTACGTTCCTTCTTCGAACTTCTTTGAACCAGACTTCAAGGATTTTCTCTTCTCGTCGGACCTTGAGGATCCTTCAAACTTTCTTTTCTCGCCAACCTCCATCTTGCTGGCGGCTCTTCCCTTGATCATATCTTCAACAGACTTGGCAGCCTAGATAGCTGCCTTTAGAGTAGGTGGCTAACGTACTGGCACCGCATACTGCCATGGAAGTCCCTTTGCGTACTTGTTAATTTTTGCCAGCTCGTCCGGGACAAGGCGCAAAGCAAACTCCATCTTATCCGTGAAGTTGTTGGTGTATTCATCGATGGTCATGCATCCTTTCTTCAAGGTTAGGAATTGGTTCTCCAGCTCGAGCAGGTTTTGGGCTGAACAGTACTTACGTTTGAATTGCACCAAAAACTCTGCCCATGTCAGTTGCAGGGGCTCATTGGGGCTTAAAGTCTTCCCCAGGGTGTTCCACCAACGAACAACACCTCCTCGGAACTATCGTACTGCAAATGTGGTCTGTAATTTGCCTCTGCAACCACACGTCATGAAGGCCAACTCCATATCTGAGATCCAATCCATAACTCCGATCGGATCTTCCTTTCCAGTGAAAGTTGATGGCTTGCAAGTCAGAATATCTTTGTACTTACATCCATTCCTCTCGACTCCGTCATCTTGATTAATCCTTCTAATCACCGGTGCTTCGGCTTGACCAACAGTCCCACTATAGTTCCCTTCCTCTGACTGCCCATCATTCAGTTCAGGATGTTCGATAGGCATCGTAAGTTCCTCTCGAGTTTGTTGAAGTAACGCCTTGTTTCCTCCATTTGACGATCCAACATCATCTGGTTCAACGCTTGAACTTCGGCCATTGTGATTGGCTCAGGAGCGGCTACAACAACAGGTATTTGCTCAATCACTAGGGGCTGATCTCGGTTCCCATTTGCATTCACGTTTCCGCTACGGGTCCTTGCCATCTTGATCTATACACCGAATAAGGTGAATCTAGATCTTTATTTAGGATTGACGTTTAAATCATCCTTATCTCTCTGAAACGTTTATATGCTAGTTCTAATATCGTAGTCATACGTTTACAATCCTAAACACATAAGGTTTCCAGATCTGGTCGGCAACAGACCATAGATCCGAACAAATAACAACATATCAGGCACAAAGCATTTAGCACATAAAAGCATTTTAGGCATAATTCCTAAAATAAGCTAGTGCTACATCTCACAATCATCGCTTAGCATTCTAAGTTTAAGTCTAGAAATCCTACAAAATTCCTAGTTCGTTTAAACTAATGCTCTGATACCAACTGTGACATCCCCATAAATCACGGCCAAAAAAGACCGATTTTGTTTATGCTTTGTTTAAAAATCAGAGTAACATTTTAAATAAAAGTGTTGCGGAATTTGTCCAAAAACAAAATATGATTGAGATTTATCAAAAGCATTTCCGTAGAAATGTATTTCATTAAAAAGACTCGGGATGTCATGTTCGATACAGATCATAAGCATAAACAACACAACATAGGCCTTACTACATTATTCCGTATTTACAGGCCTAAAATCCATTAATCTCTCATCCCAAGATATCACATCTATGCTCATGCGCCACTACCTGTAATACAAGAAACTGAGTGGGCTAGGCTTGGGAGCCTGGTGAGCACATAGGTTTTCAACCCACAATAAATAAGTTTATTAATTTTCTCAACCAACAATAACCCGATTACCCGTTCCCGTTATCCTCACATTATGTCCCTAAGCATCTATCATAAGGGACCTATCTTAAGGATTATCATCGGGACGGACACTACTGCTAAGGGGATTCCTCAGCAATAAATTTCCTTAAGGCAACCATGTGGGGGATGGAGTACATCTGGTGAGCACACAATTCAAATAAACACATAGTTCAAATAAACACCTACAGGTTGCGAGCCTGCTAGTGCTCCACTGGACTGTCTAGAATAGTCCGTGGTCGTCATCTATACTCCGCTAGATGAGTGGATCATCAATAACATCAATAACGAGGCCTCTCATTATTTTATTTTATTACACAACAACTATTACATCTACCCATGTTTTACCCAATACATTTTGTAGATATAAAATACATATACAATTTAAAACATTGAAAACATGTATAAAACGTTCATCCAGCATAGATAGCAAGTATTCAGATAATATGCACACATAGCACGTAATTTATATAAAATACTTCATATCTACATGTAAGCTGAAAGTAACTATGCACTCACCTGGTAAGGTGGTGACTCGGCACTCGGACAACACTTCGTTACTTCTTGAAACAATTTTCCCTTGACCAAAAGCTAGTATTAATACCACTAGAGTTTAGTTTTAACGTTAATCGCGACTAATTAATGGTCTAGCTATTATTACTATTATATAAGCGTTAAATAACACTCAATGTAACTCATAATAATAACCCAAATAATTATTTTAAGGTCCTAATAATGTTACTATAATTAAATAAAAGTTATATTAAATATAGTGTAGGCGTAACTCACTTACAGCGGGTTTTTATTAAAAACCAGGCTTCGCTGGAGCAGCATTTTCGAGCCGAAAGCTTTTCTTCTCGGAGCCGTCGGGCGCTCCGGAGCTTTCGCCTCGTGCTAGGGAGGTTCCCTAGGCTTTTCGGGGGGTTTCGGGGCTAGAGAGAGGTTCTAGAGAGAGAGAGAGATTAAAAAGAAGAAAGAATGGGAAAGGTGTGAAGAAAATGAGGGTGGGAGAGGTTCTATTTATAGGGTGAAAATGGCTGAACTTGGTGCCACATGTCACCATCTAGTGGCAAGACTTGGAGAGAAAGCAATGGCCAAGATTGTGCCACATCACCCATTTTCGCACAGCACACTTCCGACTTCTAAAATCCGTAACTTTCACATACGACCTCCGTTTTTGACATTATTTATATCCACGCGTAGGTAAAAATAATATCTACAACTTTCATTTTTACTCCGTCGGCTAATTCTCAACTGATCTTAAATTTTACAGTACAAGGAGATTATATTCTTAAACGTCCGCGTGAAATTCATAACTTCTACATACGGACTCTGTTTTCTTCTGTCTTTTTACCATTGAATTCCTATTAATGAGATCTTCAACTCTCATTTAGGTTGCGTAAGTCAAAAATGGCTCGAACTAAAATTCGAGTTTCGGGTCGTGCATTGCTAAGCCGAATCTTAGAAAAATAATAACTTCCTCATACGAAGTTGGATTTGGGCGTTCTTTTTATGGATGTTCTCGATTTAACATATACTACAACTTTAGTTTAGATCACTAAGGCTGAAAAGTCCTCCAAAATTCACTATTTACGTCTCTCGGTGTCGTGCCGGTTTTGCCGTAAAATTTCGACGGGTCATAACTTCTTCGTTATAACTCGGATTTCGACGCTCTTTATATGTACGGAAACCTTGTAACATATACTAAAACTTGGTTGAGATTATTTATTCTTAATAATCTTTTGTCGAAAAGTCGTTTTCGACCCCTATTGTCTCTAAATTGACTAGCCTGAATCTACGGGCGTTACAGTTTCAGTTGTCAAGGTGAGTCTTCCTTCGTGAATGTTACGGGTCGAAGGTACCAAGGTCGGCCCTTTATTTATTACATAGTATGATGGTTGTCTTTGTGATAATTATTATTGACCACATATTGCTTGATGATCATGTGATTTATGCATGTTATTATGTGGTAGTAGCAGGGGTGAAATAGACTCTGTAACTGGTTGAAATAGACCGGAGGGTAGGTCGGGCACCCAGGTATGCCTGGAAAGGTAGGTCGAGCACCTAGATATGCGCGGCAGGGTAGGTCGAGCATCTAGATATGCTCGGCAGGGTAGGTTGGTCACCTAGATATGCCTGACAGTATGTTAGTGTTGTATGCGGTATTTGGGGAACTCACTAAGCTTTGTGCTTACAGTTTGTTATTATGGTTTCAGGTAATTCCGGTTCAGAAGCGAAGGGTCCGGCTTGATCGCAGTGCAAACACCCGTGTTTTTCTGCAATCTGTGATTTTGGGATTTTACTTTGATATTTTTTTACTCTGGATTACCTCTAAATGTTTGAACAAAGATAAATGATAGTTTGAATATATATTAAAAATGAAATTTTTACCCTATGATTTTCGGGATGTTACAAGTCTCGTGTTCAGAATGATACTCCAAACTTGTTCTTTGAGCCTTGAATTTGAATAAAAAGGGTCATGAACAAATAACTTTCGTAATTGAGAGTTGGGATCTCCAGAATATAGAATTGGATGAAAAAATCTGGTATTTATAGAATAAGAAGAAACACGTCACGGTCAAGTATTTGTTGTGTCGCAGGGCATGAAGTGTGATAATCATTTTTGAATTTTAAAGCTTAGTCGCACCGTTAACAAGAAATTGTCACGTCACACTTTCCTTGATAAAAGGAAACTTGTGATCTTTATCCTTATCAGCTTAATTCTTGTTGAAACTGTTGGATTAGTGTCTAAGCCCGTAACTATATTTGGTAAGTACTTGACCCGACTGTGCATGGTCCTTTTGGGTTGCCTTCACCAAAGCAACATGATAGGATGATGAATGAAGAGAGTGGTTATTATGGTTTATTAATATATTATATGAATAATATATTAAAGGAGAAATCATATAGTTTAATTAATATTAGACAAGAATTAATTAAGAATTCATTATGTGGCTAAAAGACATTAATTAAATGACGGGGACTTAAACTGTCAAATGTGTGATAGTTGAATATTGGGTTGAGAAGACTTATGGACTAGGCACGAACGAAATTAGGGATGTGTCCATCCTAATTTCGGCCATAGAGGCCCTATTCCAGAAGCTTCCTTGGATTGCTTACGGCCTAAGCTGTCCATTAGGTTTTTGACTGAAACCCTAGCAGCACAAGTATAAATAAGGCCCTAAGGCATCAGATTTCGGCCACTGGAAACCCTAAGAGTCTTCATAGCCAAAATTTTGCCATCCCCACTCTCTCAATTATCATCCTCTTGCTCGTGGTGTTTGTAAGCCATTAGAGGAGTGACACTTGTGACTTTATGCTCCAAGACAAGAAGATTCAAACCATTATAGAAGAGGTAATCATATAGATCTGATTTCTTATGTTAATTTCGAGATATGTATGCTAGATCTAAGGTTTATAAGTCTTGGATGAATTGCATGTACAATAGAGAAACCTAGATCTAAGCATTAGGGTTTGCATGAGCACATATGATGTTCTTTTGGTTCAAACCCATCAGTGGTATCTGAGCCTTGACTGGTTTCTATTGTATTTGATGCCTAGTATTTCATTCATGCTTTGAAAATTCATTTTTGGCCCTCTAACTGAAGAATTCAATTAGTTCCAATGAGAACTTGACGAGTCCACACTGGGAATTCAACGAGTTTAGCTGTCAGGCAGAGGATATCTCGGGATTTATTGCTGTTTTACTAAAGGATAATTACCAAAACTGTTTTTAACTAATAAAATCCGATTTTTATTCTTGCTATATGATTATCCTTACCAAAACAAAAGATAATTACCATTTAATTGAATAATAAATTCCTTATATGATAAAATTTGATTTATTTGATGAGTTATCTTGTGATTAAAATAGAATAGATCAAATCTAGATAATCATTAAATTAAATGTTTAATTTAAATTATTTGCTATTTGATCCTATGTGTTTTGAAAAGTTCAAAATTTGCCCTCAAGTTTTGAAATTTAAATTTTTGATTAAAAGCTTAATTGGAACTATTTAAATTTCAAACCAGGGAATTTTACATGTCTAAAATTCAACCTTATACTTTATAATATTATAAGATTAATATATATATATATATATATGTGTGTGTGTGTGTGTGTGTGTATGTGTGTGTGTGTGTAACTTAAATGCTAGTCTTACCGTTAGTATGTCTCATTCACGAAACTGATCTATAAGGGGGTATAAGGTTATGGTCTATAAAATGGTCGTTTAATGGGTGTACACTCTCACCCACCGCTTCCTTGATTGGTGGAGGGTCGTTAGCTGAACGGGTAGGATAGGGAAACCCTTTCCTCATTAAAAGTATAAGGAATTTATAAAAGTCTCAATCTTAGTTACTTTAGGCAAAAGTGAATTGATGCAATTTCATGAAATTACACTTTGTTCCATTGCTAAGACGTTAGTGGAGTGTGTGTGGTTAACGGGCACACTAATTGGGCTCTAAGAAAAGGTGGCAAAGGGTGACTCAATGTTTATCATAGTTCGATGGAGTGTGTGTCGTTAACTGGCACATCAAATAGGTGACTGTAACATTGAGGGCACCATGTACATTTGCATGGTTATTCACACCCGCTTTATGATCATCGGCATCCCAGTCACAAACTTAAGGGGCATATCGAGATTTAAACATGTCATTGAAACGTTCAATGAATCTTAAAAGATCTAGGAGTTTCAATACATTTAAAACTTAGCTTTAATTTGTTTTTCATGGTGGAAAATTAGTGAATCGTCATTCACTTACCTTCAAATTATTTACTTGTTAGATTACGACACCCCTCTTCTAATTTGTAAATAATGTTGTTGGATACTAGCCCTAATTTCTCATTTGGGTGTTTAATTGGGGATTCATTTCTTATCAAACATTGTTCTTTTTCCTTTTCAGATGTCGAACATCAACAACAACGCTTCCGGCTCAATTTCCTCTAGTTCGTTCTCATTCATGAACTTGTGTGGGTGAGTGATCTTTGATGGGTCCAATTTCAATGATTGGATGCACAACATCCGAATGGTCACTCATTACGAGGACAAAGAGTATTTCAAGCTGAAGGAAATCAACATCAACGTTGCCTCTGCTGAAGAGATCGAAGCCTTTGAGGCCCATGAGCGTGATGCTATGAAAGTCCATTGCATCATGCTGGCGACTATGACTGCAGAACTTCAGAAGTCCTATGAGGACATGTATCCCTATGAGATACATCAAGATCTGCTGGACCGGTACCACCAGAGCGCTTGGCAAGAAAGATACGAGATCATCACTTCGATGATCACTACCAAAATGGGTAATGGGGAGTCCCTTACCGCTCATCTGCAAAAGATGCAAAGATATGTCGATCGCTTGCTAAAGTTAAATGTGAACTTTGATGAAGAGGTTGCAATTGACATCATCCTTCATTCCTTGCCTCCCTGCTACAACTAGTTCCGCATGACCTACCATATGAACAAGGAGGAGGTCACCTTAAGCAAGCTTCAAGGATTGTTGAGGACTGCTGAGAGCACCCTCAAAGATAAATCTGTTGCATCATCTCCAACTCTTACTGCTGCCCCAATCCTGGAAATTGGACAAGGGAAGGGTAAGAAGAGGAAGGCTCCCTTAAATAGCCACCATAAGGGAAAGTCCCAAAATGGCTCCACTTCTGGTGGAACCAAGGTTGGTTCTGCTAAATCCAACTCCAAACCCAAGGAGGCAGAGTGCCACCACTGCCATGAAATAGGGCATTGAAAACGAAGCTGCCCGAAATATCTGCAAGATATCAAGGATGGAAAGATCAAGTCATCCTACGCAAGTATTTACACTATTAAATCTAATGATTCATCACGTGCTATTTCTTGGGTACTTGATAAAGGATGTGGTTTTCACATTTCTTCTGATTCGCAGGGCCTAAGAAGCAATAGAGACGTGGAGTATGGGAAGATAAATTTGATCATGGGGAACAGAAGATCGTCGCCTCTCACCAAGATCGGAGTTTACTCTTACTGATCAGTAGTGGATTAGGATTAGATTTAAATAATTGTTGCTATTCGCCAGATATGGCAAGAAACATCATTTCATTTCATGGTTTGTATAGATAAGGTTTTAGATATTCATTTGATAATGAAAAGGGTTCTATTAATGGTTATCTTAATGGTGTTTTCTATTTTGAAGCATTGCCTTGTAATGGAATATACGAAACTATGATGGTTGTAGACAATTTAGGAAATGATGTGTTGTGTATCGATTCTTCCAATGGTTTCGATAAAACATGCTTATGGCATTGTCGTCTTGGACATGTCAACAAAAAACACATAGCCCAACTCTAAAAGGATGGAGTATTGGAGTCATTCGAACTTAGGGACGATGACGTGTGCGAGTCTTGTTTACGTGGAAAGATGACCATGTCACCCTTGACTTGCACTTGTGCGAGGGGTGAGGGTTTATTGGATCTCATACACACTGATGTGTGTGGGCCCTTTAGATCCACCACAAGGGATGCGATCCGCTTCTATGTGACTTTCACCGATGATTATAGCAGATATGGGTATATCTACTTAATCAAACACATGTCAGAAACATTTGAAAAATTCAAAGAGTTTAAACAAGAAGTAGAGAATCAGTTGGTCAGGAAAATCTAGATGCTTCGACTCGATCAAGGTGGAGAGTACCTAATTCTTGAATTCCCCGACTACCACAAGGAATGCGAAATCGTTTCGCAATTGAAGCCACCTAGGACACCGCAGTTGAATGGTGTGGAAGAGAGGCATAATTGAACCTTGCTAGACATGGTTCGTTCCATGAGGAGTCGTGCTTTGCTACCTATCTCATTCTGGGGGTATGTCTTAGAGACTATCTCCCATACCCTTAACTTAGTCCCTACGAAGAAGGTTGCGAAAACACCTCATGAGATGTGGACTGGGAAAGCTCGCTCGTTGGCACATATCAAGGTTTAGGGTTGCGAGGCTTTCGTCAGACGAGAGACTCACGACAAGCTCGAGCCTCCTAGTGAGCGGTGTATTTTTATCGACAACCCGCAGAAGTCCTTTGGATATCTCTTCTATAGACCGAGTGACAATGTTGTCTTCATTGTGAGGAGAGAGGTTTTCCGAGAGCGTGAACTCATAAGCCACGGGGACAGTTGGAGGCAGATCGATCTTGAAGAGCTACAAGAGTCGAGCGATGAAGGAACCTCTAACGCTGGCACTCACTCGAGGAGGAAACTCCGGTTGAACCGATTGACGAATCCTTACCTCTTAGATGTTCCACTAGAGTTAGCGTTCCGCCTGTGTTATATATTTTTCATATAACAAGTGAGGGTGATACATTTATTATTGATAGTACACTAATAAAGTTGGATGAACCTAACATCTACAAGGAAGCCATGGCAGGCCTAGAGTCTACAATATGGAAAGAGGCTATGGACAACAAGATTCAGTCCATGTATGAAAACCAAGTTTGGAATTTGGTTGACAATCTACCAGGTCATAAGACGGTCGGGTGCAAGTGGATCTTCAAGAAGAAGACCGACATGGATGGGAATCTACACACCTATAAGGCGCGATTGGTTGCGAAGGGTTTCACTCAAACTCCCGAAGTTGACTCTGAAGAAACCTTCTCACCGGTCTTGAGCTTAAAGTCTATTAGGGTGGTGCTAGCCATTGCCGCATTTCATGACTATAAGATATGGTAGATGGATGTCAAAACTGCTTTCCTTAACGGGAAGTTGGCTGAGATGTTCACATGGCTCAGCCAGAGGGTTTTGTCGATCAAAAGCACCCTAGTAGAGTGTGTAAGCTTGAGAAGTCCATTTATGGACTGAAATAAGCATCTCGCAGATGGAATCTTTGTTTCGTTGAGAAAGTCAAAGAGCTTGGTTTTCCGTAAATCGTGGATGAATCATGTGTATACGTAAAAGCCAGTGGGGGTATAGTTAGCTTC
Organism: Lactuca serriola; assembly: GCF_051521515.1. NCBI lineage: Eukaryota > Viridiplantae > Streptophyta > Magnoliopsida > Asterales > Asteraceae > Lactuca > Lactuca serriola. The sequence goes on along the minus strand of NC_136415.1, from coordinate 245,595,641 downwards.
CTCGTATTATATTTCGATAACATACTACTCATAGGAAATGACATCCCGACGCTGTAGGAAGTATAGTCTTGGCTTGGGAAGTGTTTCGCTATGAAGGACCACATAGAGGCTGCCTAAATTTTGGGAATAAGGATAATTAGAAACAGAAGTAAAAGCCTAATAGGACTTAGTCAGAATACTTAGTTGGACAAGGTACTAAAGTGTTTTAGTATGGAGAATTCTAGGAAGGGGGAGTTAACGATCCAAAGTAATGCCAAATTGAGTAAGACTCAAAGTCCGAGCACCGAAGTCGAGATAGCAGAGATGAGCCAAGTACCATACGCTTCCGCAGTTTGCTTTATAGACTACCGTATGTACAACAAGTTTTTGGCGTCGTCTATGTGGAATAAATGTCAACTAATATTGTAGTTTCTAATTATTGACCAATTAATCCTATCTGAAAATGAAGTTATTTTTTGTTTGACTCTCAAATTTTAATTTTTTTTTAGGACTATTCCCTTTGTCGGAAAGGTATTTATTTGTTGTGATGTTCAGAAATCGAAGTAATTCAAGTGTGGGGTGATAACCGAAGAGATCCAATTGAAAAAGTGAAGATATTTTTTTTAGAAAAAAACTGTGTCACGATTAACATTTTTGTGACACAATTAAATCTTTTTAATATTTTATAGCAACTTGATTTACACATTCGGCTGCTATTTTAATACAGATCAAATATTTTGTTTGATTTCACTTTTTGCGTGTGTTTGACAATTGCAAACTACTAGGGATTTATTCAACCACATAGTTTACTAATCTGATCAACTTTCTAACTTAATCCATAAAGCATAGTATAGCGAGGCATTTTGGCGGTGTTTAAGCTGAAGACTAGGTTCTTCATACTCTTGACTAATTTTGTTACTTTTTCTTAGCTTTCTAGGTAATGGTGTAATAAATCAAACGAAATAGTCTGACAGGTCCCAAAATGTTTGTTTAAAAAAAAACACTTCTTGCACGCAAAGAATTAGTAAACAAAGCATATAAGTGTCACCAAAACACAACAAATACCGAGAACCAGTAATGGAGTGCATGTTCTTCAAATATAAATCTTGTTGGGGGATATATAATGTAGGGTGATGGTGGAGAACCAGATTCTATAGGGATCGTGCAAGTTCATTTTTCAAACTGATATTTCCACCCTATGTTTGGTTTACAAGAAATCTAGCCTGGGATAATCCAAAAAGACACTTATGTATCCAGGCACAAAATGACAAAAAAAATCGCCAGTGAATATGGCATATTCGTTTAGAAGAAGAAGAGTCCAGAAAAGGGTTCTATATATAGCTCAAAAGAAGAGTCGTATATATGCATGACTGATTAGGGATTTATCTTCAAAATTTGTTAGCGAACTCTCGAAATTAATGGCATAATCAATAGATACCAAAATTTACTAGGTTTTTCAAACTTACCATAATCTCCCACTAGAATTCGTATTTTACATAAAGAAACTAATTCAAATTTCCAAAGAACTTTTGGGGTGCTGCCCCTTAGACCCCGCTAAGGGCACCGCCCTTAGGATCTTGCAAGTGGGCACAACCCCCTTGACCTTGACCTTTCTTTCGTACCGAATTATAATTAGATCTTATACGCACATGCATTATGCATTCACCAAACATATAATATAGAGTACAAAAGATAAGTCCCTTAGCTAACATGTCAGTTCTAATTACACAAAATGACAGGTGACACTAAAATCACCAACAATCCTTCCCCATTTTAGTGTAACCGACGAATTAACATAAAAATATCTAAACAAACCAAACTAGTACATAAATGAAAATTTTAAAACGATTGAACTCACATTTTAGTATCAAACAATTCAAATACTGGAGAATCATGGTGTTCTAAGAATTGAATCCTTCAACATACCTGAATACCTAAAAGTAAAATACATACTAGTTTATTGAACTTTCTAGCGAAATACAACTTGACACTATTATAAAACTGTGTGTCCTAATCCTCTTATGATTGTATCAAGGACAAGTCCCCAACCTCCTTAAATGTGGCTACACTTCACAAGCATGTAGGCAACTCCTTTACTTCATGTATTTGCACATACGTGTTGTGATAGGAATTATTAAGAAGTTAAATATCAACTTCGTCTACTTGCAGAACTAAACACATACCTGGGGATGCATACTTTATGTGTTCCGATCTAAAAGTGTGAGATTTTCACATTGAATTAAACTCGTGATGTCATATTTTAAGGGAATTGGGTGTCTCACCATTACAGAATTAAATGGACTTTTATCCCATCCTAGTAATAGACTTGTGCACTAAGTCTCTTCTTAGACCTTTAGTTACGCGATCTGTCAAATTTGTTGCAATTTCAAAAACTCAACAAAAATCACACTTTTCATGATTAGTTCTCTAATCATAATGTGTCTAACACATAACTATCCAAACTTGTCACAATAAATTTACCTATAAGTCATAGCCAAAGTGGCTGCATTATCACAAAGGATAAACACACACACACACACACATATATATATATACATATATATATATATATATATATATATATATACATATATATATATATACATACATATATATATATATATATATATATATATATATATATATGTTATTGGTTTTGACCATAAAGGAATTTGATAGACTAATTTACTTAACCATTCTCCTTCTTTACCAGCAACATCTTACGCAACAAACTTAGACTCCATTGTCAAGTTTTTTTTTTACAAGATTGCATCTTGGAACCCCATAATACGTCACCTCCCCCAAGCAACAACACCCAACCAATTGTTGAGGAATGGTCCTACATGTTGTTTATCCAACTATCATCCAAAAATTGCCTTTTATAACTGAATGAATTCCCAAGTTACTCAAACCATAATTCATGGTTCCCTTGACATAATTAAAAACAGTATTGACCACTTGCCAATGTTGAGCACTAGGATTACTAGTGTATATTCTCAACTTTCCCACAATATATGTTATGTCAAGCCTGGTACTTGTCATTGCATACATCAAGATTCCAATAGCCTTAGAATATTCTAATTGTGAAATAGGAATGCCAGAGTTAGGCAATAATTTCACACTTGAATCCATAGGACTGCTCATAGGAGAACAATCATTGAAATTGAACCGTTTGAGAATTTTCTCAATATAATGACTTTCATTCATTACTAATCCCTTTTTCACCCTCTTAATTCTTATACCAAGAATTACATCAGCCTCTCCCAAATCGTTCAGGGAGAATTTAGATGACAATAATTTCTTTGTTTCATCTATTTGATCTTGCTTAGTGCCAAAAATCAACATGTCATCTACATATAAGCAAATGATCATGCCTACACCAGTAGCATCATTAACTCCACTACAAAAAAAATTTGTCACATTGGTTTAAACTTTAAACTAGTGGGAAAAAACCTCTCAAACTTTTGATTCCATTTTTTGGGTGCTTGTTTCAACACATACATAGATTTTACCATTTTACACATCATAAGCTCCTTACCAGGCATAAGGAAACCTTTTGGTTAATTCATCTAAACTTCTTTGTCAAGCTCACCATTTAAAAAGGCCGTTTTAACATCCATTTGATGGATAATCAGATTGTGGGTACTTGCCAAGGCAATGAACAATCTAATAGTAGAAATACACGTAACCAGAGCGTACATATCGAAATACTCAACATCGGGTTTTTTTCCTAGAACCTTGAAAGGCCAACCAAGATTTGAATTTATCAATAGTCCCATTTACATTCATTTTCTTTTTTAATATCAATTTGCATCCAAGTGGTTTAGAACCTGGAAGCAAATTAGACAACACCCAAGTATTGTTCTCAATAATTGATGACATTTCATCGTCAACTGCTTCCTTCAAAAATACGACATATTGAGACTCCATAGCCTCTTGATACGTCTTATAATCAACCTTAATACTATAGAGATTTGAGTTTTCAAGACAAATGTCATCCCTTGAACCTTCCACCAAATACATATGGAAGTCAGAAAAAATTCTTTTTTTTTTTTTTTTTTTTTTGCAATTCGAACTCTTTTGCTTCTACAAAGCTCTTGTGTTTCTGTAGCATCAACACCATCTTGAATTTCTAAATTTTGAACTTCTTTAGTGCCAAAATCCAGATCCTTAGGCCTTTAAATCGATAAAAAATGCATCTCATCAAAAAATGCATCTTGTGGCTCGATAACGATGTTAACTGGTACCAAATCATTAGATTCTATTACATAGAACCTATATGCCTTGGAATGTTTACAATATCCAATGGATATGAAATCTATTCCACATTCTCCTAAAGTTTTTCTTATCGGATTGGTGAGTTTTACAATTGCCCGACATCCCTAAACCCGAAAAGAGCTCAAATTTGGCTTTTTGTTGAACCAAAGTTCATATGGGATTGTTTTGTTCTTTTTGTTTGGAACCCTATTCAGAAAAATCAGAGGCTATTAACATGACATCTACCTAAAATCGCTCAATCAATCCCGAGTAAGAAAGCATCAAGTTTACTATTACTTTTAAAACTCGATTTTTACGCTCGACGATTCCCTTTTGTTGGGGGTGAGTATGTTGTTGTAGTTTCATGAATGATACCCACTGATTGGAAGTATACGACATCCATATATTCACATCAACGATCAGTGCTAAGGCATTTAGCCCGATTGCCCAGATGCAATTCCACCTTGGTTTTGTATATATATTCAACTTTACAAACACTTCATTTTTAGCATTAAGTAAATACACATAGCAAAACCGAATATACTCATCAATGAATGTAACCATATACTTTTTATTTCCCAAGGATAGATTAGAGTGGATATCACACAAATCACTGTGTACAAGTTCCAAAATAGTCAATTTTGTAGAAACATTTAGATATGACTGTTTTGTAACTTTTGTAAATGTGTCAAATGGCTATTTACATGTACTCATATTCATGTCAAATGGTGGAATTGAACCATCTTTTGACACTTCATGTTGATTCGGCAGATTTTGATTCCTATGTCTCCACCCATGTTGTATTTCATTATACCATATATATATATATATATATATATATATATATATATATATATATATATATATATATATATATATATATATAAGATACATCTATATATATGTCATCATCAACACCCAAAAGTCGTATGCTTTTGAAGAAGCTTGTACAGTTTAGGAAAGGGTTTTGATTGATTAAAAAGAAGAATCCACTTCAACAAATATTATCTTAGGCAGAAACATATGTAACATATAAATCACACTTGGAAAGAATGGACAATTCAATAGAGCAACGGGTGTTGTAGCGAAACTGATTGCAAATTGTAACGTCCCGAATTTCAAAGGGAAATCTTTCATTTTTATTTATTAAAAATATAAGTCTTACAAAACATTTCACTTTCTTATTATATAAAAAAGTATCTTAGTAGATGTCAACAAAACATTATTGATGCTTCGATGATGATACATTCATGTGTGAGCCTTTCCACGGTCAGATGAATAACCTGTAAAGTAGTTATTCAACAACTGTAAGCTGAGGCTTAGTGAATTCACTGAAAATATGCCATACCACAACATATGTACAATGTATACACATAATGCACTTCAACTTATAGTTGGGTCGCCCTATCTTTGCTTACAACGTATAGGTGGACCACACTTTGGCCTTTAGCATAAAGTTAGTCCACCTGAGTCTATTGGCCTTCAGCTCAAGGATTTTATGCCCTCAACTTCAAATACAATAACATACACTTATAACAACAGTCCACATAACACGCAACTAACTATCAAATAAAGATTGACCAGACCGGACAATTGGGAGGCAGAATCATTTCAGCATATAGAGTTAACAAACCACTACTATCTACGTCGCGTAAAGTCATGTGTGTTCCACATACATGGATGAGGTGGCTCCTCTGGAAGGATGACACATGTTCGCAAAGGGGTGGGGCATCATGGCTAGCTTCGGGCACAAGCTATGTGCGATGCGCACGCGTGTGACGATTTTTAGATTTTCAAATATTGCATAACTTCTTCATACAAGCTCTATTTTTGATGTTCTTTATATCCACATAAATCTCTTAACGAGATCGAGAACTTTCTTTTAGACACCATCGGCTAATTTTGAATTCATCTTTTTCACACATGCTTAGACTCTTAAAACCCATATAAAATGTGTAACTTTCTCATTCGGAGTCCATTTTCAACTGTCTTTATATCGTTGAACTCTTATTAACGAGACCTTCAATTATCATTTAGATTGTCTTAGCTAAAAATTGACCGATCCAAAATTCGGATTTTAAGTTGTACACAATTATACCGAATATTAGAAAAATCATAACTTCCTTTAATGAATTCAGATTTAGACTTTGTTTATATGCACGTTCTCAGTTTAAAGACTACTAGGACTTTCATTTAGGTTTCTTAAGATAATAAGCCACATGTCTAAAACTCACCTTTTACGATATATTGGGCCACGTCGGTTTAATCTAAAGACTTCAAAGAAGCATAACTTCTTCATATGAAGTCGGATTTAGCTGTTCTATATTTCTATGGATATCGTATTGGAATTTCCTATGTGTCTATGATGATTATTTTGGATTAATATTACTATAATTTTATTTTGTATCTGATAATATTACAATCTACGACTATGGTGAAAATGGGATGTTTCCACTCTCCCGTACTTATAATGATTTTTTCCCTGAAATCTAACTAAATAACTCTAGGTAGGTGTTCATCATCTCTTCTTCTGGCTTCCAAGTCCATTCCGATCCTTTTCTTCGTTTCCATTAAACCTTTAGTAAACCGATTACCTTGTTACCCAAGGTCTTGGTCTTTGTATCCAAGATTGCTACCGGATTTTCAACGTAGTTCAGACACTTGTCTGCATGAAAGTCTTCCAAAGGCATAGCTGTAGATTCATCCGTAATGCCTTTTCCTAATTGGGAGACGTGGAAGGTGTTGTGGATATGAATGAGTTCTTTCGGCAGATCCAAACGATAGACAACCTTGCCCGCTCGAGCAATGACTCGAAAGGGTCTGATATACCTAGGGCCTAACTTTCCCCTTTTCCGGAACCCGATGACACCCTTCCATATTTAAGCCTTAAGTAACATTAGATCTCCTACTAGGAATTCAAGATTCGAATATCTTTGATTTGCATAACTCTTCTGCCTACTATGTGCCCTCTTCGACCTTTCTCTCACTTACTGGATAATTTCGGTGGTCTTGATCACAACATCAGTTCTCCCTATGATTTGCTGGCCAACTTCTCCCCGACATATAGGCATTCGACACTTTCTTCCATAAAGTATCTCAAAGGGAGGTCTACCAATACTGGAATGATAGTTGTTGTTGTATGAGAATTCTACTAGCAATAGATATGTATCCCAGCTCCCACTAAAATCCAGTACACATGCCCTAAACTTGTCCTCAATACTTTTAATAGTTCTCTCACTCTACCCATCGATATGAGGGTGATAAGCTCTACTGATATGTAATGAGGTTCCCAACTCATCATGGAATTTTCTCCAAAACCGAGAAGTGAAACAGACATGTCTATCAGAGACTATTGAGACTGGTACTCTGTGCTGAGAGACTTCTTCCTTGACGTATATCTCTACAAGCTTTTCATTCGAGGAGCTTTCTTGTATAGGAACGAAGTAGACACTCTTGGTTAATCTATCCACTATCACCCAAATAGTGTCTACTCTACGAGGTGTCTTCGGAAGCTTGGTGATGAAGTCCTTCGTTATTTGTTCCCACTTCCACATCAAGATATCTAGAGGCTTCATCTTCTCGTGGTGCATTTGGTGTTCGGTGTTGACCTTCCGACAGGTCAAACACCTTTTGGCGGACCATGCTACATCTCTATTTATACAAGGCCACCAGTAACTATCTGTGAGGTCCCGGTACATCCTTGTGGGTCCTGAATGAATCAAAAACTTGGACTTGTGCGCCTGATCCATTAGTATTTGTCAATTTCCTCCTGAATATGGAACCCAAATTCTGCCATTTAGAGTTAACAACCCACAACTATCTATGTCGAAAGTTGCTTGATCATCTGTAGTATTGTACTGATCACTATCATGCTTAAATAGACACCCTTCATTGGCATACTGGTTGTTTTCCGACTTAATGCGTCTGCTACTATGTTGGCCTTACCTTTATGGTAGAGGATTTCACAGACGTAGTCTTTTAGTACATCCAACCATTGACACTGCCTCATGTTTAGGTTGTGCTGATTAATTAGGTATCTCAAATACTTATGATTGGTGTAGATGGTACACCATACTCTATACAGGTAATGCCTCCAAATCATGAGGGCAGAGACTATTGCTCTTAATTCTAGATCGTGTATTGTTTAATTAGCTTCGTGAGCCTTCGACTGTTAAGAGGCGTATGTGATTACTCGACGTTGTTGCATGAGGATGGCTCCAAAACCCATGATTTATGCATTGTAGTAAACTACCATGTCATCAACACCTTCTAGGAGGGCAAACACTAGAGCTTCGCATAAATTTTTCCTTAACATCTCAAATGCTAATTGTTTCTCAGGACCCCAACGAAAAGCGACTCCTGTCTTCTTTAGATGGTTCATGGGTATCGCAATCTTGGAAAAATCTAGAATGAATCTTATATAATATCCAGATAATCCCAGAAAGCATCGAATTTCTGAGGGGGTAGTCTGGACCGACCATTGTATTACTGCCTCTATCTTGGCTGGGTCTACTAGAATACCATCCTGGTTGACAAGATACCTAAGGAACAGGACCTCTCGTAACCAAAGCTGGAATATGGAGAACTTTATATACAAATTCTCTTTCCTTAGAACCTCGATTACATATCTTAGGTGCTCCTTATGTTGCTCTTGAGTATTTGAAATGACCAAGATACAGTCATTAAACACGATTACTAATTGATCAAACATAGGTCTACACACTCGGTTCATTAAGTCCATGAATGCGGCGGGTGCATTCGTGAGACCGGAAATCATCACTACGAACTCATAATGACCATATCGAGTTCTGAAAGCAGTATTTAGTATACCTTCTTCTCCTACACGTATCCAGTGGTATCCTGGTCGTAGGTCAATTTTGGAAAACCACGACGTTCCTTGAAGCTGATCGAAAAGGTCTTCAATCGTAGGTACGGGATAACGGTTTTCCATTGCGAGTTTGTTAAGTTCTTTATAGTCAATGAACATCCTGTGCAATCTATTCTTTTTCTTAACAAACAAAATCGATGCTCCCCCATTGAGAATTACTCGGACGAACGAACCCATTTTCCATCAGCTCTTGTAGCTAATAAGACAATTATTTCAACTATAGGGATGAAAGATTATAAGGTGCCTTCGTTACAGGTGTCGCACAAGGAATTAAGTCAATCCTAAATTTTACATGACGTTCCAGATGCACACCAGGCAGGTCATCCAGAAACATGTTGAGGAACTCACAAACTACTGGCACTTCTGCCAAGGTTCCATTTTTATCCTCGTGAGTGTAGATTACATAGGCCAAGAATCCCTGACATCTGTGCAACAGATGTTTTCTGGCCCTCGTGGCAGAACAGAATGTCAAATCTCTCCTGGAATCCTCTCCTTGAATAGTAAGTTCTGTCCCACTTGGAGTTCAAACTCGTATTATCTTTTTCCTACAATTGAGTTGGGATTTAAACTAGTTTAGCCAATTCATGCCTACTATTATGCTTATCTCTCGCATAGGAAGGGGAATAAGGTTTATTAGGAAACTAGTGTTACTAATTTCTATGGTGTAACTATGCTCAATTATTGATGCATTAATCGTTTTATTGTTAGCTATTTCTACTCTTAAGGGATGATCTAAATTTTCTATGACAGGATTAAAGTTTTTTCTAAAGCTAAGCGATATGAAAGAATGAGTTGCTCTAGAATAAAATAACACTAATCTAGGCATGGAGTTGAGTAGGTACATACCCGCTGCAACGTCAAGTGCTTCTTTGGCTTCCTCTTACATCAACTGAAAGGCTCGCCCCTTATCCCTGGGGGCGTCAGCTCTCCCTTGATGTCCATCAGCAATGCTTAGGGCTGCAAGCACTAAAGCCTGCATTGTTCCCATCTGATTTAGGAGAGGACATTTTGCCTTGAAGTTTTCGAGTCGGTTGCAGTTGAAACATAAACACATGTTTTGTTTGTAGTCTTTTGTATCGTTCCCATCCTTGCCACACTTGTGGCATCCTGGTCATATTCTATAAGGACCATCGTGAAACTTCCCGCACTTATTGCAAGTATATCCCTTCTGAACTTCAAACATTGAACCAGAAGATTTGAACTTCTTGGCCGCCAGCTGTGATGGAGCCGGAGTGTTCGTCTTCTCCTTTGTCTAGATCTCCAACTCTATTTCCCTCCTCCTAGCATAATCTTTCATCCCCGTCAAGGTCTTGTAGCGATCTTTTGCAAAAAGCTCCCTAATGTCAGTCCTAAGTGTACTCAGATACATAGGGGTACATACTCCGCCCTAAACATCACTATAAACATTTCCTAGGCCACCATGCTATTCTCTGCCAGTTAGTAATCCTTAGTAATAAGGTTCCACCAATACTTCGCCCCATGACGTAGGAGTTTCTGTGCATACCTAAACTTAATGTTTTCTGGGCAGGAACAAGTGTAGAAGCATCCATACACATCAAAGATCCATCTCATTACAAAAATTGGGTCTTTTACACTGTCAAACTTTTGGGGCTTGGTGTTATTGAACTCTCGATAGGGCATGTACTTATCTCAAGATGAGGTTGCAGTAGCAACAATAATTGTGGCGGCAACGGTAGCGGTACTGGCAACAACAACATACTGCTCGTCAAACGAAGCGATTAATACGACGTTGATAGTTTTGAACATTTCTGGGATCGTATCTCTTGCAACTGTTGCTACCTCTGTCTATATCCAATCATATATGCCCGCCTTTCTTAGTCTTGACCCTTCCGATCCAGAACCAGAACCGCTTACTCATGTGATCATCACCATGCCGAAGACGAGAAACTGGGTGGTTTAATACGAATTTATTTGGGTTATCTAGAGGCAACACTAACCCTTTCCATTTCCTTAGTAACATTGCGGCTCTTTCCTTATATATGTATGGATCCTGTGTTTCTGGTTGTATGGGCCCATACTACCTTCCATAATTTTACATAATAGATCCAAGAATTGTTCTGACATTTCTAAGTCACTACTCTCTTTTTCTGTAGGGCTTTTCACACAACTAGTGTTACTAAGACCTGATCACTAATTTTTCCTAGATTTACGTCTAGGGTTTTCTCCTACCCGGACCCATGTACTGTAGGAAGTCATTCCTAATATCGATAATCGCCTCGTATATACATGTCGTACGTAATCCAAGATTGGATAGTCGATCGAATAATTAATTCTTCTCTAAGCCCACAACCAAACAAGAAACTTGAAGTAAGGCTAAACTAAACATTCTAAGGCTATGGACTCCTAATTAGGTACAACCCTAAACCATACACTTAGTAACTATAGGATATCAATAAAAGATTCAAGTAGCACATAGAGGCAATCCCTAAGACTACAAGGCATCTTAATTATCAGGAAATCCTAACTAATAATTCCTGAAAGGTCCTTACTCCTATACTAGCATGCATTTCTAACAGATCATATATCAACAGATAAAAATAGAATGGATAATTTGGGAATTACTTTCCTTTCCAAGCTCGGCATGACTGCACGCATCACATCCCCTTTCTCCTTATAATGTTTCTTTTATAAAAATTTCGTTTATGATAATCAGATCTTTAGTATAAGTCCGAAATCACACGAGTGTTCATCCAAATCACTCAAACCAGCGCTCTAATACCAACTTGTAACGTATTGAATTTCAAAGGTAAAATTTTCATTTTTATTTATTACAAATATAAGTCTTACAAAAAATTGTAGTTTATTATTATATAAAAGAGTATCTTAGCAGAAGTATATAGAACTTTATTAATCCTTCAATGCCGATACAGTCATGTGTGAGCCTGTCCACGGTCAGATGAACAACCTGTAAAGCAGTTATTCAACAAATGTAAGTCGTGGCTTAGTGAATTCCCTCAAACTATTTCATAACACAACACATATATAATGCATACACATAATGGCCTTCAGCATATAGTTCGTCCGCCTTATATTTTCCTACAAAATATAGTTGGACCGCACTTTGACCTTTAGTATAAATCATGTCCGCTCGAGTCTATTGTCCTTCAGCTCAAGGCTGGTCCTCCCTCAACTACAATAATAATAATATACACATATAAGAATAGTCCACATAACAAGAAACTAAGTATCCTTGCCAAATTGCCTAAGTGCATGCTATAGGGTAGCTATATCCTAACATACAGAGGATACATACCGAAGTATATAATATAGTGAGAAGAACTCACCTTCACAGATTGTCAGAGGATTAACGGTCAACCAGACAGCTTAGCTGATGACCGACACTTTCATAAGGATTAAACTATATTACTATAGTTTATTAGTTAATGGGAATATGTAATGTAGGTTAGACCTAACATTAATCCCAATGAATACCGATAGTTCTATCAAATAAGGATGGGCCAGGCTACATAGTTGGGAGGCAGGATCATTTCGGCGTATAGCTTTTCTTAAATACAACTACCAAGCCAACATGACCATTCTAGGAAACTTTCCCATAAGTAGATCAATCGGTATAACAAATTGGTATTACTAATAAATTTCAATTATAGGTTCCTAGTAACGAATTATAACTACAATTACAAATTACATTGAGGTAGAGTAAGTGTTCCTTACTTATAGAGTGTTATTTATGAGAAATGGGATCTAAGCGGACAGAATACTGACTCATGATCTCCTACTTGAAACTACTACTCAGATGAGTACTTAGGGTGTCAGATGACTACCTCACATTCCAGAAACAGAGGAAAAACAGGATAGGATAATGTAGAACTCGAGAGGATCGACTATAGGGGTGTGGAGGATGAAGCCTATACTAAGCACTCTATTTATAAGGGAGAAAACCATATGCATGTTGCGCAGGGTCATGTGCGTGTCACACACATAGGTGAGGTGGCTCCTCTGGTTGGATGACACGTGTCCGCAAAGGGGTGGGGAGATGTTGCTAGCTTTGGGCACAAGCCATGCATGATGCGTGCACGTGATGCTTTTTAGATTTTCAAAATTCTGTAACTTCTTCATACAAGCTCCATTTTCGACATTCTTTATATCCACGGAAATCCCTCAACGATATCTACAACTTTCGTTTAGACTCCGTTGGCTAATTTTTAATTCATCAATTTCACACAAACTTAGATTGTTAAAGCCCGTATAAAATGGGTAACTTTCTCATCTGGAGTCCGCTTTTGTCTCTTATTAATGAAATCTTAAATTCTCGTTTAGATTGTCTCAGCTAAATATTGATGGGATTTACATGAAATAATGTGGATAAATCCTTATACACTTCAGGGTACGTGCAACCTATTTGATCTAGTCATAACACTATTGAAGTAACATTCTATTGAAAAATAAGAAGCCTATAACCATAGCTAATTTTGAAATTCATAGAAGATTACATACCTTTTGATTGTTGTTGTAAACAATCAAACAATCCTTCTTGAAAAATCTTGGAAGCTAGCAACAGAAATCTCGTGCCTCTGATGGTTCACACCCAAACCCTAGCAACTAGGAAAACTTCTTACTTGATTAAAAGGAGTCGGTGAAATTTCTAATTATCTCCAATGCATATTCTTGATCAGAAGGAGTGGACGGAATTTCTAACCCCACGGTCCGTTTTATAACCGCATTAGGAATCCCTTATAACCCTTAGTTGATTAAAATATCTTAAATCGGGTAATTAATTTGTTTCCTAATTATCTCCAATGCATATTTTAGATCCCTAAGGAAGCCTAGAATTTTGGCCATCCTAGGACTATTCTAGGATCCTTCTCTTGTTCAACTATTTAACAATTACAACTTAGGCCCTTGAACTTTTAATTAATATAATTTATCCCAAAATTAATTCCAATTAATTTATGATTGATTCTTAATTAAATAATACTATTTTTAATTAATATATTATTCTCATAACAGATTAAAAAATTCATTTATTTCTATTTATTAATCATATATTAAATCAATAAATCTCTCTCTCTCTCTCTCTCTCTCTCTCTAAAAGTCATCCTATTTAATTATCAAGTTTGATGGTAACCCAAAAGGAATTTGTTAATAATTCAAGTATATACCAATTTAATTAGTTATTGGCTTGGACACCTAATCCAATAGTCTCCCACTTGGATAAGTCTATAACTACAAATGCCATTATAACTTCCAAAATTTTCAGTAAAGGGAGCTTCCAAAAGCAACTTTAGTTTCTGATCTGATCAAACATTAGTCCTAAGATATGTGATCACATATTCCATCTTTCTACATGATATTTGATGGATATGAGACACGGGTTAGAATAAATCTTTTTGTCCAAAATTCTATTTCCCAATTTCCTTATTCGTGATGAGCTCATAAGACTTAATAATTGAACACATCAATTTAGTCTTGGCTGGGCCCAACACTATAAGTCAACACCAAATCATCGATGGGCCCAAAGATATCATTTTTCCTGTCATGGTAAAAGTAACGAATAAACATTGACTCATATTATTGTATCCTTTACTCACCAAATCACACATGACACTCCGTTTTATTACATCAAGTTATTGATGCATTTTCGTAATACCAATATACATCTGAATTGTAAATTACAACTCACATATCTCCATTTTAAGAATATAAGATATTATCATCTAAGAATTACTCATGATATAATCCACAAAGTAATTTTCTAAGAGTGGGTTTATCCAATACTCAAATCTCCATTTTCTAAGTACTCATGAACGTTGTAGCAACACAATTTCCATATCTAAACTCCTTAGGCAATCTACAATCCAATTCGTGACAGTCTTCATTCTGTACTTACTTCTTAATGTATGATAAATTATGGAGCTTTAAATAATCAAATTATTCAGGAAGTAAAACATGCAAAATGAAACACATGACTAAATAATTAATCAAGGTAGTAAGCAGTACTCATAAATAATCTCTATTATTCCATCATCAAAATCAATTGCTTTATTTTATTATAAGTTTTAAACTAATCATCAAACTACTAAAACTATATCATCTCTCAACACATGCTTCTATCATGTTCACTATGGTTATCCCTACTTAGAGCCTTTGTGAGAGGAGCTGTTGGATTATCTTCTGACGAAACTCTCTTTACTATGAGATGACCTTCTTTAACTCAATGTCTGATATAATGATACTGTTTATCAATATTTCTTGATCTACCATGCTCTCTCGGTTCTTTGGTCAAGATAACTACTCCTTCGTAATTATAGAAAAGTTCCATTGGCTCGAATGGATGGAAGTACTCCGAGATCATTGATAAAATTCTTCAGCCAACCCGCTTCGTTTTATCCACCGCGTCCTACTAGGAACTTTTCCAAGTGACTGCTTATCCATTTAACAGAAACACCCAAGCAGATTGAGAATGGATATTGTCCATATTTGTTTGAAAGCCAGAATCACTATACCAACTACTTCCTAATGTATCATTGCCACCAAGGACTAGAATCAGTTCCTTTTTCCTTCGCACATACTTGAGAATGTTCTTCACTGCTGTCCAATAAGCTATGCCAGGATTTTCCTGAAAACGATTAACCATGCTTAAAGCAAAATACACATCACAGTGAGTACATGTCATAGCATACATGATCGATCCTACTACCAAAGCATATGGGACTCGACTCATTTCCTTTATCTCTTTATTTATAGTAGGGCTTTAAGTCTTATTCAACTTGGCATTACTCTCGATATGTAGCTCTCCTTTCTTGGAATTCTCGTACTAAAACGTTTTAGTACCTTATCTAAATGTGTTCTTTGATTAGGAACAATTTGTATTTTCTTCCTATCCCTTAAGATTCTTATCCCAAGAATATAGGCTTCCTTTCCTAGATCCTTCATAGAAAAAAACTTTCCAAGCCAAGACTTTACTTCTTGCAAAGTTGGAATGTCATTTCCTATAAGGAGTATGTCATCAACATATAATACTATAAAGGTTATTACACTCCCACTAACCTTGACATACACACAAGACTCATCTTCCCTCCTAGAGAAACCAAATTCTTTGACTTTCTCATGGACGCAAAGATTCCAGCTATGAGATGCTTGTTTCAATCCATACATGGATTTCTCAAGCTTACACACCATATTAGGAAAGTTTGCATTTACAAAACCCTATAGTTGACTAATGTAAACATCTTCAGCCAACGTCCCATTAAGCGAAGTGGTTTTGATATCCATCAGCCAAATTTGATAATCATCAAAGGCAACTATGGCGAGCATTGTCCTGCTAGAATTTATCTTGGCTACTGGTGAGAAGGTCTCACCACAATCAATCCCTAGGTTTGATTAAACCCCTTCACAACCAGTCGAGCCTTGAAAGTGTATACCTTTCCATCCATGTCTGTCTTCTTCTTAAAGATCCATTTCCAACCAACTATCTTTCGACAAAGTTCTTGATTAACTAAATTCCAAACTTGGTAATCATACATGGACTTGACATCATTGTCCATTGCCTCTTTCCAATTGGAAGCTTTAGGGCATGTCCTCGCTTCCTTGTAGTTAGCTGGCTCATCCAATTTGACCAGTTTACCATCATTGATAAATGTGTCACTATTAGATGTTATATGGAAACCATAGAACATTAGTGGCATGCGAACTATACTAGATCGACGAAGAGGTAAGGAATTGTCAATGAGTTCAACAGGTGTCCCATCCTCTAGTTGAGCATTAGTATCTTCTAAGGTTTCTTCATTGATTGAGTCTAGAATCTTTTCAAGGTTAAATATACTCTCACTGTCCTCTTTGTATATGATCTCTCTCTCGCTAAAGACCCATCTTCGTGCTACAAAGACCACGTTCTCACTGCACATTAGGTCCATAGAAAAAATATCTAAAAGACTTTTGTGGTTAAGAATGAAAATACATCTCTCACTTCTAGGTTCTAGCTTGTCGTTAGTCTCTCGTCTAACAAAAGCTTCACAACCCTAGTCCTTGATATGTGCTAACGAGGGAACTTTCCCTGTCCACATCTCGTGAGGTGTTTTGGCGACCTTCTAGGTAGCGACAAGATTAAGAATATGGGTTGCTATCTCTAAGGCATACCCTTAGAAAGAAATAAGAAGAGAAGATTGAATCATCATGGAACGAAACATGTCTAACAATGTCTGATTACGCCTCTCAGCTACACCATTAAGTTGTGTTGTCCTAGGATGAGTCAATTGTGAATGAATTCTACATTTCTTGAGAGAGTCGTGGAATTGATACTATTATACTCTCTGCCTTTGTTAGATAGGAGCATCTTTATCTTCCTGCCTAATTGATTCTAGACTTCATGCACTACTAGAAAAACAACCTTTTACAGTGTGCAATGCATGTCGTAAAACGCTCAGACGACGCGTAAATGCGCGTCAAGTAAGGCTCTGTCATAACAAGAGACGACACACTTTTGTGCGTCGTAACCTTACAACGCGCATTCACAACGTGCGTTTATGACGCACAATGCGTGTCAAGGAAGGCCATGTCATAAAGAATATGACATGCATTCGCGTGTCGTAAAACGATGCACATTTACGAGTTGCATTGCCTATCACTAAAGCCCCTGTCATGAAGAGAGACAACACACATTTTTGCTTGTCGTAAAGGCTAAATGTTTTAAAATATATATATGTTTTTGTAAATTTACTAATTTTCAATTTACATCACACATTTAATGTCTCATAGTATAAAATAAAATTTCATACACAAAAAATAAGATAAATTGCACAAATTATAATATGTCATACAAATGTTAAACAAAAACAATACATTGCTAACATGGGTTATACATTCCTATAAAACTAACAACCCTCGGTGACCTTGATCTAGATCGAGGTCAACTTGGATCGATGGCGACTATTGGATTTTAGATACACAACATGATTACTGACCTAAGACCTTGTGCAACAAGTGCATATCATGCCTTATTTCCAGCAACCAATACACATTTTAGTGTCTCAAGGGCTAGTATACTTCCTCCTTACCATCCAATAGTTTTCATTAACAATGGAACTACCTGTAATTTATTAAAAAAAAGGTCAAAACTGAAAACTAAGTATGCCCTTGCTCCTTTTTCCCCTTAACATTGGTAAATAATGATGTCTATCTGGATAAAGCTTGTTCATTTTCTAGACTGTAAGAGGATTTTGATTGAGTCATTAAGTCCATTATGTCAAAATGAAATAGATACTAACAGTTTTAATGAAATACATGACCAAAATCAAAATAACCATAAAATATAAATAAATAAGTGAGAGACTTGAGTTGTCCATTAAGCAAATACAGATTACCTTTTGTCAGAAAGATGAGAAGTACCAATCCATTGCTCTTCGTAAACAGCCACCCTCATGATTTGAATGTCCAAACCACCATCACTAAATAGCACAAAGGTGGCAACGACTACTACACTCCACATAAACTTATGGAAACTACCAGATAGTTCCACACAAAAATCTATGTTCGTGATAAAAATGAATCAAATGAGGTAGAATTTTCACTATCAGGCAGATCTATAGTCAAATTCACTCTAAAATTTAATCCAAACGAAATCAAATGAGGTAGAATTTTCACCATGTAATACTTTTGCCCAACAACCATCATAAGATTACAAAGCTTTTGAAAGAGAAATAGAAGATTGAGAATTATAAATCTCAATCTGAAATCAAAATCAAAGGGAAGAAATCCGAAATCATAAAATCATATGGGAAGAAATCTGTGAAAAAGAATTCTGAAGAAGGAGAAACCGAATATAAACATTACCAGAATCAAAAGAGAAACCGAAGGAAGCGAAAAATCCTCTCAATCCAACAATGAGCATAACCTAATACCAAATTAGTAACTCCTCCTTCATGCACAATTGTATGATGACATGGCACAACTGCCCTGTTGCAGCTGTTAGAGTGTCCTTGATGGTGTTTTTGTTCATGTTTTCAACAATTCACAAAATTAGCCTTTTACTTATGAACAAAAAAATAGAAAAGGGTAATGTAGCCATTATTCTTAAAAATGACAAAAAACATTACAAATAAGGAAAAATTTTGCAATTTATTTTAAAATTAGATAAAAAAAAGGCTTGTGGAAGCGTGGATAATAAATTAAAACGAATGTTTTACAACAGTAACACATTACTTGTAATTGTTCCTTTATCACCTTCTTTCTTCTTTTCTTTATTTGCCTGTGATTTCTCCTTCTTCACTACAGAAAACTTCACTATCACAGACTTGAAAACAAAACTCCCAGAACCCTTTGCATCTTCTATAATATCCAGTAATATAAATCATTATCTTAACAAAAATGACTTTCTATTTCAAAAGTAATAGTTACTGTTACTGTTGTTCACTAAACTAACCTTTTTCAGTACTACTTGTATTTGTTAAGTAATCTGTTAGGGAATCCGAAACCTTCTGTTTATGCATCATAAAGAAAAAAGTTCAAAAAAACAGAAATCTGTCATATAACATTAATCCCATAAAAACCGCTTGTTATCCAAAATCAACTTTGCATCTTCATCAGACTTAGTATTGCTGGTAGTTTTCTCAAAATGGCATGTATCTTCACTATTAGAACAAAAATGGTGCCCTTCATAGGTGCATGACAAATCTACACCAGAAGTACTTTCATCAGCTCTATCAGCTCCATGGGTTCACATTGATGATTCTCAAAACTATTCGGTGCAATAGTTGTTGAATCTTTGCACCAGCTGAAATTACACAGTTTAACAAACTATTCTTCATCATCAAGATCGCATCACTCATAACTTTGATAGACGGTAGGTGAAGCGAGGAGTTCGATCGATGTTTTTAGAGTGAAATCGAAGATTGGAGAGCCGAAGAGGAGAGAATCACAGAAGCGTGAAGTGTGGATTGAGTTTTTAGGGTTCAATGACAGTGGTGATGGATTATGGTTTGTAGAGAAAATGGAGTGAAAGAATGAAGGGAGATAGATCTAGAGTAGACTGTATAGAAGCTAGGAAATTCAAAATTTTAGAACTTCGGACGATTTCAATTTCCCTCTTTAAAAACGTGCGTTTGTCTAAAAAATTATAAAGAGACGATAATAGAGGATGCACATTTAAGATAAGCGCCCTCCGTGTTTCTAATTTTTTTTTGGACACTAATTTTAGGGCACGCATAGATGCGTGTCCTCTACCCTTCAAATTTGTCAAAAGTGACATTATTTTTTAGGGCACGTACAAATGTGTGTCCTCTATCGGCGCGTGTCATTGTTTGCACGTCATTAAAGGGCTGTTTTCTAGTAGTGATGTTTAAACTCTTTGAACTTTTCAAAGGTCTCTAATTTATGCTTGATTAAGTAGATATAACCATATCTTCTATAATTGTCTGTAAATGACACATAAAATCGATTAGCATCCCTTGTGGTGGATATGAAGGGTCCATACACATCTGTATGTATGAGATCCAACAATCCATCACCTCTTTCACAAGATCCAGTGAAAGGTGATTTTGTTATCTTCCCCAAAAGACAAGATCCGCATTCATCATCCTACCTTAAGTCAAATGATTCCAGCACTCCATCCTTTCGGAGTTGGGTGATGCAAGTCTTGTTAATGTGACCAAGATGACCGTGCCATAAGCATGCATTGTCAAAACCATTAGATGAATCAATGTGAAAAACATTATTACTTATGCTATCAACACAAATGACAATTTCATACACATCATAACAAGTTAAAGCTTCAAAATAAAAATACGATTCTTATAAACCAAAATCAATCCATTAATATCATTAAACGTATATTGAAAACCTTGTCTAAATATTGCATGAAAAGAAATAATGTTTCACATCATTTTTGAAGAATATCATTAGTTATCCAAATCTTATCTAACATCACAACCATGCATAAGACTATAAGTCCCAATCTTGGTAACAAGAAATGATCGCCTATTTCCCCTGATCAAATTCATTCTTCCATGCTCCAGCTCTTCACTTTCTTTTAGACCATGCAAATCATTACAAATGTGAAAACCACATCCTGTACCAAGAACCCAATAACGAGTAGGTTGTTTTACTAATAGATGGGATTTATATATTTAAAAAACCATATTTTGGCAGAAAAACTTAAACCCTAAGTTCACATGCAACCTAAACGATCTATTTTTTTTACTATTGAATACAATAGCCAATTGAATATCAATAACTCTTCATGAACTCTAGCATTTTCAGAAATAGAAAAAGGGTTTAGACAAACATACCTCTTGATTATACTAGTAGATAACCAAACACAATCCTTCTTGTAGTCACTTGGAAGATGGCACAAGAAATCTCGTGCCTCTAATGGTTCGCACCCAACCCTAGAACCAAGGAGGCTTAAAGACATATGAGAGGGGAGTATAAATTTGGACTATGCCTTGGAAAGTAGTAGTGACCAAAAATTGGATCCAAGGGGGGTGCTTTTATAGTTTAATTAGGAAGCCCTAGATAACCCTAATTTGTATATTATATTAATATCTCAACTTTGGTAATTATCTACTTCGTAACTATCTCTACGGGATATTCTAAAAACCCTAGAATAATCCTCCCAAAACTTTCCACCTCTTATGGAGGAAGGTTGTGGAACCTCTTGTTTAACTATTGAACAATTAAAATCAGAACCATGTACTTTTAATTAATCCAATTAATCCCAAAATTAATTCTACTTAATTTGTGATTGATTATGAATTAAATAATACTATTTCTAATTAGTATATTATTTCCTTATCATATTAAAAAATTTATTTATTTATTTACTTATTTTTATTTATTAATCATATAATAAATCAATGAATTAGTCTCTCTCTCTCTCCCCCCTCTCTCTCTCTCTAAAAGTTGTCCTATTCAATTAATAGGTTAGAGGGCAATCCAAAATGACTTTGCTAATACTTCAAGTATATACTAATTCAGTTATTGGTTTAGACACCTAATCCAACAGTCTCCCACTTGGATATTTCTATAACTACATTTACTAGTACAATTTCTCAATTAGACAACAAAGAGTGCTTCCATAGCAACTATCGAACTCTGAACTAAACCAACTTTTGGTTCTAAGATACATCTTGTGATCAGGTGTCTAATGTGATCAGATTTGTCCTAAGATACACCTTCGTGATCAGATACATCTTGCTCTTCCATCAAGCTTCCTCTCTTTTCTCTAATCCTGCAAAACATTCAAATGTAATCTTATCACATTAGGTATTAAGAATCAATGAATAGGAACTTAATGGAGTCAGATAGTGGATTTTACCTGAAGTAGAGCCAAATGTCTTAACTCTCCCATCTCTTAGATCTCTCAGGTAGATTGGGCAGTTTCGTCTCCAATACCCCTTCTGTTGGCAATAAAAGCAAATTGACTCTTTTGGAACATCACAGGAAACTACTTCAGACTTTGCCTTTCTCTTGTGATCAAACTTTTCGACCATTGCATGCCTTTCGTTTCCATTTCATATATCAAAAGAGGTCTGGAAGGCAGATCCACCAATCAACTTTCCTTTTCCATTGCGCCAAATCATTGTTGATTCTACAGCAATAAGCAGATAGGTGAGATCCATGAGGGTCACGTCACGGTCTATCATATAGTACTCTCTTACAAACTCACTATATGAGTTAGGAAGCGACTGAAGAACCCAGTCAACGGCTAGCTCCTCGCAGACAACGACTCCCAACATTATTAACCTATCAATGTGTGACTTCATCTCTAAGACGTGTGCACACACTGACTTTCCTTCTTCATGTTTACTTGCCAAAAGAGCTTGAGTGAGCTTGAACTTTTCAAGCCTTTGAAATTGTGGGTTAGGGAGAACAATAGGAGGAGGTGGAGGAATGAAGCATGATCTCTTGTTCCTCGATCGAATCGTGGAATATCATCTTCATATGGAATGCTTGTTCCATGGGATTTGGGAAGACCATAGTTGTCATACTTTGACATCTACAAAACGGGAGAAAAATCAAGTTAGTTGATCGATTGAGTCCTTAATAAATCACCCAAATGAGATATTAAGGCTAGGACCCAACACAACATTCCACAACTTAGGAGAGGAATGTCGTAAACCAAATTGCAGAACATTTGAAGGTAAGTGAATGATGATTCACTAATTTTCCACCATAAAAAATGAAAAAGAGATTAAGTTTTACGCGTATTTAAAACTCCTTGATCCTTTGAGATTCATTGAACCTCTCAATGGCATGTTTAAATCTTGATATGCCCCTCGATTTGTGACTGGGATGCCGAGGATCACAAAACAGGGTGTGAATAACCATGCAAACTTACATGGTGCCCCCAATGTTACAGTCACCTATTAGATGTGCCAATTAACCATACATGCTCCACCGAACTATAACAAACATTGAGTCACCCTTTGCTACCTTTGCTTAGAACCATTTAGTGTGCTGGTTAACCACACACGCTCCACTAACGTCTTCACAAGGGTACAAAGTGTAATTTCATGGAATTGCATAAAATTCACTTTTGCCTAAAGTAACTAAGATTGGGAATTTTGTAAAAACATTTAGTCACTTTATACTCCATTATACTTTTATTGGAAAGGGTTTTCCCTATCCTACCCGTTCGGCTAACGTACCTCTACCAATCAAGGAAGCGGTGGGTGAGAGTGAACACCCATTAAACAACCATTTTATAGGCCATAACCGTATACCCCCTTTATAGATTGGCTTCATGAATGAGGGCTACTAACAGTAAGACTAGCAGTTTAAGTTATACATATATAATATTAGACTTTTAATGTTATATATAGTATAAGGGTGTATTTTACACTTTTAAAATACTAGGTGGTCTAATTTAATAAATTACACTTTTAATTTAATTAAATGTAAACCATATCACTATGGATTTATTACCTTTCTTTTAAATGTACACTTAATTAATTTAATAAAACCATAAGGGTGCAATTTGAACTTTTTTCAAAAATTAGGGTTTTAGAATTTAACATTTTAAAATTAAACTTTTAATTAAAACTTAAATTCCAAAACTTGAGGTCAAGTTTTGAAACATTTCAAAACATTAGGGTTTAGAATTTAAATAATTCAAAATTAAACTTTTTAATCAAAATTTAAATTCCAAAACTTGAGGGAAAGTTTTGAAACATTTCAAAACTATGAAGATCAAAAATAAAACAAGGCAATTAAACAATTAATTGGTAATTATCTAGTTTTTGACCTAATCCGATTTCATGCAAGATAATTGACCAAATAATTCAAATAATTTAAAATTTATCAAATAAGGTAACAATTATCTAATTAGATGACCAAAATCTTTTATTTTGACAAAGGTAATCATAATGAATCAATAAATTTCGTATTTTATTAATTTGAAACAATTATGGCAATTATACTATGTCAAAATAGGCAAAAACAAATCCGAAAATTCGTCTGTCTTACAGCCAGACTCGCCGAGTCACTCCCTGGACTTGCCGAGTTGGGCTGACTCGCCGAGTCTAGATACTTACTCGCTGAGTCGGGTTGGGCAGAGGCCAAAAACTCGATATTCAACAGATAAACAAGCATTGCATCATATACAACAAAAACCAATCATGGCTCTGATACCACTGATGGGTTTTGGACAAAAGAACATCCTATGTGCTCATGCAAACCCTAAAGCTTGGATCTAGGTTTCTCTATTGTACATGCAATTCATCCAAGGCTCAAGAACCCTAATCTAGCATGTGAACTTCGAAAATATCATATAAGAAACGATCTAGATGATTACTTCTTTGATAATGGCTTGAATCTTCTTGTCTTGGAGCTTAGAGTCACATATGTTACTCCTCTAATGGCTTACAAACACCATAAGCAAGAGAATGACTTGTGAGAAAGAGGAGGAGGCACCAAAAATGTCTAGGGTTCCCTTAGAAGTGTTAGCCACGTTTTTGGGGCCTTAGGGTTCCTTATATAGGTACGCTATTAGGGTTTTCAACTAGGAAATCCTAATTTGACTGCTAAGGCACTAAGCAGGCCATGGACTCCCTTTAGAACACCTCTTGGACGATTTCTTTATGGGCTTCCCATAGAATTCGTCCAACCAATTTTCCAAGGTGATCCATAGCCCAATTTCAATTATCTTATAATTACAATTCCAGTCCCCTAAGTTTAATTAATGTCTTTTAGTCACAAAACTATTTCTTAATAAATTCTTGACTAATATTAATTAAACAATATGACTTCTCCTTTTATATATTATTCATATAATATATTAATAAATCATAATTATTCCTTTTTATCCATAAATCATCCTATCAAGTTGCTTTGGTGAAGGCAACCCAAAACGACCATGCACAACAGGGTCAAGTACATACCAAATATAGTTACAGGCTTAGACACTAATCCAACAGGATTATCACTACCCCAAGAAAATCCATTCCCATCCCGTTTAGACGACGGCAACCTCACCACCATCATCCCTGAGTCCTTCAAAGGAACCTTGCTCACCATCAAATAGACACTCCACATGGACAATTGGATCAAGGGGGATAGTATTGGGTTTTTTTAGATCGAAGAGTCATCCTAGGCACCAAGGAGAGATTCCATCCCATAGGATCCCACATATCAAGCGATCTTGGTGTTAGTCATGCAAGTAGCACGATATGAGGATTACATACATCAAGTGGAGGATGATCATGACTCGTTGAGAAGGGAGGTTAGGTTTTTAGCTAGTAAGGTTAGGGAGTTAGAAAAAGGGAGAGATTATCATGAGATTAGGATCCTCCGTACTTATTATCATCTAGAAGAGACTCACTCTCTAGTACAGTATCAACAGATTATGATTGAGAGTCTTGAGTAGCTTGTGAGAGAGATGGAGTTAAGGTTAGTAGTGTCACAGATAGTTATAACCACTTGGATGTTAGTTTTTTTTTTATTATTATCATAGATAGTTCTAGCCTATGGAAGCTAGGAACTATGATTTCTGGGGTTGACGGAAGTAAATGTAATGTAGTTGATGATAGGAAACCACTACATATTTTGTTTTAAAATAGAAACTTTTCCTGCTCAAACCACATGGTTGTACACTCTTCTGGGAAAATCTAATGTAAAAGTTTGTGGAGATTAATAAAATTTGTGGGATCATAATGGTTATTGTGTTACTTATTTGATTGTTTTCTCCATATAGTTAACGCTCTTAACTAAATTATCAAAGTAAAACTCAAAATTTATCATAACAACTAATGCATGCCATAAATTTAGAATCATGCCTCGCACTAGAAGGAACTTAGCACAACCCGAACCTAATCCCGAGCCTATGATCTCACTTAGTAGCCCAACACATAGCTGATGCCATAACAAGCTTAGAAACCCTAAGAACTTAGGATCAGGAGGCAATAGAGGTGAGATTTACTAAGGAGATAATCGAGGTCCAACTAGACTATGTTCATATAAAGATGTTATGAACCTTAAGCCAAAACTCGTCCATGTAAACGAAGGCATAGTTGGTTTAGCTAGGCGGATGGAAAAGATGGTGTCTGTTTTTTAGATAAGTTTCTATCTGAAGGACTTTAAAGTCATGTTCACCGCTTGTACCCTGGCAGATGCAACCCTATGTTGGTGGACCAGTTATACAAGGACCATGGGCGTTAATGTAGCAACTGCCATATTGTTCACGTGAAGAGACGCAGAAGCTATTGTAGGAGTTATGGAATCTTAAGATGCAGGAAGCTGATGTTGCCACTGATACAAGTTGTTTCAATGAACTTCCTTCCTTATGCTTCGGGATGGTTACTTCAGAAGATAAGAATGTAGAAAGGCATATTTGGGGTTTGCCTCAGCCTATCCAAGGCTTAGTCACTGCCTCAAAACCAACCTCCTTCGACAGTACCAGGAGACTCGCCTTTAGTCTTACCTATCAAGAGGTTTATCATGGAACGATGATCCAGAAGGCTGACCTTCCAAATGTGGAGGGTAGAAAAAGGAAGTTTGTTAAAGAGTCTGAAAGGAAGACGAGGCAACCAACAGAGGAGAAGCGGGAAGTGATTCAAGCGTTTGTGGTTTCAACACCCATGACAAGGACTACTTCTAGAAGTAGCCCTAGATGAAATGAGTGTGGGTTTCATCCCAATAGAATATGTTGGGTCTGTACCAACCGTAGAAAGAAAGGTCATCCTGCCAAAATATGCAAAACCCCACCCAGAACCGCAATAGTAGAGAGTCGAGCATGCTTTGTGTGTAAGGATGTTGGACATATCAGGAGAGATTGTCTAAAGCTGAAGGGTCACGAAGATAATGCTAGGAGCAGAACATTTTTTATAGGAGCCAGAGAGGCCGTCCAAGACTTGACGGTAGTTACGGGTACCTTCCTATTCAATAATTTATATGCAAATATATATTTTTTGATATTGGTGCGGATAGAAGCTATATTACACCCAAATTTAGGAAGTCGTTAGATCATCCATCTAATAAACTTATGGAAGCCTATAGGGTAGAAATAGCTAACAACCAAGTCGGTAGTACTAAGGAAATACTTAGGAACTACGCCTTAGCGTTAAATAATCATACTTTTCTTTGACCATATACCAATGGTCATTGGAAGTTACCACGTCATTTTCGATATAGACTAGTTATCCTCTAATCACGTCGAGGTGC
This sequence comes from Lactuca serriola, assembly GCF_051521515.1. NCBI lineage: Eukaryota > Viridiplantae > Streptophyta > Magnoliopsida > Asterales > Asteraceae > Lactuca > Lactuca serriola. The sequence goes on along the minus strand of NC_136415.1, from coordinate 245,567,884 downwards.
TATGCATCGAGAAAGCCTTACTTCTACCCCTACCAAATAGAGAACACCTTAATCGTCTATAGTGACAAACCCGGTAGAAATCTTAGGATCATCATGTGCATGAATGCCATAAAGTACTTGCAGAAAAAGTATTTCTCCTTGTTAGCTCATATTTTTTATTGGAAAAACAATAAGAAGAAAAATATCGAGGAAGTATCTCAGGTGTGCGATTTCCCTAATGTGTTCCCTGAAGACCTACCTAGTCTACCTCTAGCTCGACAAGTAGACTTTTGGATTGATCTACTTTCAAGAGCTCCCCGGTAGCAAAGTCTCCTTATAGATTGGCACCCTCGGAGATGCAAGAACTGTCAAGCCAACTACAAGAACTTCTTTATAAGGGTTTCATTAGACCAAGCTTCTCGCCTTGGGGAGCACCCACTCTAATTGTCAAGAAGAAGGAAGGATCTTTTTGAATGTGCATTGACTATAAAAATCTAAATAAGTTAACCATGAAGAATAGATATCCACTACCCCAAATAGAAGATTGCTTCAATCAATTGCAAGGATCCAATTACTTTTCTATGATCAACATGAGATCTTGTCACACCCCCAAACCAGAATGGCGGAAACATTCGGGGGTGGATGACTTCACGTAGTATCACAACCATTGAATATTGTAAAGAAAGTAACACAACCATCACATATATAATGAAAACGTATGTTGTTGCGTTATACATAATAGCAAAAGAATATTACAATGAGATGATAAATGTTCAATAATAAAACATCCTTAGTGTTCCTTTCTCCAAAAGCTGGTGGTTACCTGTATTACTGATTCCCTGAGAAATACAAGTGTTTTCGAAAAACTGTCAACAATTAAGTTGGTGAGTTCATAAGTGTTTTGCATTGAAAAGTATGTCCTTGATAGTAAACCGATGAATGAGGTTTTCGGAAAATCCAATATTTTCTATAAATGATTTGAAAAGTTTCCCGTGTTCGAGTGCGTTTGTGTATTCCATACTTGAATAATAGTGATAAAATTTGTGTTAACGATAAAATGGAAAACTGAAATGCATATATGAATCTCGTAAATCAAACTTGTTTTTATACTTTTATGTGAGTTTTATAACCATGCTATTGACATTGATGGCCTGTAACAACGCTCTTCAGGCGTTGGAACTGTTATGACATTTGTCACCCCAGGCCTGCCGGCCTAGCTGTAGCTAACAACTTAGGTGTGGGATTGTCAATCCCGTATAGATCTATACACAAGTATCACGCTCTCCCTCCAAGAGATTATGGTATATAATACAGGACTTGAAATGCATACATACGAGTACGTTGAAGTTTGAATGTCTCACATTACTTGGTATAAACAGATATACGATGCTAAAGACTTTACTTCATTTGAAAGTATTTCATTAGTCAAGATGTATATGTAAAATGTATGAATAACTTGTCAGCTATGCTCGTTATAGCTTCTCAAAAGTATGTTTTCATTTAGTAAGAATAACTTGGTGATATAATAGCCCTCTAAGCATAAAGATGTTTATAAAAATGATACTTCGACTTATAATGTACTTGTATTCCCCCCTAAAACATGAAAAGAATTGAAAAGTGGGGGTATGAACTCACTCGTTAAGTTTGAAGAGAGAGGCTAGGGTTGAGCAGAACTTCGACCGCGGATGGTTGCGTCGTCGGGCTCTTCAGGGATCTCTGCAGCGTAAATCTTTCGTCGGGGGCTCGAGTGCGGAAACCAAGGTGAGGGAATGGTCTCTGGTGCTTGGAAGGGTGTGAGAGTATCTGGAGATTTGAGAATGTGTGCTTAAACTCGCAGCTGATGCCATCTATTTATAGTGCTGGAAGAGTGAGTACGCGGGGCGTAATTTTGGAGTACGCTGGGCGTACTCACGTACGCGGCGCGTACGTCGTTACGCTGGGCGTAAAATGGCGTCATGGCTTACGACTCCTGGCTAGCTAAGTGTAGCTTGGGCGGGCCAATGGGACTCGACTCTGGGTCTAGTACGCGGGGCGTACTCCAAGAGAACGCGGGGCGTAATCCGGCCTGTCCTCTTCTAAATTCCGTAACTTTCGCGTACGAGCTCCGTTTTTCGTGTTCTTTATATCCACGCGTAGGTGAGATTATGCTCTACAACTTTCCTTTAGACTCCGTCAGCTAGTTTTGACTTTAATTTTAATGATATATTTTTCATAGGCCGGGCTTCCTAAAGTTCGTTAGAAATTCATAGGTTCTTTATTTGACGTCAGTTTTCGTTTGTCTTTTTATCGTTTTATTACCACTGAATAGATCTTCAACTTCCGTTTAGGTGGCGATAGCTAAATAACACTCCATCTTAAATCCGAGTTTTTAGCTTTCTACTACTGTTGCGAAACTTTGAAAATCCGTAACTTCTTCATACGAGGTCCAATTTGGGCGATCTTTTTATGCACGCTCACCTTTCAACGAGATCTACGACTTTTGTTTAGATACTTAAGGCTAAAATGTATTTTATTGATATTTTTCTTTTTATGTCAAATAATGTTTTAACGTCGTGTCGTAAATATATGAGTGGTTATACTTTCTTCAATCCAACCCGGTTTTGAGCGTTCTTTATGTTTTTGGAAACCTTGGCATGATATCAAATATTTGAGGCATCCCAACTTAGATACTTGAACGCTTTATTTTCGAGGTTAATTTCGTTGTACTTAGCTTTCGAGTGTTACAATGCTTTTGGAAATTCAATCTAAGATAGAGTTTACAGTTTTAGGAAAAAGATGCGGGTACTTTTGTTTCATCTGATCTTCGCGTTCCCAGGTGTATTCAGGTCCTCACTTGGCGTTCCAGCGGACCTTCACAATGGGTATGCGGCTTTGTTTAGTCCTTTTGATTTCCCGATCCATGATCTCTACTGGTTCCTCCACAAATTGGAGGTTTTCATTTATTGCAATTTCGTCTAGAGGGACGACAAGGGTCTCGTCGGATAAGCACTTCTTTAGATTTGATACGTGAAAGGTAGGGTGTACGTTGTGGAGTTCCTGAGGTAGTCTAAGTTTGTAGGCCACTGGACCGATCCTGGCAAGGATCTCGAATGGTCCGATGTATCTAGGGTTCAGTTTTCCACGTTTTCCGAAGCGTATTAAACCTTTCCAAGGCGAGACTTTGAGTAGGACACGGTCTCCAACTTGGAATTCCAAGGGTTTGCGTCTCTTATCTGCGTAACTCTTTTGTCTATCTCTTGATGCTTTTAGACGTTCTCGGATTTGAACAATTTTCTCCGTAGTCTCCCTTATGATTTCTGGTCCTGTGAGCGTGTTGTCAGTTGCTTGTCCTTTTGCTAGTTGCGTGTCCCCCACTTCGGCCCAGCACAACGGTGACCTGCATTTGTGGCCATAGAGGGCTTCGAACGGGGCAGCCTTGATACTGGTGTGGTAGCTATTGTTGTACGAGAACTCGACCAATGGTAGATGTGTGTCCCATGCTTTGCCAAAATCGATTACGCAAGTTCTCAGCATGTCTTCTAGGGTTTGTATAGTTCTCTCGCTTTGGCCGTCGGTTTGTGGGTGATAAGCGGTACTCATGTCTAGTCTTGTCCCCAAAGCTTTTTATAGCGACTGCCAGAACCTTGAGGTGAATCTACTATCTCGGTCCGAGATAATGGATATGGGCACACCATGCAGTCGTACAATTTCTCTGAGGTATGTCCTTGTTAACTTCTCCAATTTATCCGTCTCTTTGATCAGTAGGAAATGCGCTGACTTAGTTAACCTGTCGACAATTACCCAAATGGTGTCGAGTCCGCTTGTTGTCTTGGGTAACTTTGTTATGAAATCCATGGTTATCCGCTCCCACTTCCATTCGGGTATTTCTGGTTATTGTAATAAACCCGAGGGCTTCTGATATTCCACCTTGACTTTGGCACATGTCAGGCATTTGCTCACGTAGGTAGCAATTTCGGCTTTCATGTTTTGCCACCAGTACAACTTCTTGAGATCGAGATACATCTTATCGGAGCCGGGATGTATGGAGTATCGTGTTTTATGGGCTTCGTCCATAACGATTTCTCTGAATCCACCAAACTTCGGTATCCAAATTCGATCCATGAAATAACGAATTCCATTGTTCTTGGTCTCAAGGTTCTTATCCGTTCCCCTTAGGGCTTCTCCTGTCACATTTTCGGATTTCAAGGCTTCTATTTGGGCTTCCTTGATTTGCGTGAACAGGTGTGATTTGATCGTCATAGTTAGGGATTTTACTCGGCGACCTGAGTACTCCTTCCGACTGAGTGCATCAGCCACTACATTAGCTTTTCCAGGGTGATATCGAATTTCGCACTTGTAATCACTTAGTAGTTCTACCCATCGTCTCTGTCTCATGTTGAGTTCCTTCTGATTGAGGATATGTTGGAGGCTTTTATGATCAGTGAAGATGGCACATTTTGTGCCGTAGAGATAATGTCTCCATATCTTCAGAGCGAAGACGACTGCTCCTAGCTCAAGATCATGCGTTGTGTAGTTCGCTTCGTGCGTCTTTAGTTGCCTTGAGGCGTAGGCGATGACCTTCCCTCTTTGCATTAAGACACACCCAAGTCCTTGGTTTGATGCATCACAATAGACCACGACGTCCTCCGTTCCCTCTGGCAAGGTTAGGATGGGCGCACTACATAAGGCTCGCTTTAGTGTCTGAAATGCGCTGTCTTGTTTTTCTCCCCAGTCGAAGGTCGCATTTTTCTGGGTTAGGGTGGTAAGTGGCTTGGCAATCCTTGAAAAGTTCGGTATGAATCTTCGGTAATACCCGGCGAGTCCCAAAAATTGCCGGATTTCTGTAGGGGTTCTTGGAGTAGTCCAACTATCTATTGCCTTTATCTTGGAGGGGTCCACGTGTATTCCTTCTTTGCTTACAACATGTCCTAGGAAATCCACTTCCCGAATCCAAAATTCACATTTGGAAAATTTTGCGTAAAGTTTCTCTGCCCTTAATGTTTCCAGTACTTGGCGGAGATGTTGGTTGTGTTCTTCCTGGCTTCTTGAGTAGATGAGTATATCATCTATGAATACGATAACGAATTTATCCAGGAAGGGACGGCATACTCGGTTCATCAAATCCATGAACACTGCTGGAGCATTCGTCAATCCGAAGGGCATTACTACAAATTCGTAGTGACCATAACGTGTTTGGAAAGCTGTTTTGGGGATGTCTCCCTCCATCACTCGCAGTTGGTGATAACCAGATCTTAGATCGATCTTTGAGAAGTAGCTTGCTCCCTGTAGTTGGTCGAATAGATCGTCTATGCGCGATAAGGGATATCGGTTCTTGATCGTGAGTTTGTTTAATTCCCGATAATCGATGCACATGCGAAAGGATCCGTCCTTCTTTTTCACGAATAGGACTGGAGCTCCCCATGGTGAGAAGCTCGGTCTGATGAATCCCTTACTCAGCAGCTCGTTTAATTGACTGGATAGTTCCTGCATCTCGGCTGGGGCTAAACGGTAAGGTGACTTTGCTACAGGGGTAGCTCCGGGGATTAAGTCGATTCTGAACTCGACTTGACGTTCCGGTGGGATTCCTGGAAGATCTTCTGGGAAAATATCCAGGAAGTTGCAGACTTCCGGAATATCTTTAATGTTTTTCGACTCTTGTTTCTTGTCTACTACGTGGGCTAGAAAGGCATGATATTCCTTACAAAGATACTTTTGTGCTTTAATACAGGAAATGATTTGTAAACTTGAACTAGGTTTGTTGCCATAAATGGCAAGAGTTTCGCCGTTTGGCAGATTTAGGCGAACAGCCCTTTCGTGGCAAAGGATATCGGCATGGTGAAGGCTCAACCAATCCATACCGATGATGACATCGAAACTTCTTATGGAAATGGGTATAAGATCGACTCGAAACAAACGCTCGTCTGAATTTAGTGTGCACCCTACGTACAAATCGTTTGCGTGTTCTGTTTTACCGTTTGCCATTTCTACAGTGAATATTTTATTGAGTGGTTGGGGTTTTTGATTAAGTAGGTGTTTGAATTTATGACTCACAAAACTTCTCTCCGCACCGCAGTCAAAAAGTATGCATGCATAAGTGTTGTTGAGTAGGAACGTACCCGTAACCACCGTGGGGTCCGCTATTGCTTCTCTTTGTCCTACTGCCAGCACACTCCCCATACCGCCAATATTCCTTTCCTTGGGACAATCCCTCCTGAAGTGTCCAGTCTCTCCGCACCCATAACACGCCCAGCTTACTCCAGTGCCAGAAACTTGAGTGATTGGTCGTGCCGGTGCTTTACAGAAACGGGCTGTGTGCCCTTTCCGGTCATAGTTCTTGCAGTTCATCTCGCGACAAATACCATGGTGATGGTAGTTGCACTTGGTGCACTTGGGCAGATTCCCCGCATATGGTTTTGTTGGCGCAGAGGTAGCAGGAGTTGTGGTGGGGGTAGTAGCAGCATGAACCGCAACCATTTGCTTCTTTGAAGGTTCTTGCGAAGTTTGCCCCTTCCTTTTGTTCCAAAATTTCTTCTTCTTGTTGTTGTTGGCATTGATCTCATTGTTGCTGTTCCCTTTGGTTGGTTCTAGGGATGAGATTTAGAACCGGAAAACTGGACCGGAACGGGAACCGAACCGGAACCGGACCCGTTAGAACCGGAATATATAGAAACGGGTCCGGTTCCGGGTTTAAAAATTGGCTTTATCCGGGTTTCGGGTAATCCGGGTTTGGGTCCATTGGGTCCGGGTAAACCGGGTCTAAAATCCGAAACCGGTTTTTGGAACCGGAACCACTTTTAGGGCCGGAACCACTTTTTGTGAAATGTTTACAAGATGCATATCTTATTCGTTTCAACTCCAATTGACATACGGTTTTTTCCAACATATAGTTTAGAGTTTGTACATGATTCTAGACTATAAATTTTTCATTTTTAGTTTTATATTCATTGACTTACAGTCCTCAAAAGTTGAGATACCAAAGCTGAAAGTTTTTAGTTTTTTAGTTTTTTTGTATTCGGTGAAAGTTTTAAAGCATGCATATCTAATTCGTTTGAAGTCGGATTGACATGTGGTTTTTTCCAACTTCTAGTTTACAGTTTGTACATGAGTTTAGACTATAATTTTGTCATTTTTGGTTTAACATTCAATGATTTACAGTCCTCCGAAGTCGGGATATCAAAACTGAAAATTTTCAACTTTTCAGCTATTTGTTTTTGTACTTTATATTATGTGAAAATATTAACACAAGTATATCTCATTCGTTTAAATTCGGATTGACATGCGGGTTTTTCTAGAGTGTGTTTTAGAGTTTGTACATGATTTTAGACTCTAATTTTGTTAATTGTGGTTTCGTATTCAATAAGTTACAGCCCCCCAAAGTGGGAATATCAATATGAAAATTTTCAAAGTTCAACCCACTAAGTTGTAAGTAATTACCAAAAAATTCCGGTTTTTTCGGGTTTTCCGGTTCTAAACCCACTTTATTCGGTTCCAACCTACCCACTTTGATGTTTCCGGGTTTTCCGGTTCTAGACCCACTTTACCCGGAACCATACCCGGAACCGAACCGGAACCGGTTCCTATATACCGGTTCGGTTTCCGGTTCTATAAAATCCCATTAACCGGTTCCGGGTTTTCCGGGTCCGGGTCCATCGGGTCCGGGTTTGGACCCACTTTCATCCCTAGTTGGTTCAGCCATGATAGCCGTGACTCCTTGACAGACACCATGATCAACAAGAGATTGCGCTAGTTCTTTGGCGCTGGCGAAGGTCAAGGGTCTAGAAGCTAGCACACTTCCTCGAAGTTGGGGTGATAGTCCCCAGATGTATCTCTCGACCTTTTGGCTCTCCAGGGTTAACATTCCTGGGCATAGTGTTATTAAGTCACTGAACCTGTTGGTGTAACCTGCTATATTCGAACCTACCATCGAGAGGTTCCACAGTTCCTGTTCAAGCTTCTGAATCTCGCCTCTTGGGCAGTATTCCCGAAGGAGCATTCTTTTCAGGTTTTCCCAACCCATGGAGTTTGCCACCACCAGGGTTAGTGTCTGGACGTGGCCGTTCCACCATGTCAGGGCGCGTTCAGAGAAAGTAAAAGCGGCAAACTTTACTTTGCTTTCTTCAGGACATGCACAGATTTCGAATACAGCTTCCGTTTTCTCTATCCATTGAGATAGAGCCAATACTCCCCCAGTCCCGTAAAAGGGAATAGGTATTCCGTTGGTGAAGTCTTTGTAAGTGCATACCCCTGAACGGCTTTGACCTTGGCCATTTGTAAAACTGTTTGTTCCTCCCCCCGATCCGTTGTTGCTCATTTGTGCCATTGCTACAGTTACAGCAACGGTTACAGCAGTCTGGAACATAACGGTGTCCATAATTGGAGGAGGTGGTGGAGGTGGTGTTGAAGTTGAGTTTCTGCGTGTTGATCTACGAGGAGGCATGTTCTGGTAGAGAAAAATAAGAATGAATACTATAAGTTTCTAATGTTTTGACAATCGTGTGTTAGTTGTATCTTGTAATTTGTTTTGACTTTAGTTTATGGTTTCAAGGTAGGCATAGAAATTTAAAACTCGTAATTTTTGAGAGGTATATAATAAGAAATACTTCATATTTATACATATAGGTCACACCTGAGGTGTGTTACATTGCATATCTTGTTCGGGAAAAATTTGATCCTCCTAGAGATCTCCGATTACGGATACAACAGGGAAAACAAGGGAAATAAAGGAAAAAAAACTTTTATCCGAAATCCTAATCTATAACAAAATTGTTGGGGCTCGAACAAGTTCTACTTGCGACGTTTGGAGCTAGATTCGGCATCCGACCGTTTGACTCCCATCAATCGCCTCTCAAGATCTGCTTGTTGTTCCTTCATCTCTCTTATATCTGCCAGAGCCGTTATCATTTGGTTCTGAAGTGTCCCCGTGTAGATTTGGGTATTCTCATGTAGTCCTTCCAAACGGCGGATGTCAGCGGCGTTACCTTGGGTAGCAGCATTGACCTCGCGAACTCTGGCTGCTTGCCTGTCCGTCTCGTAGTTCTGGGTAGCTATAGCGTTCACAATAACAGGAAGTGCTCGATCAGCTGAGCTTCCCCCACTGGCATTGTAAAAATCTCAGCACATGCCGAAAGGAGGGCGTACACCTTGCTGGCGGCTCCAGTATTAGAGGTGACTTCCCCACATGGGAATGGGTCCCGGTTGATATGGTCTGATTTCGGGAGGATGAGGGATGGGAGGGTCGTACACTTCTGGCTCGGAGTCTGTTCCGCTAGAAACTTCCACGATCTCTTCGTCGACTTCGAATTCCTCTCCGACTTCGACTTCGAATTCTTCCTCGACCTCTTCTTCGATTTCTTCTGGGTCTTCCTCCGGGTCTTCTTCTATCCAACCGCCGTTACCTTGGTTTGGGTAGTAGGGATCTCCTGGTAAATGGAATCCGGCCATTTGTCTGTACTAGGATAGACGTAGGAGAACTTTATAAGAAAAGAAAATTCTATTTAACGACTTACTATTTCTAACTATAATTTGTACAACTATTTTTAATAATACTCCTATAATATTACAATTTGGCGAAACTAAATTGATTTGTATTTGGTAAGTTCTTGGCTTGTTGTCCACTATGACCATTCCTCGACGTACGTTGGTCAAATCCAGGATAAATATAGTTGATCAGGCTATATTTATTCTCGACCTGATTACATACCCCGAGGCTTAATCGTAGTGTCGTAACTTGCCTTAATACTTTTTAGTAAAACTTGTTATGACACGAGATTAATGCATGCTTGTAAAAATGTATATCTTTAAGAGAAAGTATTTTGTTCATGAAAATGTTTCATCAGAGGGTTTTTGGTCCCCTTTGCATTTATAGTTTGTATATCGTATGTGGTTCGATATACTTAGTTCACTATAAACAATGCTCTGATACCAATCTGTCACACCCCCAAACCAGAATGGCGGAAACATTCGGGGGTGGATGACTTCACATAGTAGCACAACCATTGAATATTGTAAAGAAAGTAACACAACCATCACATATATAATGAAAACGTATGTTGTTGCGTTATACATAATAGCAAAAGAATATTACAATGAGATGATAAATGTTCAATAATAAAACATCCTTAGTGTTCCTTTCTCCAAAAGCTGGTGGTTACCTGTATTACTGATTCCCTGAGAAATACAAGTGGTTTCGAAAAAGTGTCAACAATTAAGTTGGTGAGTTCATAAGTGTTTTGCATTGAAAAGTATGTCCTTGATAGTAAACCGATGAACGAGGTTTTCATAAAATCCAATATTTTCTATAAATGATTTGAAAAGTTTCCCGTGTTGGAGTGCGTTTGTGTATTCCATACTTGAATAATAGTGATAAAATTTGTGTTAACGATAAAATGGAAAACTGAAATGCATATATGAATCTCGTAAATCAAGCTTGTTTTTATACTTTTATGTGAGTTTTATAACCATGCTATTGACATTGATGGCCTGTAACAACGTTCTTCAGGCATTGGAACTGTTATGACATTTGTCACCCCAGGCCTGCCGGCCTAGCTGTAGCTAACAGCTTAGGTGTGGGATTGTCAATCCCGTATAGATCTATACACAAGTATCACGCTCTCCCTCCAAGAGATTATGGTATATAATACAGGACTTGAAATGCATACATACGAGTACGTTGAAGTTTGAATGTCTCACATTACTTGGTATAAACAGATATACGATGCTAAAGACTTTACTTCATTTGAAAGTATTTCATTTGTCCAGATGTATATGTAAAATGTATGAATAACTTGTCAGCTATGCTCGTTATAGCTTCTCAAAAGTATGTTTTCATTTAGTAAGAATAACTTGGTGATATAATAGCCCTGTAAGCATAAAGATGTTTATAAAAATGATACTTCGACTTATAATGTACTTGTATTCCCCCCCCCCCTAAAACATGAAAAGAATTGAAAAGTGGGGGTATGAACTCACTCGTTAAGTTTGAAGAGAGAGGCTAGGGTTGAGCAGAACTTCGACCGCGGATGGTTGCGTCGTCGGGCTCTTCAGGGATCTCTGCAACATAAATCTTTCGTCGGGGGCTCGAGTGTGGAAACCAAGGTGAGGGAATGGTCTCTGGTGCTTGGAAGGGTGTGAGAGTATCTGGAGATTTGAGAATGTGTGCTTAAACTCGCAGCTGATGCCATCTATTTATAGTGCTGGAAGAGTGAGTACGCGGGGCGTAATTTTGGAGTACGCTGGGCGTACTCACGTACGCGGCGCGTACGTCGTTACGCTGGGCGTAATATGGCGTCATGGCTTACGACTCCTGGCTAGCTAAGTGTAGCTTGGGCGGGCCGATGGGACTCGACTCTGGGTCTAGTACGCGGGGCGTACTCCCAGAGAACGCGGGGCGTAATCCGGCCTGTCCTCTTCTAAATTCCGTAACTTTCACGTACGAGCTCCGTTTTTCGTGTTCTTTATATCCACGCGTAGGTGAGATTATGCTCTACAACTTTCGTTTAGACTCCGTCGGCTAGTTTTGACTTTAATTTTAATGATATATTTTTAATAGGCCGGGCCTCCTAAAGTTCGTTAGAAATTCATAGGTTCTTTATTCGACGTCGGTTTTCGTTTGTCTTTTTATCGTTTTATTACCACTGAAGAGATCTTCAACTTCCGTTTAGGTGGTGATAGCTAAATAACACTCGATCTTAAATCCGAGTTTTTAGCTTTCTACTACTGTTGCGAAACTTTGAAAATCCGTAACTTCTTCATACGAGGTCCAATTTGGGCGATCTTTTTATGCACGCTCACCTTTCAACGAGATCTACGACTTTTGTTTAGATACTTAAGGCTAAAATGTATTTTATTGATATTTTTCTTTTTATGTCAAATAATGTTTTAACGTCGTGTCGTAAATATATGAGTGGTTATACTTTCTTCAATCCAACCCGGTTTTGAGCGTTCTTTATGTTTTTGGAAACCTTGGCATGATATCAAATATTTGAGGCATCCCAACTTAGATACTTGAACGCTTTATTTTCGAGGTTAATTTCGTTGTACTTAGCTTTCGAGTGTTACAATGCTTTTGGAAAATATAGGGTTGTCACAGATCTGGATATCACCAACTTCGAGTAATGGGTGAGGACGTTCCATAGACTGCCTTTAAAATGCACTATGGTCATTATGAGTGCTTAGTCATGCCATTCAGACTGACCAATGCCCCGATAATTTTTAAGGATCTCATGAATGGTGTGTGAAAGCCCTACTAGGACAATTTCGTGAATGTATTCATTGACGATATTCTGGTGTACTCAAGAACCAAGGAAGGGAATAGGCATACATTTGGGTGATCATAGAGATTTTATGTAAAGAAAATTTGTACGCAAAATTCTGTAAATGCGAATTTTGGATAAGAGAACACTTTCTTGGGCATGTGGTAAGCATCAAAGTAATTCATGTCAACCCTTCTAAAATCGAAGTGATAAAGAATTGGTAAGCCCTCAAGATGCTAATAGAGGTTTTATCAATTTTTATGACTGACTGGCTATTACTGGAGATTTATAGTAAAATTCTATCTCATATCCAAACCCTCGCAACATTAACCCAAAAGGAAGTAAAATTCGTTTAGGATACAAGCAAGAAATAGTTTTTCCAAAAGCTAAAAGAAATGTTGTGCAGCGCACCGATACTATCTCTTCGAGAAGATACTCATGACTTCGTAGTATATTTCAATGATTCACATCAGTGGTTGGAAAGTGTATTAATGCAAAGGGGGGAGATCATAGCCCACTCCTCAAGACAACTTAAGGTGTACGGGAGCAATTACACAACCCACGACCTAGATTTCGGAGCGGTAGTTTTTTCCCTAAAGATTTGGAGTCATTATCTTCATGGAACCAAGTGTGTAGTATACACATATCACAAGAGTGTGAAGCACATCATAGAGTTGGGAGCAATAGTTTTTGCGTTGAAGATTTGGCATCATTATCTTTACAGAACCAAGTGTGTAGTATACACGGATCACAAGAGTCTACAGCACATCTTCAATCAGAAAGAGCTCAACATGAGACAAAGTAGATGGTCAGAATTTTTGAATGAATATGATTGTGAGATTCGATATCACCCATGAAAGGATAACATCATAGTTGATGACTTGATCCGTAAAGAAAGAGTTAAACCTCGTAGACTAAAGCACTTACGATGATTATCCAGTCCAATCTAATCTCACAGATTAGGAGTGCTCAACTCGAGGCTTTAACGGAAGAAAATGTTAAAGAAGAAGGCCTTAGAGAGATAAAGAGACAACTCAAAATCAAGGATGATGGAACAAGATATTTCATCAACGGAGTATGGGTTCCTAAATTTGGAGATGTTAAGGAACTACCTCTAAATGAGTTCGATACGACTAGATATTCCATTTATACTGAGCAGACAAGATGTATATGGACCTAAAGGACCTTTATTGATGGCCAACATTGAAGGTTGATATTGTGACCTACGTAGGTAAAAGCCAAACATAATCCCAGGTCAAGGAAGAATATGAATAACCCTCAGGATTGTTGCAACAACTAGAGATTCCTTAGTGGAAGTGGGAGTAGATCGCAATGGACTTTGTTACCAAATTACCAAAGACTGTTGTTGGTTATGACACTATATGGGTGGTTGTCGAAAGTTTAACTCTACTCACTTTATACCAATAAAAGAGATGGATAGCATGGAGAAGTTGACCAATATGTATCATACAGAGATCGTCAGATTGCATGCGGTACCTTTATCTATTATCTATGATAGGGATAGTAGGTTTACCTCTCACTTCTAGTATAGTTTTCAAAAGTCCCTTGGTATGCGAATGGATATGAGTACAACCTATCATCTGCAAACTGACAGCATATGTGATAGATTTTGGAAGACATGCTCAGAGCATATGTGATAGATTTTGGAAGTGCAAGGGATACTCGCCTTTGTTGAAAACCATTTTGACGATTGGTGTATGCGAAATAATAATATCTCGAGATTTAACAATCATAAAAATATAAATGAAGAACATGAAGATGAGTAGTTCAATCATATACTAGAAAAGAGATAAGAATAATACATGAAGAACATGGTTGGGAGAGAAAACTCTCCCTTGGTGGGAGAGATCCCATTACACTTTCTCTCTCTAGAAAACTACATTGTAGGGCACTCTTTCTTTTACAATGACCAACTCTCTCTATTTATAAAGAGAGATAAACCAAACAATACAACAAAGGGAATAGATAACCTAACTTATCACTCATAATTTGTAGAGAATATACATGCTCCAACATTCTCTTCCTAATTGCTCGCAAATAATGAGGGATACAAATAAACTGATAAAAGCCTAAAATACACAGTAACCAGCTAGCAAGTTTTATAATAAAATGAAACATAATGAGAACTAAATGTTGAAATGTCTCTGGAACTCCGAAGTCTTTGTGATCTCTGATGTTGGCCATGAATCTCTAATCCGTAAAGGTCTTCGGCTTCAAAGCACCACCAATGGAGCAGAAAAATAAGATCCAAATCTTCAGACTAGTCATAAGCCACATGTTCAAGTAGAAGATCCAATCAGAAAAACATTTCGGTTTCAAAAAGTCTGAAAGACATCTCTAGTTCTCGAATCATAATACACCCAAAGTTCTTCAAAAGAATAACCTACTAAAATTGTGAAGCATCCAAAAGTGAAGGCTGAATAATAAATAATGTGAATCTGAAGATATGTACTACTAATGCCAAAAATTTGATCGGGAGATCAAAAGTAAGTGTCACATCACATCGCCAAAATAATCTTCGTCTTCAAAATATCACAAATCCAGACTCGAGAAGTCGTAAGATCTGAACTGGATGCAAACACAAATGGATCATCCTATGGTAAAGTCTAAATAATAAATAATCTGGAACCGGGAAACATATAATGAAGCCAAAAACTTGATCTGTGAAGACCAAAAAGCAGTTCCACATTGCATCATTAAATAAATCACCGTCTTCAGAAGTCTTCATAAATCAAAGATCTAACAATCATATTAACAAATATTCGGGTGATAACATAATATTCTCTCCCTATTTTTGATAACAATGATCGGATATCAAAAATCAACATATCATCGTGATGCACAGTGTCGAATACCAAAGCTATGGAAGCTCTCCGTAGATGTATGAAGGGTCTCGATAATACAAAAGAATGAGAGTACAATAAATACTCCACGGTCATATGTAGCTGGATGATTCAGTCGCTGACAACTGCTCAAACAAATACCAAAGTAACTATAATAACTCTAAATGAAAAAATCTCTGTTGTGCTAAATAATAATACTGATATACCTAAACTACAGTGTCGGAACTCCGGAAGTGGTCTTCGAAGGGAAACAAAGTCCACATGCTCAAGATGCATGGTTCGTCAACCGGAGATCAAGAGCGACAATCATAAAAATCATCATGAAAAGAAGAATGCAAAACCACTTCATTGATCAGGCACCGTTGTGGTGCAAACATCGCGAAGAAAAATATGATGTCCGACTGCGGTATGGAGTAATCCTTATGGAAAGAATAAAATTATTTCAATATAATCAGCATGAAGTAAACCAATGTGACTATCATAGGTTGGATTGTTAAAAAAAATGGTATTAAAATAAATATTTGGTTTTAAAAAAATGGTGATAAAAAAATAATCAGCTCAAAAAAATTGGCTGAAGAAAAAATTGGTGTTAAATAAAAAATAAGGCAAAAGAATAAAGAAAAAGAGGGGGGATGCTATAACAGGGGATGAGGAAGGAGGATGGGGGCTGAAGAGGAATAGGTACCAAAGTTGGAGGAGGTTATGGGTTTGAGAAGGACTGCAGTCGGAAGGGGAGGTAAGGTTGTGTCGTGAGGGCATGCAATAGGGAGGGAGGAGTATGGTTGCGGTGAGAGGAGTAGTGTGAAGGATGCGAAGGGACTGCGATCAAGGTATTCAGGTGTGGCTACGGCAGGAGCGTCGAAGGTTATGTTGTGGTAGTTGGAATCTACGGTGCGAGGTGCGGGGGTTTGATCTGCGGTAATAGCGAAGGAAGGGGGCTACAGTTAAGTGGGTTGATTGTGGTAGGAAGAAGAAGTTGAGTTGTGGTGTGAAGAGGCAAGAAGCGAAGGTTTGGTAAGGGAAGACTACGGTTAGAAGACAAGGATGAAAGGAGACTGCGCTTAGAAGCTGTAGTGTCTAGGATTTGTGTAAGTGTGGTTCCGGTACTAGGCCTGAGAGGGGTACCACAGGGCTTCTTATGAGAGGATCTTTGGTAGCATGTCTGAGAGAGTCTCTGGTAGATTAGAAGATCTCCGGTGCGAACACTAAAAGGGGTACCACAGAGGCTTCTCAAGAGACTTCAGTAGGGAACGTTTTGGTCTACATTTTTTTGGAACCGAGGAGGGCAATGCTGATGATGAAAAATGTTATTTTTCATGGAAAAATGGCCATTTCTTCATATTTTAACAAGGGGAATATTTTCTTGAGCATTTTGGGTCAAAAAGAGACATTGGGAAGGCAAAAAGTTGATGGGACAAGGCTTTGGTCAAGGAAAAAGGTGGAGTGTGCAAGGGCTTTGGTCAAGGAAAAAGGTGGAGTGTGCAAGGGGAATATTTTCTTGAGCATTAGCACGTCCAAGTTCTAACATAATAAGATCTACAACAACAAAAATTTGAATGACAAGTGAACTTCATAGCTCTTTGAAGAACAATAGTTGCCGGGAAAAAAATCTACAAAGAAAAATTTCTCTTCTCCACCTTCTTCAATAAATGCCCAAGATTTTGTG
Organism: Lactuca serriola; assembly: GCF_051521515.1. Lineage (NCBI taxonomy): Eukaryota > Viridiplantae > Streptophyta > Magnoliopsida > Asterales > Asteraceae > Lactuca > Lactuca serriola. The sequence continues at coordinate 245,551,145 of NC_136415.1, read as the reverse complement.
TCTCCTTTCCAAGAAAAAAAACTCCCTGGAAAAAATCCTTCAAGATCTTTAGATATTTTTAGAACACAAAAATCTTCTCGCATTTTTATTCTTCTTCAACAGCATAATAAATAAAACTTTGTAAACATGGATCTTCCAGTAGAAAATTGAACAAGACAGCAGCAACCTTTTTTATTCTTCTAAGCTTGAATGAACCTTAAAAATAGAAAAACTCATCTTAAAATACAGTTTGAACCCGAAAAATCTGGCAAAAATCGAATAAATCTACTTGATAAACACCGATCGGGAGTCGTTCCCTTGAACTAGTCACTTGAACCTTCAAGGTAGGACTCTGATATAAATTGTTGAAACTGATTTTTATGGTCGATGGATGCGGAATAATAATATCTCGAGATTTAACAATCATAAAAATATAAATGAAGAACATGAAGACGAGTAGTTCCATCATATATTAAAATAGGGATAAAAATAATACATGAAGAACATGGTTGGGAGAGAAAACTCTCCCTTGGTGGGAGAGATCCCACCACACTTTCTCTCTTTAGAAAACTAGATTGTAGAGAACTTTATCTTTTACAATGACCAACTCTCTTTATTTATATAGAGAGATAAACCAAAAAATACAATAAAGGGAATAAATAACCTAACTTATTACTCATAATTTGTAGAGCATTTTCATGCTTCAACAACTTTCCAATGGTTGAGTTCTCATTCAACAACAACTATCACACGAGCATCAAAGCAGCACCGTTGGAAGCAATTATATGGCCAAATATGTCCATCTCCCATTTGCTAGAAAGAGGTTGGTGATACCCAATTGGTCAAGAAATTCATAGGGGATACCCTACAAATAGTCCCAAAGATTATCCACGAGACTATTGAGAAGATAGTGTAGATTCGAGAGCGCATCAAAGTTTTACTTGACTCTTAGAAGAGATATGCCGACATCAGGCATAAACCCCTAGAGTTCCAAGAAGGAGACAGGGTGATGCTCAAAGTATCTACTTGGAAAGAAGTTATAAGGTTTAGAAAGCAAGGTAAAATGAATCTAAGGTACATAGGACCATTCGAAATCCCTGAAAGGATAGGGATAGTTTTCTATCGACTTAGGTTACACCAAGGGCTTAATAACGTGAATGACGTCTTCCATGGGTCTAATCTTAAGACGTGTCTTTCCGACAACAGGCTTTTCATTCTACTTGATGAAATTTATATTAACTCTAAACAAAACATCATCGAAGAGCCATTCGAAACAATGAACAGAGAGGTCAAACAACTCAAGCGGATTCGAATTCGCATTATCAAGGTATGGTGGAAATCAAAACGAGGACCAAAGTACACATGGGAATGAGAGGACCAGATGAGGACAAGTACCCTCACTTGTTCAAAGGAAACCTGACGACAAGAAAAAATTTCGGGACAACATTTCCTAAACAAGGGGAGACTGTGACAACCGAGAGCTTTCTGTCACTGATCACCATTAGGAAAGCATAGGAAAATAGATATAATAACTTAGTATTATAATATTTGATTTTTTTAGATAATACGAGTCAAATGTGCCATTACATTTATTTCTTAAACGTCCACTAGGCTCAAAAATTAGTGTCCAAAAAATTTGCACCATTTTCTAAGCTACTTAACATACATGGATAGTACTCGTTAATATGATCTCAAGGATATAAGATTCAAAAAATCCGAATGCAAAAGAAAGAGTTACGGATTTTATAAAAATAGAAAAAAACCGCGTAATTAAAATTAAATTACATCAAAATGATACTTAGAGATTGGTTGAGTTTTGACTAAAAGTGAAAGAGATCAGTTTTGTAGTACTGCTAAAGATATAAACTTTAGGAAAAAGATTCTTGAAAAAGATATATGTATGACAGAGATATGATTTTTGTAAAATCACTTATTTTTATCACTGTTACGCACAAAAATGAAAGCCAAAACTAGCCAAAACAAACTAAAGGAGAGTTGTAGTACCCGTTTAGATCGTCACATAAATATAAAGAGGGATTAGACTGGAGCTCACATGAAGAAGTTATGATTTCTAAAAATATTTTCATGTGTTCAAGGGGTTTGTCTCTACATGTCGCGCACCTGACATGTGGAGTGACATGGCTAATTTGCGAGTGACATGGCCAATTTAGGAAGTGACGGGTAGAATTCTCTGGATGGAGCCACGATGATCATGTACAACGTATGCATATTATTACGCCGCATGTAGCCCAAAGCCATGAGTATAAAGAGAAGGCTCTGTAGAACACTTATGCAAACCTTCAAATATGACAACCCGAAACTTCTACCTGGTACATCTAGTCAGTTAATCTAAGTTAAACTCGTTTCTGTTAACTCCTAACACTAATTAACGGTTGATTTAAGCGTTCTAAGCTTGGGTATAACCAAGGTCGCGATTAGGAATGAGTCAACAAGTTATATAGTGATGAAACCAGACCATACACCCCTCTTGGAGGAGTGTGCGGCCGCACACATGGGTGAACGGTCGTACACACCCCTCATGGTCACACACCCACCCCTAAATAAAGGGTAGATCCCTTTCCCTTCATTTCTTTCATTCCTTAGCAGCACACTACTCCTTTTACCTAAAGATTCTTCAACCGCAAACCCTCTCAAAGCCTCAAAAACGTGAGTTTTCCATCACCTAGCTTATCATACATGAAGGGCCTATTGATCTATGCCTTGAATCATCATGCTCTTCATTCTTTGAAGGAGTACGGACTTCCATAAGGTTGGCCGCACACTCCTAAAATACCCTTCAAAGTGAGAGTTGGACTTCCATATTCGAGTTGGACATGAACCTAGCTTTGCTACACCTTAGAATTGGCTTTTTGGACATCTTCATGTGGGGTGTATGACCGCACACACCTGTGTACGGCCGCACACACCCTTGTGCGGCAGCACACTCCTTGTGTGTGGCAGCACACTCCCGTGTGCGACCATACACATGCCCTAGGACCACAATCTCACTTCTAGGACCCTTAACTTGCAATACAATCGAGTATAGACCTAGAACACTTCATGGATGCAAGTATGGACCATGAAAACATCACAAAGGCACCTTCTATCATGAATGTATGGCCGCACACACCTTTTAGGTGTGCAAACACCTCACTCATGCAATCCTTTAAGGTTCTAACACATAGTGCAAGTAGTCCCAAGTTCTTAGAGTGGTTCTCCATCACATTTAGTAGAGAAATACCTTCATTTGACTCCTTTATGTGTCATTACATGTTAATTAGGATCAAATCGTGTTCAAGGCTTCACTTGAACCTCCGGCATTCCGTATCGATCTTCCATTCAAATTGCCCGAGGTGAGTTCATACCCCTACATTTTTCTGAGTTTTTCATGTTTTTCAAAGGGGGGGGATACAAGCAAAAGTACATGGAAACTTGTGCTCTAAGTATATTATTTTGTATAAGATAATTATATTTTTAGTATGATATTAACACGAAAAATAGTTTTACCAAACTATTAAGAAATCAACTCGTAGAAATAGTTTTGTAAACTAGAGCAATGAACTTATGAATCGTGTAGCAAAATTTATCGTTTTATAAAGGATTCATGTTAATCACAAAAGGATTTTCTATATTATTACTTGTAAATTTGTTAGTCTAAGTTGGAGACACGTCCTTGGTAACATTCACCACAAGAAAAATAATGTAGGACTAGTAGTCGTGACCAGTGTCTCTTATAGGGAGAGCGTAACTGTTGTGTATAGATCTATACGGGATTGAAAATCCCGCACTTGGCTAGCTACAGACGGACCGGCAGGTCTACGGGTGACAAAGTCATTAAGGATACCGGCCGTTGCGGGCCATATCCAGTCAGTTATGGTCATGACACTCGCAACCTAGATAGCAGAGATTTACTTTTGTAATAATGAATCAAGTGAACTAACCTCAAAGTAATAACCAATTCGATTACTTGAGGGAAATATTAGTACCTTTAGGATTTAGTTCAACATGTTTTCTTTTATCAGTTTTATTTATATAATAAGGCAAACGCACCTCACTGGGAGTAACCAGGGTTTTTAAAAGAAAACTACGTTTATCGATATAAATATGGTAGATACTTGTACACCTCAGTTCAAAACGGATAACCAACCATTAACTTTTAAGGAAAATATAGGATTTTCACAGGATAACTCGGCTATTCATAAACGGATTGTTTTTACATGAACTAATGGATATTCATATTCATTCCACGACTCCTTGGATTTGTACATACCTTGTATGAATCTGGATGTCATGGAAGGAATGGGTTTTCAAATACGCTTTTCATAAGAAAATATAGGATTTTCTTGAGGGACACTTTTCAAAAGTATTCAAGGAAACACTTTCGACCAAAACTAAATGCTTAAGAACTCACCAGCCTTATGCTGATATTCTTTCAAAATTTCTTGTATTCTCATAAATTAGTAGATAGGTACTTCCAGGACTTTTGGAGAAGTCAGCGCGTTAGAGTCACGTCTTTCTATTCTATTTTCGATAAGAACAAAACTTTGTATTAAGACAGTGTAAACCTTTTTCATATATGTATTCAATGTTTGGTTGTGTTTACTATGCTTGCTATAATACAACTATTGTGATACTATGTGTGACGTTAACCACCCCCGAACATTTCCGCCGTTCCGGTTTGGGGCTGTGACAGATTGGTATCAGAGCTCTAGTTTATAGTGAACTAAGTATACCGAAAGATACATGGTATACAACTATAAACATTAAGGGGCCTAAGTGCTCTAAACTAAGAGTATACTTTCAAAAATATAAGTATTTTTATAAAAAGTATACAAGTATACCCAAGTACCCGAACCAGTGTCATAAGTAGAACAAAACAAAAGTATTTGGATGTTGGACATCACGGTTAAATCTTGGCAGTTATTTCATCATGTCTAGGGTCAATATAGCCTAATAAACTATATTCATTCCAGACATGACCAATATGTGCTTGGGAGTGATTGTGGTGTCGCAGCAAGCCTAAAACTTACCTAGGTACTAGAAAAGTTCTAGAATCAAACATAAGGGTTAAAATACTATAAGAGTATTTTAGGGTGCTATAACGACCGAACCAGAAACTTACCTAAGAATCCATCCCTCGAGAATCAATAATGTAAATGTAATTCATTGGAAGTATTATTAGATTCGATGCCTAATAACTATCCCTTTACGCCTTATCTCGCATAGATAGCATGGTTGGATTCCATCTCCCTGGCGACCCGTACATTCCCAACCAAGTAGATGATGGATGGCTTGAACCAACACTAGAAGAGAACCATGAAATTCCCTTGGACGATGACTTCGCAGAACAATACCCCGAAGAGGCCAACTCAGAACCTGAAGTCGAGAACCTACCTCAAATAGCCCCGATACCAAATCCTAACCCTCGACCTGAGTTCGAAGGCCCACCGCCTATGTGGGTCGGGAGCCTAGATAGGTGGAGTCACGAACAAGGCCAACCCACCCAGCCCGTACACTGGGGATCGCCGCTTCTACAATGTGAACGAGGGAGGCTCCACAGGCAGAGCCTTCCAATCATAGTCCGTCGAGTGGCCCACAACATTGAACTAAACGTGGCAGCCATTCAGCGAACCATGGAGCTTGAGCCAGACTCGCATGCCAACACAAACCACATTCACAATATTGAAATTTCTCATGGGAGAACTAAGAGGGACAATGAAGCTCTGCAACAAGAGCTAGCTACCACTCGAGCTGAGTTCATAGAGCTTCGAGCACGCCAGACAGTATATGAGAGTCGCCTGCTTGACATGGAGCACTAGCTGGCTAATTAAAGATCCATTCGAGGAGTGCCCGTCGCCGATAGGAGAATACTCTACTCATCCTTGTTTTTTTTTTGGTCTAAGGAATAACTTTCATATTGATGTTCTAAGTAGCTCTTTTCCGTAAACATCTCTGTCCTTCGTGTTACCAAGATTCTTTCCCTATTAGAATGACTTAGACCTATTTTTAGGTCAAGAGTTCTGAAATATGTGTAATCTCAGTTTCAGTTATGATGGCAACAATCATATTTCACTTAAATATTATCTTTGCAAAAGTATACCTTAGATCGATAGCATGAAAATTAAGCAACTTAATCAAGGTACTATCACTGTTTTGGCCTCAAGACAGGTATCATAGGATGTACTTAGACGATCATTCCTTTTCCTTATCAATTTCATATCAGTATCCATGAAAAGCTTCGATTTCATAATCGGCATGAGATGGTCGAGCTTCGAATCTTGCTGATATCCTTTGCACTCGAAAGGGTGACTCGTCTCAATCTTTTCCCCTGACAAAGCCCTCACTAGTTATAGTGATAAAAATTTGTTCGAACCTTCGTATCATTTCCTGCCGCCAAAGCCCAGAAGTTTCTGCGAAAGCGATGCCATGCATTCCTGGCACATGTGGTTGATGAAACACAAAAAGTTAAAGACCTCAAGAGCATCCCCGAAGTCTGAAACTTTCCTGATGTCTTCTCCAAGGACATTCCAGGTATCTTTTCCGAGTGTAAAGTTGAACCCCGTATCGGCATAATCCCTGAAACTACCCTTATAGCTAAAATCTCCATAACGTCTAGAGCCAACGAGAATGTGACAGTTACCTAGCCAGCGCAATGAGCTGAACAACTAGGAGTTCGTAAGTTTATTGTATGTGAACTTTATTGCAATCAAATCTTTATCTATTCTTGCTAGGACCATATCATGGGGATGTGAGTCGAATCAATGAGAGTCAGATAGCAAAACGGGGAATCTTAATGCATAGATAAACATTTAGGATACATCCAGAGGAAACCATCGTTTCTCACAAGCTTCTTTTCTTGACATGTAGCAGAATCATGCCTTCAAAGAAACGTAACCAACCCACAGGTAAGACTCAAATCCTCCATATGGACTCAACTACGTTCCAAGCTACTATCACAGTAACGGTGACAACCGCCCTAGCTGTTCTTAATGCGAACAACACAAATGTGGGTGGAAGTGTTAATGGCAATCCGAATCTTGGTGTTAACCAATCTCAACAACAGGTGCCTACTAGAAAGGATACACCTAACCTCCTAAAACGAAAGTTCAAAGGAAGTTGTTCAACTCAAACCTATTGAGAGGCAATAAATTAGGACAGTCAGTACCCCAGTCATCTCTGCTGTTCCCACACCACCATACCCTACTGTGGAAATTTCCCACACTGCAGCAAATGCAACTACCATCATCATGGAGTCACATAGTATTCAAGGAAACACTTTCCACCAAAACTAAATGCTTAAGAACTCACTATCCTTATACTGATATTCTTTCAAAATTTCTTGTATTCTCATGAAATTAGTAGATAGGTACTTCCAATACTTTTGGAGAAGTCGGCGCGTTAGAGTCACGTCTTTCTATTCTACTTTCGATAAGAACAAAACTTTGTATTAAGACTGTGTAAACCTTTTTCATATATGTATTCAATGTTTGGTTGTGTTTACTATGCTTGCTATAATACAACTATTGTGATACTATGTGTGACGTCAACCACCCCCGAACGTTTCTGCCATTCTGGTTTGGGGGTGTGACATCAACGATCACTCTCTCTTCATTTTCAAAAGCTTCTTCCCTTGGAGTGGTCCCTAGAGTTCCCAGCCCAACTTATCCCTACGTCAAAGGTTTCACACGACTAGGGTGAGTTCACGGCCCCTATTTCACTATTTTATAGGTTTTACTGGGGCAATACATGATTATCAAGTGCATTATTAAAATATATTTATATCTATAAATATCAAATCGTTTAATAAAGCTTAAAGTCTCAAGATAATATAACTATAGATATTATACGTATTTGTAAGCTATGATATTATGCCTAAGAGTTATGATATCAGATAATCTTGTAACAAATAATACCTAGATGTTATAACGACTAAATTCTTAGGATAACTTACTACCTAGAAGTCATGTGGGTCAAATATTGGGATATGCTTTGTACATAATTGTCACTCTACCCAAATATCTTGCTTTCAAATGACCATAATTAGGGTGAATATATATATATATATATATATATATATATATATATATATATGTGTGTGTGTGTGTGTGTGTGTGTGTCTGTGTGTATGTGTGTGTGTATACTTATATATACAAAATCACTATGATATCAAAAGTTATAATTACCAAATATAAGATAAAAGATTTATATTTTCATAGTTATAAGAAATTCCTAGTAAGGATAAAACATAAAAGATAAAACAAAAGTACATATGCTAGTGAGCCGTTAATATTCATCCAAAGTCCTTGATTAAATTCGATATTCCCTGATAATCGTTAATCTTGCGAGAGCTAAAAAGATAGGTACAAATCTATACGGGGACTGACACCCCCACCTACGATTGATAGCTACAATCCCAATATGATAACTTTCTTATTATTCACTATTCGACATCTGATAAAGCATCGTGGAGGGGAAAATGAATAGTCAAACAACATCGATTATGGGGTCTCACAGGAATACATTACAAATACCTTTGAGATCCGACTACCGTTAGGGACGCCGTGGAATAAAATACATTAGGTTCGTTAGATATCCTACAAGTATAGTAAATTAGGATTAGTAATATATCTTAAGAAGATAATAAGATGGGATCCATAGATATCCTAAAAAGACAGTAAGCAAAGGTTGATAAAATACTTTAGGAAAGGTTTTTCTGTAAATTAATACAACCAAATAAAAGCCGAAAACTATAAAAACATGTGCACTCAAAAAACATTATGTTGACGTTTTCAAAAATACATGTATTCTCGGGGAGATGAGGGTGGAGGATTGTTGTGTCAAGGATGAGGAGGTCTTCAATGAAGCTTGTTGGAGTTTAGATTCATCCGTTTATCATTTCTAGTGATATTTAGGTTATGTGCTTGCATTTTCAAACAAGGCAATCCCAAAATAATTTACAATAAATAAAAGTAATGTTTGTGATATACCTTTGTGTATTGTTATATATATATATATATATATATATATATATATATATATATATATATATATATATATATGCACCGGTCCAGTTTCCCCATGTTCGCACCGCCTAGTGTTTTCTTCGCTAGTCGTGGGTGTGACAGGTGGGTTGTTTTGTGGGTGGTAGTTGCCGTTAAAAGGAGTCTGTTAAAATGTTGGCTTACTAGGGCCAAGGCATTCTAAAAGGCTTATTCATCATAAATTTCCATCTCTGGTTCATAAGACTGTGGTGAGCTATCAGATGAAGTTTGATTCAGTGTTTGGTGTGAGGGTTCTCCGATATGCGGATACTACAGTGTTATGCTAGGATGTTGGGGGTGAGCCTACTACTAGATATATTTAAAGAGTAATATTATGCCATTTTTGGTTAGTTTTTATTTTTTTTCTTTTTTTTTTGAAAAAAAATGAACTAAGTGGTATAGAAGGCCTTTTAAATTAGAGCTTTTCTAAAAAGATGAAGCAATATTTTAGAGAAGTTAAAAGTAACCACTATATCTAAAATACAAACTGTTGAGAGAAGAACTTAAGCTCAATAATAATTAAGTGTGGAATATTAAGAACAATTTATATCAAAAATATAGCAACAATAATACTAAACAAATATAAGCAAGATAATATATATTTATTGAATCATAACTATGTTTTCATGCAAACACAAGTTAGGAAACGAAGAACAACAAAGTATGAATGGAAAAGGGGACCTTCATTTAAATAATCGGATTTACAAAGAGGATGGTTGATTTAGGAACATGTTTCAACATAATAAAAGACCACCTCTTAATAGATAAATTGAGTACATCTAATTGAATGGGTAATACAAAAGGTATGGTGGATAGGTGGTCATTCTTTCCACGTCTGGACTTACATAAACCACAATACACTCAAGCTCAGAAAAAGCTGATTGTTGTACTTTTACTCTTCTCGTCACTTCAAGACAAAATATTGAATTCTTCGCATAGCGTCCTCGTCTCCAGTATTCCCATAACATCTTCATTATCTTAAGTTTTCGCATAACACTAAAGCAAATTTCCTCCTATTGCCAATTCCAATATTCTTCGCGTCTCCTTCTTCAGAAACATCATACTAATCAAAAAAATCATTAGTTATCGAGTGTCACTTCATGTATGAACACCTTTACCATGAGAAAACTTTTTCTTCTTTTTTGTACTAACATGCCTAATGGCCAAGACAAGAGCAGTAAGGTTACAACTTTTGTCTTAATGAAACTTGCTTTGGTCATTTTTAACATGTAATGAAGCTCCATAAAGGTCTGGTCGAGATTTTTCATATTATAGTTCATGAAGAACTGATGATACAGACTAGAAAGAGATTTCAAGACCATATCGATGCCTAACTCCTATGGAAATTCGATACCCAAATTCCGTAGTCTTTCAATATACGACTTCATCTTTTAAATGTACACACACATAATTCTAATCTTGATGCTTACATGTCATTAAAGCATTGACGATCTTGAATCTTTCTTTTCGGTCTTGTTGTCAGAACATCTCCTTTAGTTGATCACTAATTTCAAACACACCAACGTTCTCAACAAGCTTTTGAATCCCATGTGATAGGTTCACCAACATGATGCAAGCAACCTTAGTAGATTCTTTGTCATGCTTGTTGTAGGCAACTATTTTTTCTAGAGTGGCCTTATCATCCACATAAGGGAGATCCTCATTGAGTACATATTGTTTTCCCTCATACCTCAAGGGAATCCTTAGGTTATAAACCTAGTCAAAGTAGTTTTGACTAGTGAGTTTCCCCTAATTTAAGATTTATGAAATTAAAATAATATTTTCCAATAGATGCTTATCACCATAATTTCAAAATCATTCAAAATCTTGAAATCGGTTAATTCGTGAAGGCGCGTTGCACCAGAAAGAAAGCGTCACACCTGTCAACTAACATGATTGTTTTATTCTTTAATTTTTTCAAAGTTTTGTGCTCATAAGTAAAACAACCAATCTCTAATACCATCGTTGGGGATTCATAGCATCATTTACATTGTCTAAAGGTAGCGGAAAAATCAAAACTTGATATACCTTAGTGCACATGCAACATAGAATCTATATATTACTATTATAGCAACATACTTTGGAAAATGACAAAAGTAAAGATTACTAGCCTCAGTTTCACTTGCTTCTGATCTTGTGCATTCCAACTTCTTGTAAAGATGAAAGGTCCAAAAGAGCACCCCTCTAATGGAATCAGACCCACAACACCAAAAAACTAAAAGGTAATAAACAAAGATAGGGCTTATTCGAAAATCACCAAGCCTAGGAGAGAGGATGTGATTTTCGTCCAAGGAGATGAATAGATAGAGTATGGGCGAATTTCAGAAATGGAATAACTGCCTATATGGTGTACCCTATTTTTCTATATATATATATATATATATATATATATATATATATATATATATATATATATATATGTAGTAGTTTGAATCCCTGGTGGGTAGAAACTCTAGGTTTTATCCTTATCTGATTCAAAGAAACCTCATCCCAATCAAAGGGATTCCTATATCATCCCCCTGTAGGTCTCCAAAGACTTCCACTACTAGAAAATATCCCTTTAATGATGCATGAACCATGACATGCCTTGTTTTATAATACACAAAAGTTTGTGTCCTGAGAATAATGTAAACTCTCCTAAAATTTGAAGGATTTCGGACATGCATTTTTGTGTGTCCTAAAATTAGTGCCACAACACAAAATAAAATAAAAACACGGAGGGCACTTAACATAAAAAGTGTTTCAAGCAAGCATGTTGTTTTATAATTTTAATGAAACATGCGCGTACTCCTTCTCCTTTGTATGTTGAAAAATCTTCTACCGAAGAAATCCTGATTGCATTGTGTTGTGTGGCTTTCAATATTTCTCCTCTCTGTATTTTTGGAGCTCTGTAGCCATGACATTAACCTCACACAACAACGAACCCTAGATCATATTCAATACATAACCATCCCCCCATTCACCACTTGCTACCAACTTCTGCCATTATTTTCACCTCCAAGCTCTAAATTAGGTTTACCTTGGTGATAATTTTTACTTCACTTACACCAGCATCCCCGCTCTACGATCCTAAATCCGTTGCTCCTACTCTTCTTCTTTTCTCCAAGCATCACTGCCATTTGAATCTTGACTCTGCTTCACTCTCCACAACTCAATTGTTATTCCAAAAAATCAATTCTCCAAAAAGCCAATTAGTATACAGATTACGTAATATACGCACTCTTTCACATATGCCTTCACACAAGTAGGTGAAGTGAAATTTGATCAGTTATCAACACCATTTTATATGATTCAAGGTTCTCATTGTTTGCATAATTTTTTAACATATACAGTCCAACATAGTAATGGACACGCTATATGTTTTTGTTCCTCTTGTAAAGCTCCTTTGAATATACCAAATTAACCTATATTTGTTATTATATAAAGAAGTTTCTTTTTTATTGTTATAAGTTCATTGTGAACATAAATTTCTTTGTATTCCAAGCTTGAGTATTTATCCTGCATGTACACAAATCCGCAAGATTATGCTAAAGTCAAGAGATGAGTTGTAGAACTTTGTAACGAACAGAACAAAGAAATTGAAGATGTAATCTCCTATAGTAAAATCAAAGCATTATCATCTGTGAAATTAAATTTCTTTAATTTCTTTAATCATTACATCTGTCACCATGGACGCAACTAGGTAGCTAATCAACGACCAATATGTTTATCTACAACTTGGTTGCTTCTAATATTATTATTCAGACATTATTTTTTTATTTTGTTTAACAGTTGAGGATCATAACCAAACCCAATCCGTGTGTTGGTGTAGGGCATTTATGTAATGCATAACAGGTAATAAAGTTTACATTGGTCAAATACTTTGTGTACAACTTTTAGAAGAACATTGTTATGATGCATGCTTTTCCTGATAGATGAAATCTATCAATCTATAATTACCTTTTTTCTCCTCTCTTTAAATGTATTTGTCACACCCCAAAACCACGAACGGCGGAAACGTTCAGGGGTGGAGGACGTCATGTACAGTATCACAACAGTGTAATATAATAAACAAGCAACAACATCATCCATTTCATTATAAGTAAAGTTTAATACATGTGTGTTCTTTCATTGTAATAAGACACCAAAAATATACAATCAAAATAAAAGACGAGACTTGTCTACTCCGTCTTCTCAAAACCTGGCCTCTGTACCTGTCTACTGATGACCTGAGAATACAAGTTATTTTGAAAGCGAGTATCAGCTTTAAAGCTGGTGAATTCATAAGTATAATAGTGTCATTGCCTTGTTTGTGAAAATCTGTTATGAAGGCCATGTAAACCTTTAAATGAAAATGTTGACGTAAGTATGAAATCCCTAGAAAAACCCTTATTTTCTATAAGTACGAAATGTAGTCTTCTACCAAGACCCGAATGTTCTATACGTATGAAGTGTAGTCTTCTACCAAGTCCCGAATGTTCTGTTTGTGAAATGATAGTTTTTCCTTTGTATTGACTAGTACTAAAAGTGCTTAGTCTAACTCATCGTTTATGTGAATGTATCACAAAATAAAGTAAACAGGAAAATGTACTACTGTAAGTGTTGTCACTGGGTACTAGGACCAACACAGCATCGCATTAAGCGAAATGTATAACCTAATGAACATCCGAAGATTGTCCAATTGTCCTCTGTAGCAGCAGCAGGTGGGTGGAAGGGTTAGTCCCAATCGATCTACCTAATATAAATAGTAACCTGAGACCTCCGTAGATGGTCATCGACCACTGGTGCTAATCAGTGGGGTTCGGAATGGTAAGTCCCGCCTAGATATCCCATTGAACCGAGATAGGAAAGATAATTTACACAGAAAGTACTAATAAATTATCCTCTTAGTTCTAAGTACAAGTATCCAGGTAAGTGAATACAGGATAATGCACCTATGTAAAAGTGTTCTTGTATGGCATTCATGTATGTGTGTCCATGTAACAGGTAAGTATATGTGAACATATTCATGTATCAGGTAAGCATCTGTAAGTACTCATGTATCAGGAAATGTACTAGTATAGACTCATGAATGAACTGACTCTTGTGTGATTCCTTGTAATAGAAATAATGTTTGATATCTTCAAATTATCCCTATGATAATTTACTGTAATATAACTGGTTGATCATGTAGGTTTATACACTCTTACTACTCAAGGGTGTGGGAAACTAAATGAAAGATGCAAACTATAACATCAATACATATATAAGAATATAAGTGTATATGCATAGTTTAGTTCAAGAATGAAAAATGGTTTTTGTAAGACATTTTATGGGTTTTGAACAATAATTAACAATGACTTGATGTCATTTTAATAAACATTTCAAAGATAAAACATTTGGTAACAATGCGCTTTTAAGATGTAAAACCATTTCATGCGTCATATTTTGTAGCATGTGAAATCTGTTAAATGACAAACATAGTTATAAAATACATATCAATGATTAATAACATGTTTGTTTCTACTTGTATTCCCCCCCCCCCCATTAAAGCATTTAAAATCATTTAAAACATTGATTAGGGGTATGAACTCACTTGGAAGTTTGAAGATAGCGAGATGGAAAACCGAGCAGAGTTTCGTCTCGGGAAACGGATTTTTCTCAGGATTCTCGGGAATCTCGGGAGTAAAATCGACCCTCGGGACTTGAGCAAAATGACCAGGGCTTCGGGTTTGAACGGGCACGGAAAACGAGGCAAAACGCAAGAAAATAGAGAGAGAATGAGCAAAATTTCCGAAAAGCCTCGCATCCCTTTTATAGGGGTGCTGAACCGCCTCGGTACGCTGGGCGTACGAGGGTACGCAGTGCGTACTGGGGCGTCATCGCTTACGTACTTCGGATGGGAGGGCGGGTCGGATGGGACGGCGGGTCGGATAGCTTCGCATAGGGGCGACATGGACGGACCGAGACCAAGGCCCTCAGGTACGTTGGGCGTACGGGGTTACGCGGCGCGTACCTCGGATGAGGACGTTGACTCCTCTTCGGATATTACTAGCATTTTGATTTAAATATAATTATAATTTATTTAATAAACTTCAAAAATTCATATCTCCTTCATACAAACTCTGTTTTCGACGTTCTTTATATCCACGTGTAGGTGAGACTAAGATCTACAACTTTCGTTCAGATTCCGTTGGCAAATTATGAAATTATTTTTATTATTTATTTATTAAAATGCTGTGATTAAGGAATTTCTTCAAAAATTCATAACTTCTTTATCCGACGTCGGTTTTTGCCATACTTTTTACTGCTGGAATACCATTGTCGAGACCTTCGATTCTCGTTTAGGTCATTCCGGCCAAAAGTCGCTCGATCTTTATTTCGAGTTTTTAGCTGTCTACTATTATGTCTGTAACTTAGATAAATCACAACTTCCTCATACGAAGTCAGATTTGGATGTTCTTTTTATGTATGTTAACGGTTTAATGATATCTAAAACTCTCATTTAGATATCTAAGGCTAAAAACTATTGTATTGAAACTTCGTATTTTACGTCTATCAGTATTGCCGGTTTTGCCGAGAATCTTCGGTTGGTCGTAACTTCTTCGTTATAACTCGGCTTTTTGGGTTCTTTACATGTATGAAAACCTTGATACGATTCCTACTACTTTATTTAACCCAAATAAGATTTTTGGAAAGTAACATTGTGAAATTTCATGTTTGATTATGTATAGGAGGACATTAGAGAAAATCTAGAGGAAAATGTACATGGTTGGAAGATGATCTGGTAAATGAACTTATTTGTAAAGAACGTAGAAAAACTAGATAGAGCGTTTTTGCTTGATATATTCCAACATAAAGAGAGACCCTTTTGATAAGAGTCTGCAATTGAACCTTCACAACCTATAGGAGAGTTGGTATAAGCTTTAAATGTCTTTCCAATAGCAATCCAAGATGGTTGTTTTGGATAACTTAGTTCTTTAAGCCAAAATCTTTGGATTTTAAGGTATTTGAAAGACTTTTTGGATGCAATATGATCAAATATAGTTATTATAGTACTATGAATCTTGTTTGTAATAAAATGTATATCCTTACATATCTAAATTTTCCATCTTTTGGTTTCCATGCTACAGAATGGAATTAGAGTAGTACTCATACCAATAAGGGTCGTTTATTTTGCCATATATTTTGAAATTGAATTCATGTAATGTGTCTCAAGTAATCCTTTTTAAAAAGTTACTAATAAATAAAAAAATATTAACAAAGACTTGTATTATTCATATTTCACCTTTGGAACACATTTTTACAAGTTATTATTGGGGAATAAGTTCATGAATATAAGATAAAAATGTTACCTTCATAGAAAGCACATAGAAACAACTTGTAACCATAGGTATATGGTTCCTAGGAAACAACAATAGCCAAATTAAGTAGATCATATCAACTCATTTGAGACGCCCTCAAAAAATTTAATATGTCAGTTAGTAAAACATTGTAGTACCTACTGAAAAATTCCATCACCTTTCATATATTTAAAAAAATATATATTTGGTTTCCTTTCATTTAAAAGATTATACTTTCACTTTATAATTCTAGTTTACATGAATGATATGCAAGTTATGAAGAATCTTGCTCAAGAAGCATATGATGTCATTTCTACACTTGTTTGAACAAGTATTAGAATTGGAATTTGTCAAAGGAATTAGAATTAGTAGAAAGGAATTAAAAAATTTCACACATTTTTGTTGGTATGAAAATAATAAAAATTACATAATTACCCTTTATTGGTTTTTTTGTTTGTTTTATAATTACATATGAAAATAAACTATAAATACTTCATTGATTGATTTCTTGTTCATTAAACTTCTATTACACTATTTTAAAAAGGTATTTCAGTCAGCTTTTCTACCAAATTTGTTATTTTTGTAGTTTATAGGATGCATTGTGGGTCATGAAGTAGATTGCATTTCTATAATTCAACATTTGGGGGTTGGTTTTTGCATGAAAACTACCTTAAACCTTATATAGAAACATGGTTCATTAGAAAACTTATTTAAGGATGTAGCAATAGGAACTGTTGGGAAACTTTATGCCTAAGATGCCCTTACAAAGCATGTAAGCTAGTTACAAAGGAACTATGAGGTTCTTTCCTTAAGGAGGTAACATTTAATTTTCATGTGAAAAAACTTAAATGTAATAAATAACAACCGACTTTCATTATTTGTTTCATTAGATAGGTATATGAAAGTTGTTTAGGGAAATTCAAATCCATGTACAAAGATTTCAAGCAATCATAGATTTTTATCCTTCTTTTCAAAGCATGTATATACTCCCCTAGTTCATATCATTATTCAAATAGTCAATGTTTTTGTTCACCGCATATGAATGAAATTCCAATAATTATCAAGTTTGTCCCTTTTTTAGAAAAACCATTTCTCATTGTTTCAACGTGAGACTAAAAAACTAAGGAATTATACATAAAATATGCACAATGGGTTGAGGTATACAATAATAATCTATCTAACAGTCCTACTACTTTTCGAAATATTTTAATTATGTTCAAAACTTCAAATTTATAAATCTTGTTTCTAAGAAATTACCAATTTTGATTACTACCTAGGTATGAGATTGTGGTGTGTTAAGTGTGAATGCAGAAAATACATTGGTTTTGGATGGAAAGAGATATTAAGACCTTATTATGTTGGGTGTTGGTTGAATTAGCGAAGAAAGTTGTTGAAGACCAAGTTGATGATAACAGTTTAAAGCGTTCTCTCTTATTGCCATTAATTCCATAAAGCTCCAACTACAACATTTTCTTATGAAAGTATCTTGTTGCAAACACCAAATCCTCCAATGACTACTGCCTTTAGTGATTGTTTTGGTAAAAAAAATTAATCAAGTGTAAATCAACCAAATTATATGAGAGGCTATGGTGTTGTAATTAAAACAAGTGTGCAAATCAAGAGTATGTCACACAAGTGGTTTACAAGGAAAACCTTTGATCCTAGAAAGGATCTCCAACAAAAAACCTTGGGAAGTGATAACAATCACATGCCTTGTTATTTTTATTGATAGGAACTATTGAGTACAGAGGAATATGAATGTATGTACAAATGTCATAGATGAGATAGTCGTATGTGTAGTGTAGATATTACATGTGTATATATAGTCTAGCCAAAGCAAGTTTGATATTTTTGGGATCCTCTTGAATAAGTATTCACATGTTGTTTGACTTGGTATTCCCAAGTATTAAGCCTAGTTGAAGTGATTTTTCATTGACAATGAGTCTTATGTTGACCATTTTTGCACATGTGAGAAAAAAGACAATAAATATATCTGTTATACATGTTAGGATATAAATATAATAATGGTCATATTCCTGAGATATGTCTAGGATCCTGAATGCTCTTGAAGATCCAGGTTCCTGAATGGGGTCAAGGATCATGGCCCTAACAATTGCCCCCAAATTATATCTCCAGGATATTTAAGTTAATTTTAAATATTTAAAGGTATAATTTTAAGTAAATAAAACTAAGGTTTTCAAATTTTAAACTCTAACTGATAGATTTTATTCATTCCACGATCATAATGATATGGTCAAATCACCCTCTCTCTCTCTTTCTCTCTCTCTCTCCTCTGTCACTAGGATAAATAAGGGTAACTGGTTCGAGTTATTTATGCTACCCTATCTTGTTTTCTTTCTATTATCACTTGTTGTTCTTGAAGATATTTCTTTTATTCCTTCTCTTTCAATTTTTTGGTCCTCCATTCTTGGTAAGAAGGAAACTCAATCCCATGCTAGTATCATTGCACCTCCTGAGAATGACTTCATCGATCAAGGGATCCTATCCTATGAACAGATCTATTCCTTCGACGATGAAGGCATTGAGTCCATGAAAGCCAATGGGGTTTTTTCTTCTGATACAATCTTTAGGTCTTTTGATGCTTTGTTCAGCTTGATTTTGTTTCTCTATCTTGGATATGTTTTCCGGAATCCTTTCTCTTTAGGTTTGAAATAGCCTTTTTCTGGTATCATCTCTAAGTTGTTTAAGTTCAACAAGATCTCGTACATTCAAGCCATCCCTGTCATTTGGAGGATCCTGTTCTAGATCGACCGATTGAACCGCTCTTACAACCTTGATATGGGTCTCACTGAGTTAGCTCATATTTACGAACCTTCCAAATTTTGGGAATTTTAGTTTTTTGTTCAAAGATAAAACCAACAATTCCTTTCTTGACCTGAAATTAAAACACAACAATGGAGCCTGGAAATAAAATACTTTTTTGTAAGGTGTAACTCCATTCCTCGTGAAGATCTCTTAACAAAAGTCTGGATCAAAAAAGGTATGATTTATTTGTTGATTTTGAGGATCCTGGGATTTTCTTTTCTTATTTATTTTGTTGTAGGTTTCAAGTTTGGAGAAGCTTTTTTTGTTGCTGAGGATACTAAGGACAAGGTCACAAGCTTTCTCTCTTTTCCTTCAGCCCTCAAATCATTCATGTTTGAGTGTTCTAGCCTCCAACAACGTTCATCTACTACATCTTGAATGACCACCAGTAGGCCTGGAAATGGAGCAGGTTTTAACAGTGATTCGATCTGAATCCGTTAAAATTATAAGGTTTTGGATTGAGATTTGTGATTCGTTTACCTGTTAACGACCCATACCCATTAACCCATTTATTAAAAGGGTCGGGTATGGATCACTACCGATCTGATCCGTCTATAACCCGCCCATCGTATATTTTAATAATATAAATTTATTATTTATTTTATATATTTATGATATCTATTTGTTATTTTGTTAATTACCATTTACCATTTACAGGATAGGAAGGAGTCCTGGAATCGAAGAGACCTTCTCCAGGAGGTATTCTCGACTCTGAGTCTTTACGTTCCAAATTTCCAATTCCAAGTTTCCAACTTCCGATCGTTTTTATCTTAAATCGATTTCTAATTGACATTGCGCGACTTCGTCTTCACGGCTTCACCTTTGCGATCGAATCGAGTGATCGACATTGGTTAATCAGGTTCATATTCTATTTCACTGAAATCAACTACAATCATTGGTTTCTAAATTCTAATAGAAATCATTGTTTACTAACCTTTGCAATCGATGTTTTTAATTTTATGAAATCATGGTATTCTAATTTTGTGAAATTGATTTCTTAAATCGTTGTCTTCTAACCTTTTCAATCGACTCGAGTGATCTTGTGATCGAAATTGGTTTTCTAATTTCCTAAAATCGACATGGGTTATTCCTTGTTTAAGGAATTAGATCAAATACATGATTTTTCTTACTCTGAATATGTGATCGCCAATTCGCCATATTGCTTATTGTTTACTGTTGCTAATATATTTATATGATTTATTATTGCTTTATCAGTTTTAATGCAAGATGGATGATAATGATATGCAAACTAATGGTACTCAGAATGTTGTAGACCTAGATGCTGAAACTCAAGTGAATGTTGAAGACAAAGATGAGAGTTTTGCCAAGAAAAGAAAATTAACATCTGATGTGTGGGAAGACTCTGATAAAATAAAGAAGAAAGATGGGAGTGATGGTGCCAAATGCAAGCATTGTCATAAGGTACTTGTTGCTGGCTCTAAATCTGGAACAACCCACTTGAGAAATCATTTAACTAGATGCAATCGCAAAAACAAAACTGGTATTGCTCAATATATGATATCCACCAAGAAAAGTATCTCTGATGATTCAATTGCGATTGAAATTTTCAAGTTCAATGAAGAGAAAAGTAGGATGGATTTTGCAAAAATGTTGATCAAGCACAACTATCCATTCAACATGTGTAAACATGAGTATTTTGAGTATTTTGTGAAGGGTCTTCAACCAAAGTTTCATCTTCATTGCAGAAATACCGTGAAGTCTGATATACTTCGTGTTCACAAAATTGAAAAAGAGAAACTGTATACTTACCTTGAAACATTACATGGTAGGGTTTCTCTTATGACTGATATTTAGACAACTAATCATCAAAATATCAGATACATTTGTTTAACATCTCACTTTATTGATGAGGATTGGATCTTAACTAACAAAATAGTTGCTTATAGATGTATATATTATCCTCATAATGTAGAGACTCTTTTTAGACACATCATTGACTGCATACTAGATTGGAAGCTTGAAGGAAAGTTGTTCTCCATGGTGCTAGATAATGCTAGGGTCAATGACACAATGTTGAGGACCTTGAGAGGTTGTCTTTGTGATAGGTCTGCAATCCCCTTGAATGGTAAATTATTTCATGTTTGTTGTAGTACTCATATTCTTAATGTGGTTGTTCAAGATGGTTTAAAAGTTATTGGTGAGTTCATTCACAAGGTAAGAGAAACTGTAAAATATCTTAGACGTTCTCCATTTGGAACACAAAAGCTTAATAATGCGAAAGCTCATTACAAGATTAAGGATAAAAAAAACTAAAAATGGATTGCCCCACTAGATCGAATTCTACTTTTCTAATGATTAAAAGTGCTTTGGAGATGAAAGATGTATTTTGGTGTTTAGCAGAAACAGATGATACTTATAAATTCCATACAACTAAAGAGGAGTGGGAAGTTGCCCAAGTTATAAGTAATTGCTTAGTGCACTTTTATAAAGATACAAATCGGTTTTCCGGTTCTTTTTATCCTACTTCAAATATGTTCTTTTCTGATGTATGTAGAATTAAGTTGCAAATGATGAAGTGGGAAACCAGTGAATATGTAGCACCTGGTTCTTAGTACGCTTTTCTTTTTATTTTATCTATGTATTTTGCATTTTGGCCTAGGACTCGGCGAATTGAAGGACCAACTCGCCGAGTAGAAGCGGGATGGGATGCGGGATTTAAGTCGTGGACTCGACGAGTCGGGTCCCGGACTCGACGAGTAACTGCTGTCTGGACAAAAACCCTAATACAAGGGTTTGCACCTTATAAACAATGCTATGTCATCCAAAACGTCCCTTATGCTCCCAAAACACCTCTCATTAAAACCCTAGCCGTTATTGAAGCAATCTAATCCTTGTTGGTGGATTTGGTGCTTGTGGTCTTAAGAAGGAAGGAGAAAAGCTTGAGGAAGCAATTAGAGACCAAGGGAACCCAAGTTTGTACACCTTCTACAGCTCATTGAAGGTAAAATGTTGTAACCTTGCTCATTCATTTGTTAGATCCCTCTTTGGGGAGATTTAGGGCTTTTATAAGCCATTTTTGGTGGCCAACCATGTTTGCAAACATGGTTGGGGGTTAAAGCTTCTGAATCAAATCATTAAAGGAGTCACTAGGCAGATTTGGGTTGCTTTTGCACCCATGAAAGGTCCCATGTACCACAGGAGATTGTTTTATGTCTTTTTGAGCTCAAAGTCCCATGCAAGCACATAAAGTTTGTAACTTTACGTGCTAGATCGATTATAGAAGCTTGGATCTATCTTTTGATCAAAGGTTGTACATTAGAAATCGAGAATTTAGAGTGTGGACGTGATCGAATCGGCGAATCCGTTCTTGGACTCGACGAGTCCGAGGCTTTGAGCCCCATATCTGTTGAGGGTCAAAGGAACCCAGATGAGTCTTAGAAGGGTCATAATCGGAAAGAAAGAGTTACCCAATGTATTGGACGTGATTTTAGACCAGGAGTTCATGGGACTCGACGAGTGCTAGAACAGACTTGGCGAGTCCAAGGCAATCTTCTTAAGGATGAAGATGAACTCGATGAGTTTTTCATCAACTCGGCGAGTTGAGGACAGAACTTGTTCATCAGATGAAGGTGAAGTCGACGATTTGTTCATCAACTCGGCGAGTCGGATGAGTTTTCATGCGATGTTCATGTGAGGGAGGAACTCGTCGAGTTTACGGCCCAACTCGGCGAGTCGGGTCATGGAAGAGGACGCGTAAAGGGTGAGGGACTTGGCGAGTTGACGGCCCAACTCGGAGAGTCGGGTCAACTTGAAGTTGACTTTGACTAGGCTTGGACTGACCCTGCTTAGGGTTGTACTTGTTGTGTGCTGACTTGAAGGTTGTCATTGAATGGATTGAGGAGTCGAAGGGAGTCAACTTGTGCGCCGCAGATAATTCAAATACTGCATCACATTGAGGTGAGTTACCTTCCAGTAGGGGTGGGTCTAAGGCCACAATGCCGGCCCACCAAAAAGTGGTATTTAGAAGATAATGGTCTTTATGACAATTATCTTGGTTTGGTTATGTGTTGATTTACCTGGATGATATGTTATGTGCATAGTAGGGATTAGTTTCCCTAACAGTGGTCCGTAGGACCCAAGGGTAGGTCAGTACCCAGATATCCCTGACTGTATGTGTATATCTGTTGATTGTATGCTAGTGGTAGGGGTGAAATAGTCCCCAGTTACCGGTTGAAAGATACTGATGACGGATACCGGTTGAAAGATACCGATGTTGATTACCGGTTGAAAGATACCGATATTGATTACTGGTTGAAAGATACCGATGTTGGTTACCAGTTGGAAGATACCGATGAAGGTTACTGGTTGAAAGATACTGACGGTATTCTATGGTATGCAGTATGATGGGGGAACTCACTAAGCTTTGTGCTTACAGTTTTGGTTTCAATTTCAGGTACCCCTTCGTCGAAGGGGAAAGAGCCGGCGGTGTAGCAGCACATCACACACACACACACATGGTTTTCTGCAAGGAGTTTTTAGGATTGTACTCTGATTTTTATTACTTTTGATGTTATGGTTTGGGACACGACAATATGATTTTGTGACGTGTTGTTTATTCAACAATATTTTGGTAAAAATGTTTTATGGAATTGTTGATTTAAAAATGAAATTTTCGGGCTTGAATTTTGGGATGTTACAAGTTGGTATCAGAGCCCTGGTTTGAGGGATTTGGACACACCCTTGGGGGTGTCTGGACTCAAACTGAGGGACTAATAGATTTTTACAAGGAAAATGGTTTTATAAAATCTAAATGGAAGGATTTTAAGAAAGACGAAGTGTGTGATTCATGCGACCGGTCGGGCTCAAATAAGTTTTCCCCAAGATACCCATACTTGCTATGTTATGTTATATGGTTTTGATTTGGAAAACTGCATGCTAGAATAGGACTAAGGATCTAGGAGGATGCCTTATGTGCCTAATATATGATTCTGAGAATTGCATGCTAGTTAGGGCTAAGTGTCTACGGAGGATGCCTTATATGCCTATTGTATGAGCTGTATGCTAGGACTATTTAGTCAGCAGTAGGATGGCCTGAGTACGTTATGCCTGATTTTTTGTTACCCAATGCACGAATGCTGCTTGCTTTGTGCTATGGGTGTTCTGGCCATCTTCAACTAACTAAGGAGCGGATATGTAACAGTATCCGCAAGCTAGTTAGGGAGGCGGTGGGGGCTCCCAGTGCAGCTGATAGCAGAGGGTAGGTCGGAGGGTGCCCTAGGGAAGCCTTGGATGAGGTCAATGGAAAGGGTATCGGTAAAAGGGACTTGGCGAAGTCGAAGAAATCCTTGAGGACAGCACGGGTAGATGTGGAACGTAGTATGGGCCCGTACTACTGAAAGCAGAGGACCCGTACTCGAATCAAGGAGGGCCTAGATGGAACCTAGAAACTTGGAAAGTGTGTGAGACCTCTAAGAGGTATATGTGACCCTGACAGTCGTATTTTTATTTTCAGAATGGTGGTCACACGACATGGAGCAGGAGGTTCAGGATCCGGGTCAGGATCGGGCTCGGGCGCGGGATCCGAGCATGTGGATGATGGGTTACGCGAGTTCATCGCATCCGAAATCACGAGGGGTATCCTTGATGCGATGTCGGTTATCTTCGGGTCAACCTAGGAAGGGATCATTGAGCTGATGGAGGATCGCCTCAAGGCGTTCAGGACTGACATGGCGACCAGCCAGTCAGGGCCACGCACACTGTCCTTTAAGGACTTCAGAGGGAGTGGTGTGCCAGATTTCCATGGGGTGAAGGACCCCATTGTTGCTAGGAGATAGATCGCAGACATCGAGTCTACGCACATGAAGAGCTTCTGCCCGGATGGGTTGAAGGTCCGTTTTGCTGCAGGGTGTTTGAGAGACAGGGCCAGATATTAGTGGGAGTCGGTTGGTGACTCTCTGGGAGCCTCGGTTGTTGAGGCTATGACCTTGTCAGACTTTGTGACCAGATTCTGGGCAGAGTTTGGGCCAGCTGTGGAGATTCTGTAGCTGGCCAAGGAGTTCTTAGATATAAGACAGACTACAGAGACTGTGATGGAGATCACCGCCAAGTTCCGGGAGAAGGCATTGCTAGTGCCCCAGTATGCGGGTGATGAGAACATGAAGAGGACCCGCTACAATGACATGCTACGAGCTAACATCCGAGAGCATGTCAGTTTCTCAGCTTGCTTTACCCTGGATTCCATGATAGCCAAGGCTAGGGAAAGGGAGATTGATATGGAGCACATCGGGAAGAGGAAGGCAGCGGAGGGGTTGACGATGGGGGCTTTCGGGAAGAAGCCAAAGGGATCTGATGGTAGGCCGAAAGGCCAGTCAGGACACGACCGTTGTGGGAAATGCGGTCGGTCACACGAGGGAGCTTGTTGCACTGGGCCAGGTTCACGCTGATATAAGTGCGGCAAGGTTGGACATTTTGGTAGAGATTGTACTGCCCCTACTCTTACGATTCAGATATCTGACCTGATTCGCTTTCATTACAATCAGAAGGGCCATAAAAAGGCCAATTTCCCTAGATTGACAGTAGCAGCAGCAGCGACACCGACGGCGGCGCCGACTTCAGCGACAGCACGGGTGATGGATGGCCGGAAGGCCAAGGTGGAGGCTCCAGTGGTTCAGAGCCGAGCATTTCAGCTGACTGCTGAGGAGGCACGCGCTGCACCCGATGTGGTGACGGGTATGATTTCTTATTTTATGCTTTTATGTTATGTCGCTGCGATTTTGATATATTATGTGCTTTGCTTAGGATCGTTCCATGTGAACGGTATCCCAGTTCAGGTGTTGTTTGGTTCGGGTGCCACTCGATCATTTGTCTCTCTTGCGCTTAGCAAGAAGTTTCCGGAGTCTTCAGGCATGTTGGATTGCCCTCTAGAGGTCGAGATTGCGGACGACCGGTCGGTACGAGCGTCGGAGGTCTACTGGGATTGTGTTTGGAGGCTGTTAAAGGAATGTTATCTAGTGGACTTGGTTCCCATATTTTTGCGGGGGAGCAAGGTCATTATTGGTATGCACTGGCTAAGTCCCAATGTTTCCGTGATCGACTGTGCGCAGCAGTCAATGCAGATTACGACCCCTAGTGGGTGAGAGCTGGTGGTTCAGGGCGAAAGGCCACAGCAAGGACGAGCTCTATGTTCAGCAGCGAGGGCTAGGCGCTACCTTCAGCATGGTTGCGCAGATTATGTCGCCTATGTTATGGATACCCAGGAGGCGGGTAGGGCGACGGTGGGCGATGAGCCTGTAGTACGGGAGTTTGAGGACATATTCCCTGAGGAGTTGCCCAGGGCACCTACAGAGAGGCAGGTGGAATTCAGAATCGACCTGGTCCCTGGTGCGGCTGCGATAGCTAAGGCACCATATTGGTTGGCTCCACCTGAGATGCAGGAGTTATCTGATGGGTTTTAGCCATAAGAACTTTCCTATGTGCACATGCAAAACCCTAATGCTTGGATCTAGGCTTTCTAATTAAACATGCTTTGAATCCAAGACTTCTAATGACTAATTAGGTTAAATAACAACATTGAACCAGATCTAGAACCATACCTTTGAATTCCTTGTTGATCTTGTTGTCTTGGAGCTTCTAGAGTCACAATTGTCACTCCTCTAATGGCTTACAAACACCAATATGAAGGAAGATGATTTAGGAGAGAGGAGGGGGAAGGAAATCGGCCAGGGTTCTCTTACTTTAGGTGAAGTCCCGATTTCCTTATGCCATAGGGTCTATTTATACTTGTAGACTCCTTAAGGGTTACAACCTAAACCCTAATTGGATAATCTTCTCTTAAAGCTATCCAAATCCATTCCTTAGATAACCCCTTGGACGATTTGAAGCTATCCTAGCTTCTAGAATCCGTCCAATACATATCTATATGGATTTACAGTCTAAAGTTTAACTATCAAAATATTGACAGTTTATACCCTCTTATTTAATTAATCTCTTTAAGTCACCAAATTAATTCCAATTAATTCTATGACTTATATTAATCAAATCAATATATTATTCTTTATATTATTCTCATAATATATTAATAATATTTACTCTCTCTTAATAAATCATCCTATCAAGTTGCTATGGTGAAGGCAACCCAAAAGGACCATGCACAACCGGGTCAAATACTTGCCTAATATAGATGTAGCCTTAGACACTATTCCAACAGTCTCCCACTTGGATAAGTCTAATAACTATATGCACAAGTACAATTCTGTTTGCAATCATAGCTCTCAAAGACGCTGTCAAACTCTGATCTAATCAATCTTGTCCTTTAGATAAGGGATCGTACAGTCCTCTGTTAGATATCATGCTGACAATCCTATGGAATGGTTAGTCAAGCATTTAGGTTTCTCGATCTCTGATTTATTTGACATAGAACTTAATCGAACACATCAATTCAGTTCTGACCGGGCGCGGCACATAAGTCAAATCAAATCATCGAGCGGCCGAGATATTGCTTTTATCTTCTTAGATAAAAGTTACAGATAAACTTCGACTTATATGCATTTACTTATCCATTGACCAACTATACACAACAATGCGTTTTATAACACCGAGTTATTGATGCGTTTTCGCATTATCAATGTTCAATCAATTAACAAATAACAAACCATATATCTAGGTTTTAAGACTATATGATATTATCATCTTGCGATCTCCCTTTTATATCATATTCCATAAGGTGATTCCAGCAAGCGCGGGTTTGTTCCAATGCTCAAAACTAGTTCATAAGCACTCATGAACGTTGCAGCAACCCTTTGCTATGTCTAACACCATTTAGACAATCTACACACCAACTCATGACAATCTTCATTCATATCTACTTCCAACATATGAACGATTGTGGACAATTTGAACAATTCGATTATTCGTAATAAACTCAATTATTCTGGAAGTCAAAACATGCAAAGTGAAACAATAGTTAATATCATCCTTCAGCCCAATACTCCTAGCATGCTGCAAGTGCTTAACCCTACTCAGTCCCTTCGTAAGTGGATCTGCTGGGTTATCTTCTGATGATATCCTCTTCACTACGAGTTGTCCATCTTCTACACGATGTCTAATGAAATGATATTTTCTGTCGATATGTCTTGATCTACCATAATCCCTCGGTTCCTTGGTCAAGGAAACCGCTCCCTCATTCTCACAGAAAATCTCCATGGGCTCCTTTATGGCAGGTACAACTCCAAGATCACCGATGAAGTTATTTAGCCATATTGCCTCCTTCGACGCTTCGCTCGCTACAATGTACTCTGATTCGCACGTTGAATCAGCTACGGTCTCCTGCTTGGAACTCTTCCATGTCACTGCTCCTCCATTTAGGGTAAAGACCCAGCCCGACTGCGAACGGTAGTTGTCCCTGTCGGTCTGAAAACTGGCGTCACTATACCCTCGCACCTTCAAGTCATCACTCCCTCCGAGGACTAAGAACCATTCCTTCGTCCTCCGAAGGTACTTAAGGATATTCTTCACCGCAATCCAATGTGCTCTGCCAGGATTCCCTTGATATTTGCTAACCATGCTCAAAGCGAAAGCTACATCAGGGCGAGTACAAGTCATAGCATACATGATTGAGCCAACTGGGGAAGCATATGGTACTCGGCTCATTTCTGCTATCTCAGCTTCGGTACTCGGACTTTGAGTCTTACTCAACTTGGCATTACTTTGTATCGGTAATTCTCCCTTCTTTGAGTTTTCCATACTAAAACGTTTTAGTACCTTCTCTAAGTAAGTATTCTGACTAAGTCCAATTAGTCTCTTACTTCTTTCTCTTACTATCCTTAGTCCCAAAATGTTAGAAGCCTCTCCGAGGTCCTTCATAGCGAAGCACTTCCCGAGCCAGGACTTAACCTCCTATAGAGTCGGGATGTCGTTTCCTATGAGTAATATGTCATCGACATATAGAACGAGGAAGCTTACTATACTCCCACTGGCTTTGACATATACACATGATTCGTCTTCGCTTCGTACAAATCCAAACTCTTTGACTTTCTCATCGAAGCAAAGATTCCATCTGCGAGATGCTTGCTTAAGTCCATAAATGGACTTCTCAAGCTTACACACTCTATTTGGATGCTTCGGATCAACAAACCCCTCTGGCTGAGCCATGTAAACATCCTCAGCCAACTTCCCGTTATGGAAAGCGGTCTTGACATCCATTTTCCAAATCACATAATCATGAAATGCGGCAATTGCTAGCATCACTCTAATAGATTTTATCTTCGCAACTGGTGAGAAGGTCTCATCATAGTCGACTCCGGGAGTTTGAGTAAAGCCCTTCGCAACCAATCGCGCTTTATATGTGTGTACGTTTCCATCCACGTCGGTCTTCTTCTTGAAGATCCATTTGCACCCAACGGTCTTACGTCCGGGCACATAATCAACCGAATTCCAAACATGGTTATCATACATGGTTTGGATCTCGCTATCCATTGCCTCTTTCCATTTTGCAGACTCCGGGCCTGCCATGGCTTCCTTATAGCTATTCGGTTCATCAAGATTTAATGGTGTAACATCACTAATATACGTGTCCCCTTCGGTGGTAATATGAAAACCATAAAACTGGGGATGAACTCTAACTCTATCGGAACGTCTAAGAGGTAAGGATTCGTCAATTGGTTTAACCGGAGTTTCCTCCTCGGGTTGAGCGCCAGCGGTAGAGGTTCCTCCATCTATCGACTCTTGAATCTCTTCAAGCTCGATTTGCCTCCCACTGTCTCCTTGGCCTATGAGTTCTCGCTCTCGGAAAACTCCTCTCCTCGCAACGAAGACAACGTTCTCCTTCGGTCTATAGAAGAGATATCCAAAGGATGTCTGCGGGTAGCCGATGAAAATACATCGCTCACTTCGAGGTTCGAGCTTGTCGAGAGTATCTCGTCTTACGAAAGCCTCGCAACCCCAAACCTTGATATGTGCCAACGAGGGAACTTTCCCTGTCCACATCTCGTGAGGTGTTTTGGAAAACTTCTTAGTAGGGACTCAGTTAAGGATATGGGCGGCAGTTTCTAAGGCATACCCCCAAAAAGAGATACGTAGTGAAGCACGACTCATCATAAAGCGAACCATATCCAATAAGGTTCGATTACGCCTTTCTGCCACACCATTCAACTACGGTGTCCTAGGAGGCGTCAATTGTGAAACTATTCCACACTCCTTGAGATAATCGTGAAATTCAAGACTTAGGTACTCTCCTCCTCGATCGGATCGAAGCATCTTGATTTTCCTGCCCAATTGATTCTCCACTTCATTCTTGAACTCTTTGAACTTTTCAAAGGTTTCTGACTTTTGCTTGATTAAATAGATATACCCATATCTACTATAATCATCGGTAAAGGTCCCGTAGAAGCGGTTCCCATCCTTCGTGGTTGATCTAAACGCTCCACATACATTGGTATGTATTAGGTCCAATAGACCTTCACCCCTTTCACACGTACTCGTGAAGGGTGACTTAGTCATCTTTCCAAGTAAACAAGACTCGCATGTGTCATCTTCCCTAAGGTCGAATGACTCCAACACTCCATCCTTTTGGATTTGGGCTATGCGTTTCTTGTTGACATGTCCAAGACGAAAATGCCACAAGGATGCTTTATCCATACTAGTGGAAGAATCTATATTCAAAACATCATTTCCTAAGTTATCAACAATCATAACAGTTTCATATATTCCATTACATGGTATAGCTTCAAAGTAAAAGACACCATTTAGATAAGCCAAAATAGAACCATTCTCATTATTAAAAGAAAATCTAAAACCTTGTCTATATAAACCATGAAATGAAATGATGTTTCTAGCCATTTCTGGTGAATAGCAACAATTGTTCAAATCTAAACACAAATTATTCCTAAGCACTAAAGAATACACTCCAATCTTGGTCACAGGCTATGATCTTCTGTTCCCCATGATTAGATTGATTCTTCCTTGCTCCACATCCCTACTTCTTCTTAGTCCCTGCACATTAGAACAAATGTGGTAACCACAACCGGTATCAAGAACTGTAACAGCCCGGATTTCCAGGTATCCTTTATGTTTATGTTTTGATGTTTTGAGAGGGGACTCGGCGAGTTGGAGCTCAGACTCGCCGAGTAGGATCGCGGTTCTCGACGCGGGTTCGCGTCAAGACTCGGCGAGTCCAAGGTATGGACTCGGCGAGTCCTCGATGTTTAATGAAACCCTAATTTCCCGGCCCTAAGCCCTATTTAAAGGACCTTATGGCCCTTCATTGCGGCTACCTGGATCTTGAGAGCACCAAAGCGGCTGAGGGATTCGTGTGAGTGAGAAAAAGGCCTTTGTTCACCAATTTGTGTGTGTTTTTACAAGAAAGGAAGAGGAAAGGCAAGCTAGAAGAGTTGGGGAGCTTGGACCTTCTTTCATCTCATCATAGGAGGCTTCTTGAGGTATCTTCCAGAGCTTATTTCCCAGTTTTGTTGATATGATAAAATCTAGGGTTTCTTCATGCCTTATTTGCTTTGTATTGGAAGTGTGAGAGGTCCCATGGGGATATGGTGCTTAGATCTGGACCCTAATAGGTCCAGAGAGTCCCTTATGTCATGCTTTATGTCCTCCCTTTTGGGTTAAAGGCTAGGGTTGCCATTTTAGAGGTCATTTCTCCAAAAAGAGCATTGTAGGTGTTGTATGGTAACCAAGTTATGGACTTTACGTGCTGAATTAGCTTAGGAGGGCCAGATCTGTGAGTTGTTGGAGCGGATCTGACCTCAGAAGCAAGTTTGAGTTAGTGCATGGCATGGACTCGCCGAGTCTGAAGAACAGACTCGGCGAGTAGCATGAAGATTGTCCTTGACCACTCGGTGAGTGGTCCAGCCGAGTTATGAGTTGACTCAGTGAGTCAGGGCGAGTTAGAAGTTGACAGGTGGACTGAGTCGAACTGGAACTCACCGAGTTGTTCTTGAGACTCGGTGAGTTGAGTCGGGGTGGCCCCGCGATTCTCACCAGGTGGAACTCGTCGAGTTAGGGGAATACTCGACATGTCAAAAAGGGAATCCTAGAGAGTTGGTGAAAACGCTTAGACTCGCCGAGTCGCCCTAGTGCACTCGCCGAGTCCGGTAAAAGTTGACCATTGACCGTTGACCGTTGACCAAAGTTGACCAGTGTTGACTTAATAGGGGTAGTCAACCTTAGTGGTAAAAGTGTTAATTAGAGTCATATGATGTTATAGGAGGATTATAGCTCGGAGGATCGAGCACGAGTGATTCCAGGAGTTGCGAGTTATCGAGATACGCGAGGTGAGTCTTCTCACTATACTTTACCTTGAGTAGGTAATCAGAGTTATGTGTCAGAGTATGTATGTTATGCTATGTGTTGTACTTCATGATGTCTATGTGATTTATGTTGTGCATGTTTATAGAGTTGGAACCGGAAGGTTCCCAGAGTTAGAACCTGAGGGTTCATAGAGCTTTGGTGCACGGACCCATAAGAGTTATAGCCTCGAGTGGCTAATATATGTGTGTTATGTTTGTGGTATTTTGGGGAACTCACTAAGCTTTGTGCTTACAGTGTTAGTGTTGTTGTTTCAGGTACTAGCAATGACCGTGGGAAAGCGCCGGCTTGATCTATACACACGCATGGGATTTTGATATACGTATGATCTTGGGATTTTGTATAATGTGAATTGGGATTTAAACTTAATGTTTTTATGAAAAGTTAATGAGAAATGTTTTTATAAATTGTGAAAAATTATTTTGAAATTCACGGTGTTACAAGAACCCAAGAAATAGCATGATTAGAATTGTTAGATTTAATTGTGTATATACCTGCGAAAGATGGCTTCATCTTTCCTTCTTTGATTGCTTGCAGGTACTCTGGGCAGCTTCTCTTCCAATGTCCTATCTTGTGGCAGTGGTGGCACTCTGCCTCCTTTGGGTTAGGACAGCGCTTAGCGGGATCAACTTTTGTCCCACTAGAAGAGGCACCATCTCGGGCTTTAACCTTGCGATAGTTCTTAGACAAAGCCTTCCTCTTCTTTCCCTTTCCTTGACCAATAGCCAAGACAGGAGCAGCAGGTGGATTGGGAGTTGGTGCAACAGACTTGTCTTTGAATTTGCTCTCAGCGACCCTCAAGAGACCTTGGAGTTTGCTTAGGGTGACCTCCTCTTTGTTCATGTGCTAGGTCATCCTAAATTGGTTGTACATCGGAGGCAAAGAGTGAAGCACCATGTCGATCGCCAAGTCTTCCCCAAAGTCAACATTTAACTTGCGGAGGCGGTCAACAGACCTTTGCATCTTTTGCAGGTGCACGGTAAGAGATTCTCCATGTCCCATCTTAGCGGAAATCATGTTGGTGAAAATCTCATAACGCTCTTGTCTCGCGTTTTGGTGGTATCTCTCCACTAAGTCTTGATGCATCTCGTACGGGTACATGTCCTCGTAGGACTTTTGGAATTCGGAGTTCATGGTGGCAATCATGATGCAATGTACCTTCGTTGCATCTCGCTCATGAGTTTCAAAAGCGGTGATTTCAGCCGGAGTAGCAATTTCAGGGTTCGTGAATGAGGCCTACTAACGGTAAGACTAGCATTTAGTTATACATATATATATATAGATATATATATATATATATATATATATATATATATATATATTATAGTAATATCATATTAGTATAGGGTTGTATTTTAAATCTTTTAAAATCTAGGGTTTGAAATTTAAGTTTTCTAAATTAAAACTTTTAATCACAAAATATAAATTTCAAAACTTGAGGACAAGTTTTAAACATTTAAAACATGGAGGATCAAATAACAAATAATTCCAATTAACAATTAATATCCTAATTATCTATATTTGATTTTATTCAAGATTTTGTTTTTTAGATAATTACCAAAATAATTAAAATAATTAATTAATTATCATATAAGGAAATTAAATATTTTATTAGTTGTTAAATATCTTTAATTAGATCAAGATAATAGTCATATATATAAAAAAAATCGGATTTAAGTTGATCTAATATGATTAAGGTAAGTTTCCATAAGATAATTATGAAAAAATCCCGAATCTGGTCATTCCTGACGCTTGGACTCGCCGAGTGCACAAAGGGACTCGCTGAGTCAGGCCAACTCGCTGAGTCCACTTTGGAACTCGCCGAGTCCATGACTCAGAAACACAAAAATCGAATTTTGCAGTTTAGTTTCAGTTAATCAAGCAACAATTTAATGAAAACCAAGCTAGGCTCTGATACCACTGATGGGTTTTAGCCATAAGAACTTTCCTATGTGCGCATGCAAAACCCTAATGCTTGGATCTAGGCTTTCTAATTAAACATGCTTTGAATCCAAGACTTCTAATGACTAATTAGGTTAAATAACAATATTGAACCAGATCTAGAACCATACCTTTGAATTCTTTGTTGATCTTGTTATCTTGGAGCTTCTAGAGTCACAATTGTCACTCCTCTAATGGCTTACAAACACCAATAGCAAGGAAGATGATTTAGGAGAGAGGAGAGGGAAGGAAATCGGCCAGGGTTCTCTTACTTTAGGTGAAGTCCCGATTTCCTTATGCCATAGGGTCTATTTATACTTGTAGACTCCTTAAGGGTTACAACCTAAACCCTAATTGGATAATCTTCTCTTAAATCTATCCAAATCCATTCCTTAGATAACCCCTTGGACGATTTGAAGCTATCCTAGCTTCTAGAATCCGTCCAATACATATCTATATGGATTTACAGTCTAAAGTTTAACTATCAAACAATTGACAGTTTATACCCTCTTATTTAATTAATCTCTTTAAGTCACCAAATTAATTCCAATTAATTCTATGACTTATATTAATCAAATCAATATATTATTCTTTATATTATTCTCATAATATATTAATAATATTTACTCTCTCTTAATAAATCATCCTATCAAGTTGCTATGGTGAAGGCAACCCAAAAGGACCATGCACAACCGGGTCAAATACTTGCCTAATATAGTTGTAGCCTTAGACACTATTCCAACATTATCTACATAGCTGCAGGAGCTGTTAGACAAGGGATTTATTAGACCCAGCAGTTCACCATGTGGAGCCCTGATTTTGTTTGTGAAGAAGAAGGACGGGTCGCATCGGATGTGTATAGATTATCGGGAATTGAATAAGGTAACAGTGAACAACCGTTACCCACTCCCGAGGATTGTTGACCTCTTTGACCATTTACAGTGAGCATCTTGGTTCTCCAAGATTGAACTACGCTCAGGATATCATCAGATGAGGGTCAGAGAGGAGGATGTATAGAAGACGACGTTCTGTACGCGCTATGGCCACTATGAGTTCATGGTGAAGCCTTTCGGGCTCACCAATGCTCCCGCCGTGTTCATGGATCTCATGAACCGCGTGTGCATACCGATGTTGGATCGGTCCGTGATAGTTTTCATCGATGACGTCTTGGTCTATTCCAATACGCAGGAGGAGCATGAGGACCATCTGCGAGAGGTTCAGGAGACTTTGAGAAGGGAGAACTTGTATGCTAAGTTCTCCAAGTGTGAGTTCTGGTTGCGTGAGGTGCAGTTTCTTGGGCACCTTGTCAACCAAAATGGGATTTCGGTAGATGCGGCCAAAGTGGAGGTCGTGATGAGATGGGAGGTTCTGAGGTTTCCATCTGAGATTCGGAGTTTCCAAGGGTTAGCCGGCTACTATCGGAGATTCATCCAAGATTTCTCCAAGATAGACGTACCCCTGACCAGGCTAACGAGGAAGTTCGTGGTCTTTCATTGGGGGCCTGAGCAGCAGGCTGCATTCGAGACATTGAGGCAGAAATTGTGCGAGGCACCAATCTTAGCCCCACCAAAGGGCATGGAGGATTTCTTCGTGTACTGTGATGCGTCGATCTCGGATTTGGGCGCAGTATTGATGTAGAGAGGGCATGTCATTACTTACTCCTCGAGGCAGTTGAAGCCTCATGAGGCGAATTACCCGACGCACGATTTGGAGCTGGGGGCAATTGTGTTTGCCCTCAAGATTTGGCGTCATTACCTCTATGGGGTTCGTTGTACGATTTACACGGACCACAAGAGCCTGAGGTATCTCATGGACCAGCCAAATCTGAATATGAGGAAGCGTCGGCAGCTTGATGTGGTAAAGGATTACGATTGTGAGATCCTTTACCATTTGGGAAAGGCCAATGTGGTGGCCGAAGCGCTTAGTCGCAAGGCAGCACCAATCAGGGATATCTGTCTGAGGATGACAGTGGTGACTCCGCTTTTGGAGCGGATTCAGGAGGCCCAGCAGGATGCCATGAAGGACGAACATCAGAAGAGCTAGTGAATTGTGGGGCAGGTTTCCTCCTTCAACTATGACAGCCGAGGGTTATTGACATTGCTCTGTAGGGTTTGGGTGTCGTACCACGGGGGTGTGTGCCAGATTCTGATGGAGGAGGCGCACAAATATCGATTCTCCATTCATCCTAGGGCAACGACGATGTATAGGGATCTTCGCATGGACTATTGGTGGCCCTGCATGAATCGAGATGTAGCATGGTACGTCGAGCGGTGCTTGACCTGCAGGAAGGTCAAGGTCGAGCACCATAGGCCACATGGCAAGATGCAGCCGTTGGACATTCCGCTGTGGAAATGGGAGCACATTACGATGGATTTTATCACAAAGCTTCCCAGGACCATGCGAGGGGTGGACTCGATTTGGGTCATCGTCGATCGATTGACCAAGAGCACTCATTTTATTCCGATCCATGAGAGCATCTCTGCCGAGAAGCTGGCCGACATCTATATCAGGGAGGTGGTGGCATGGCATGGGGTGCCAGTGTCGGTGATTTCAGACAGAGATGTGTGGTTCACTTCCAGGTTTTGGAAGAAGTTTCACGATGAGCTGGGTACTCGTCTGCATTTAAACACCACCTTTCACCCTCATACGGATGGCCCGAGCGAGCGGACCATCCAGACTCTGGAGGATATGATGTGAGCATGCGTGTTAGACTTTGGAGGTAGTTGGGATACCTACCTCCCTTTGGCAGAGTTCTCCTATAACAATAGTTATCACACGAGTATCGATCGTCCTCCCTTCGAGATGTTGTACGGGAGGAAGTGCAGGACCCCGATATGTTGGGGCGAGGTTGGCTAGAGGGTAACGGGGAGCACCGAAGTAGTGTTCAAGATGAAAGAGAGGATTTAACAGGTCCGGAGCAGGCTTCAAACTGTTTAGAGTCGGCAGAAAAGTTGTGCCAATAAGCGCCGATCAGACCTAGAATTCCAGGTCGGGGATATGGTTCTCCTGAAGGTGTCACCATGGAAAGGTGTTATCCGATTCAGGAAACGGGGCAAGTTGGGACCCAGGTACATTGGACCGTTTAGCGTTAGCCCGGGTGGGCAAGGTGGCATATAGGCTAGATCTGCCAGCTGAACTCAGTCTGATCCACAACACTTTCCATGTTTCCCAGCTGCGAAAGTGCCTGGTGGACGACTCAGCAGTGGTGCCCTTGGAGGACATTCAGGTCGACAGCAGACTGAACTACATTGAGCGACCTGTGGCGATCCTCGACCGGTAGTCGAAGGATCTGAGGAACAAGAGAGTGGAACTCGTGAAGGTGCAATGGCAGCACCAAAAGGGCTCGGAATGGACTAGGGAGCCGATGAACGAGATGATGGAGCACTACCCAGAGCTATTTCAGGAATGAGCAGCAGACTTCGAGGACAAAGTCTAAAATAAGTGGGGGAGATTTTTAGCACCTGGTTCTTGGTACGCTTTTCTTTTTATTTTATCTATGTATTTTGCATTTTGGCCTTGGACTCGGCGAGTTGAAGGACCAACTCGCCGAGTAGTAGCGAGATGGGACGTGGGATTTAAGCCGTGGACTCGACGAGTAAGTGATGTCTGGACAAAAACCCTAATCCAAGGGTTTGCACCCTATTTAAACAATGTTATGTCGTCCAAAACGTCCATTATGCTCCCAAAACACCTCTCATTAAAACCCTAGCTGTTATTGAAGCAATCTAAGCCTTGTTGATGGATTTTGGTGCTTGTGGTCTTAAGAAGGAAGGAGAAAAGCTTGAGGAAGCAAGTAGAGACCAAGGGAACCTGAGTTTGTGCACCTTCTACAGCTCATTGAAGGTAAAAAGCTGTAACCTTTGTCATTCATTTGTTCGATCCCTCTTTGGGGAGATTTAGGGCTTTTATAAGCCATTTTTGGTAGTCAACCATGTTTGCAAACATGGTTGGGGGTTAAAGCTTCTGAATCACATCATTAAAGGAGTCACTAGGCAGATTTGGGTTTCTTTTTCACCCATGAAATGTCCCATGTACCATAGGAGCTTGTTTTATGTCTTTTTGAGCTCAAAGTCCCATGCAAGCACGTAAAGTTTGTAACTTTACGTGCAAGATCGATTATAGAAGCTTGGATCTATCTTTTGATCAAAGGTTGTATATCAGAAATCGAGGATTTAGAGTGTGGACGTGACCGACTTGGCGAGTCCGTTCTTGGACTCGACGAGTCTGAGGCTTTGAGCCCCATATCTGTTGAGGGTCAAAGGAAGCTAGTTGAGTGTTAGAAGGGTTGTAATCGGACAGAAAGAGTTACCAAATGTATTGGACGTGATTTTAGACCTGGAGTTCATGGGACTCGATGAGTGCTAGAATAGACTCAGCGAGTTCAAGGCAATCTTATTAAGGATGAAGATGAACTCGACGAGTTGTTCATCAACTCGGCGAGTCGAGGACAGAACTTGTTCATCAGATGAAGGTGAACTCGACGAGTTGTTCATCAACTCGGCAAGTCGGATGAGTTTTCATGCGATGTTCATGTGACGGAGGAACTCGTCTAGTTGACGGCCTAACTCGACGATTCGGGTCATGGATGAGGACGAGTAAAAGGTAAGGGACTCGGCGAGTTGACGCCCCAACTCGGAGAGTCGGGTCAACTTGAAGTTGACTTTGACTACACTTAGATTGACCCTGTTTAGGGTTGTACTTACTGTGTGTTGACTTGAAGGTTGTCATTGAAGGGATCGAGGAGTCGAACGGAGTCGACTTGTGTGCCGCGGATAATTCAAATATTGCACGACATTGAGGTGAGTTACCTTCCAGTAGGGGTGGGTCTAAGGCCACAATGTCGGCCCACCAAAAAGGGGTATTTAGAAGATAATGGTGTTTGTGATAATTATCTTGGTTTGGTTATGTGTTGATTTACCTGGATGATATGTTATGTGCATAGTAGGGATTAGTTTCCCTTACAGTGGTCTGTAGGACTCAAGGGTAGGTCAGTACCCGGAAATGCCTAACTGTATGTTTATATATGTTGATTGTATGCTAGTGGTAGGGGTGAAATAGTCCCCAGTTACCGGTTGAAAGATACCGATGACGGGTACCGGTTGAAAGATACCGATATTGATTACCGGTTGAAAGATACCGATGTTGGTTAGAGGTTGGAAGATACCAATGAAGGTTACCGGTTGAAAGATACTGATGGTATTCTATGGTATGTGGTATGATGGGGGAACTCACTAAGCTTTGTGCTTATAGTTTTGGTTTCAGTTTCAGGTACCTCTTCGTCGAAGGGGAAAGAGTCGGCAGTGTAGCAGCACATCACACACACACACATGGTTTTCTGCAAGGAGTTTTTGGGATTGTACTCTGATTTTTATTACTTCTGACGTTATGGTTTGGGACACAACAATATGATTTTGTGACGTGTTGTTTATTCGACAATATTTTCGTAAAAATGTTTATGGAATTGTTAATTTAAAAATGTAATTTTCGGGCTTGAATTTTGGGATGTTTCAGAATATCATTTTTTGCGTAATATGGCCAACCCAATGAAGATTAAGTTCGACAAATATTGGAATGAATGTTCTTTGGTTTTATTAGTTGCTGTTGTATTTGATCCCAGGTACAAAATGAGTTTAGTTGAGTACTACTATAGTATGATCCACGGTTCTCTTGCTATTTCATTTGTTGAAAAAGTTTGTAGTGCTTTGTTTGAGCTCTTCAATGAGTATGATGAGTGCTTATATCATTCTAAAGTAGAATCAAGCCCAAAATTTTTTGGTTATTCAAGCGACATACACTTTTCTGATGATGAGTTATGTGGATTTGATTCCTGGTATGAAAAAAAATAAATCTAATGTAGTTTCTACAAGCAAAACTGAGTTGGAGATTTATTTAGAAGAATCTATATTTCATAGAAGCGAGTCTTTTGATGTCCTAGATTGGTGGAAAGCCAACAGTGCCAAACATCCTACTGTTGCAAATATCGCACGTAACATATTAGACTTTCTGGCAACTAGTGTTGCATCCGAGGCAGCATTTAGTAGTGGAGGAAGAATAATTGATAAATGTTGTTCATCCTTGGTACCTGAAACTGTAGAGGCGCTGGTGACTACACAAGATTGGCTACCCTCAAGGAAACAAAAAAGTATGTTGCTTTAATTCTAGAAGCCACTTAATTTGTTTTTAACTTGAAATCACTTAATAACTTGTATGTGGTTACTTTTATACAGGTGCTCGGTGATTTGAATGGTCGGATTCTTGATTGTTTGAAGATGCATCTCAAGGTCTATGTTTTGTCATGCATGTTTACGATAGTAGACATTTGTTTTTTTTTAAGAAATGTTATTTTAAGTATTAAGTTGTACTACACATTTATTTTATTTAATAAATGTAATTTTAATTATTAAGTAAAATGTGATTCATGTGTTTGATTATTTAAAATTATGCGGGTTATGAAGCGGGTTTGGATATCCGTTGATTCGGTGGATAAGGGTATGTGTTTGATTATTCAAAATCCTACGGGTTACGGAACGGGTTTGGATCATCTTTAAAAATTTGTTAAAAGGGTTTGGATCAAGGATAGTCCGCTCCAAACCCGCTCCATTGTCAGACCTGACCACCAGCAAGGATCCTTCATTGTCTATCTATTTGTTTTAGTGTATGAGGGGTCCTGAACTTATAGGGTTCTTTTGTTTTGATTAGGATTCAGTGTTATGTGTTCTGGGGCCCAAGTCACACTCACCAATATTGATGAGACCATGTATGGTGGCTGACTCACGATTAAGAAGGAAAAGACTTCACCCTCCCTCCCTCCGAAAAGAACTTTCGCCGATCTCATCATCAAGACTCTAGGATTCTAAAAAAGGAAAACTACTAAGAACACAAATCTAGGCATGGAGAATCTCGGGGATGAAGAGGCACCCAGGAAGCTAGTCTCCTTCTAGTAAGATGTAAATGTTTTTTCCTTTTGGGACTTTGATCCTTTACCCTTTGATTCAGCTTCTGCTGATCTTGTGTTTCTTTTAGGTATCTGATCACAATTCTCCGTCCACCACTAATCTGAGAATTAGGGCTGAGAAGGTTGAACTTCCCCTGAAGAAGAGGGAGAAGATCTAGAAGTCAACCAATGAGGATCTTATGATGATGGTGGAGCGTTTGAGCAAGTAGAAGGCTGAGAAGGAGGAGGAACATGTTGTTAAGATTAAGGAGGTGATTGTTGAACTCAAAAGCAATGTTCCTGAAGCCATATGGGTGGCAAAGTTCAAGCTGACAGAGGATGTGAAGTGCAGGATCCTATGACATTGAGGGTCGGCGCAAAGGCTGAGCAAGTTGACCGGAAAGTATATGGACGTTGGTAAAGATCCTACAAAGAAGAAGGTGGGATGTCACACCCCCGAACCAGACGGTGGAAACGTCTGGGGACTTGTGTGTGACTTCATCTTGAAATATCATTATAGTGAATATAAATGAAACATAACATCATCATCATCACCATGCATAATATAATACAACTTCCATTGTTTACATCAAGTACAATCTTTTAAATTACATGACCAAAACATTCAATGTAAGATGTTTAACAGTACACAAAACAAATCCCATATTCTTGTTGATTCTTCTGCTTAACGAGTCCCTGAGAATAAAAGTTACTTTGAAAACGATGTTGGTGAGTTCATAAGCATGTTTGATTGAAAAGTTTTGTATGGTTCGTAAAACACCAGAAAATCTGATATTTCCTGTAAAGTGGTTTGAAAATAATGTGTCAAATTAAGTATTAAGGCATGTGTGTTTGCTGCTTTTGGAATGTATAAATAAACAAAAATGTAATCCTGATAAAAATTGTGTATTTTCTGTTGTAAGTAGAAGGTAGTGTATAAATGTGTTTATCCCAGAAAATCCGATATTTTCTGCTTATAAAAGTATTGTAATCATAAAATTTCCAAGACCAAGTATCGATGTATGTATGTTTTTAGTATCGTCTAGATTTGTATAAATATACCGAAATCTTTGATGAAGTTAGTCTCTAAGTGAGCCGTTATAACCATGCTTGATAATGACTAATTCGCCTGTCTTCGTGTTTTCAGGTGCCGGTTTTGATGTAGGTAAGGTTTGTCGCCCTAGTCTGGCCTAGTCTAGCTGTAGGGAATAGCTAAGGCGTGGGGGGTCATCCCCGTATAGATCTATACACAAACTCCCGCTCTCCCTACAGGAAACTCTGGTTATAACTACAGGCTACGATTGTACACTCAAAGGTGCCAACCGACAAGTCTCACTAGATCCTCAACCTTTCATGTTTGTTATGTTTTTCACCATGTTTAATGTTTACGTGTATGTTGTAGGTTTTCAAATCCAAAGATATGTATATAAGTATACGAAGTTCAAGAATTATGTAAAGGTATGGTTACGCCCTACTAAGCATGTGGTTTTCAGTCCAAGCCCAATTAGCACGTAAATGGACCACAAAGGTCCAATAACATGTAAGAGGGTAATTTAGGCCCAATAGGCATGTAAGTGGACCACCAAGGCACAACAAACATGTGACCCATAGCTCCGGCCCAAATTAACATGTAAATTGGCCACAAGGCCCAATAAACATGTCATGGAAAATATTAGGCTCAATATACACTTGAATGGGCCCTTAAGGCCCATTGGCCGTGTAACGTGAATATTAAGCCCAATAAAATTTTTATCAATGTATTTCGTCCATTCGTTATTGTTTCATTGTTTGTTTTAGCTCGAGGTTTACCAATTTGATTATAAACAGTCCACTTTTTGTAAAAACGACGTTCTTGGCCAATAAGCCTCAAATTTTCAGTTAAGGCCCAAATTTTTGTAAAAATAACACTTTAGTCCAAAATTTATAAAAATTTGTAATTTCGTCCCAAATGTTTAGAAATTAACGGATTTAGTCCAAAAATTCATATTTTGACATTTTTGGCTCAGTTTTACAGACAATTACATTTTCAGCCCCTTGTTTGTAAAAATGACATTTTTGGCCCAATTTAGAAATAAATGTTATTTTCACCGCTAAATTTAGTTTATTTACATTTATGACTCAAACTTTGGTCAAATAACATTTTTAATCCCAAAA
Organism: Lactuca serriola; assembly: GCF_051521515.1. Lineage (NCBI taxonomy): Eukaryota > Viridiplantae > Streptophyta > Magnoliopsida > Asterales > Asteraceae > Lactuca > Lactuca serriola. Next base: position 245,507,694 of record NC_136415.1, on the reverse strand, counting down.
CTTCTCATTTTTCGCAATTTTGGGCCCAAAACCGTAAGGCCCAATTATTAAGCCCATTAAGCTAAAATTTACATTTTTGGCCCTTTGGAAAGCATGTTTATCATAAAAATCCATTTTTATATAAGTAGGACCTGTTTGATCCTTATAAAACCGTAAATGTCACTTTTTTCCCTTATCTTTTTGTTTTCTTGACAATTATGACCCTTAACAAGATTTTCGCTTTAAATTATTATATCCTAAACATATAAACACTTTTAACTTGACAATATGATGTAAACAGGCTCTTAGTTCATGGATTTTTACTCAATGTTGCTTAAGATGTTGAGATATTTTAAGATCTAACACATTTTTACAAAATAAACTAAGAAATCACACAAGACATGCATATAACACATAGATCTACACATTTTACTTGTATTCTCCCCCAAAAATCATATGAAACCGAAAAGAAGGGGGTATGAACTCACCTTTGGGGTTTGGATCGGCTTTATGAAGAGATATGAGAATATGATGCTGTTTTCGGCCTAGCTTGTTTCTTTGATGGGATCTTCGAAATCACAAGAGTGAAGTTTGGAGGTAATCTTAGATAAAAAAAAATCTCTTGAACACACCAACACTCCCATGGTTTTTGGAAGATTTGGAGGGTTTTTCACTTTGAAGATTTAGATGGAAATGAGAGGATTTGAAGATGATTTTGAAGTAAAAATGGATGTGGTGGTGATGTCCCTTGTGGGTGAAAGTATTATGAAGAGGAGAGGAGAGTGGTTTTTGCATGGGAACATGACAAATACCTAGATGCATGTGGTGTATTAAACTTGGTTATCCTCCAAATAATAATGATGTGTCATGGCTTGGGTAATTAACCATTAAAACCTTTTCTATCTTAGCCGAGAATGGCTAAAGAGAAAGCAGGTGGATTAGCTTGGCCCATTTCTAGCCTTGGTACGAAATTATGAGGCCCAATTATTATTTTTTGGCCCATTGGGCCTTTTAGGGTGGTTCACGGCCCAAATAGTATAAAATAATGGGTTTTATGGTCCATTAGGGTTAATTGGAGTTGTTATGGCCCAATAAAGCCGATTAAAGGTAAAAAAATTTATTTTGGGCCCATTATGGCCCAAAATGGTAAGTTTCATGAATTTGGGTCCAATTAGTTCCCATTTGAGGGTCCTAAGCCCAAAATAGTCAAATTGGAAGCTTATTGGTCCATTAGGCCCAATAAGGAAATCCTACTCCATAATGGACTTAAACCGGGATTTATAGGGTTTTCAGCCCTTAGTTGAACACATGAGATGTATTTGAATGAGCATAGAGTATGATATTCTCTTAGAGTACAAGTTATTACACTAGGTGAATGATTACATGAGAGTAGAATTTCCTAGAAAAAATGCTAGTTGTGACATCATCCCCCCGTTAGAGGGAATTTCGTCCCAAAATTCTTTCGAAAGATAGGTTCATGAATGAGAGAATAGGTGAGGGCACTTCTGCTTCATCTGGTCCTTGTGTTCCCATGTGAATTCCGGTCCACGCTTAGCGTTCCATCAAATCTTTACAATCAGGATGCGACTTTGTTGAGTACGCTTCACTTCCCTGTCCATAACTTCGACCAGTTCTTCGACGAATAGAAGATTCTTGTTTATCTCGATCTCTTCCAAAGGAATGACAGGAGTCTCATATGATAGGCACCTTTTTAGATTCGAGACGCAGAACATGGGGTGTACGTTGCTGAGTTCGGCAGGTAGTTGCAGAATATAAGCAATTGGACCAATCCGGGCAAGAATCTCGAACGTTGCTGAATTCTGATTTGGTATCCCATGACTTGTTGAATTCAAACACCTAGGCTCGGAGCATGAATTTGAGTGGTTGAATGGTCCATTCGCTTGGCTATTGGTTTGCGTGTGGTAAGCAATGCACATGTCTAGCTATGTTCCCATAGCCTTCTGAAGTGATTGTCAAAATCTTGAAGTAATTCCGTTATCCCGATCCAAGATAATAGATACAGATATTTCATGGACTCTCATGGTCTCTTTGATATAGATCAAAGCTAATCTTTCCTTCTTGTTTGATTTATGTATTAGCAGGAAATAGGCAGATTGGGTTAACCTATTTCCGATCACCCAGATAGCGCCCAACTCAACTCTTATAACAATCAGCTTCGTCTTTTGACTTCGAGAGTTTTATCCATCCATGTAGTGCTTCCTCCATGATATACTCCATCTTTGATGCTTTCAAGGCCGGTCGTAGATGTTAACAGTGTTTTGTTCTTTCTTCGTGATCATACGAGTATGTTATTGATGAAAATAAAGAAAAAGCTGACTAGGAATGGTTGGGGAAAATCGGTTCGTAGGGTTCATGAATACCGTGGGAGCATTCAATAGACCGAAGGGTATCAAAACGAATTTAATATGGTCGTATCGAGTTCGAAAAGCAGTCCTTGGAATGTCCTCCTCTCGGACTCGGAGCTGATGATAACTGGATCTTAGATCTATTTGGAGAAGTAACTAGCTCCTTAAAGCTGGTCAAATAGGTCGTCAATCCAAGGAAGTAGGTATCGGTTTTTGATAGTGAGGTTATTCAATTCCCTAAAATCGATGCACATTCTGAAGGATCCATCTTTTTGACGAACAAGGCCGGAGCTCCCTAGGGTGAGAAGCTTGGTCTGATGAATCATTTGTTCAACCCTTCTCTTAATTTGACTGGATAACTTCTGAATTTCAGCGGGAGCTAACCTATAGGGTGAATTGGAAATTGATGTGATTCCCGGTATGAGGACGATTCGAAATTCTACCTGTCTCTCTGGGGTATTCCTGGAAGTTCTTCGGGAAATACATCCAGAAAATCTCATGCTAATGGAATACCTTGTATGCTTACTTATTCTATGGTCTTTTCTATAACATGAGCGAGGAACGCATAATTCTTCTTTTACAGGCACTTCTGTGCCTTGATGCACGAGATAAGACGAAGATTGGTGCCAGGTTTATCACCATAGATTATTAGAGTTTTGTGATTGGGGAGGTGAAGGAAAACAGCCTTCTCGCGACACATAGTATCAGCATCGTGGGGGCTTAACCCAACCATGCTGATTATCACATCAAAACTCCTAATATTTACTGGCATCAAATCTATTTGAAATGAATGGTTGTTTAGTTTTATGGTGCACCCTACATAAATATATTTGGTTGATTCGGTTTTTCCCATTAGCCATCTCCGCCGCGAAGGCTTCGTTTAGCTTCTGGGGTTGTTGTTTTAGTAAGTGCTCGAACTTGTTATTAACGAAGCTTCGCTCAACTCCACTATCGAGTAAGATGCAAGAGAAAGAGTTGTTAAGTGGGAACATACCAGTACCAAACTTTCGGTATTGAATTGCTTTCCCTTGACCTAGGGTTAGGACCCTTCCTAATCCTCCTACCCCTTGATTGTTAGCCTTGGGGCAATTGCGTCAGAAATGGCCGGTTCCTCCACACTCATAGCAGGTGTGACTGACCCCAACATTGATGTTGTTGTTACTATTGTTGTAATTATTGTTGTTGTTGTTTGGCTATTGATTCTGTTGTGATGAAGTTCTACAATATTTGGCGGTGTGACTTTTTCGGTTGCATCTATTACAATACGGCTCTTGGCAGGCTCCCTTAGGATATTTGTCATCAATGGCAGCCCATGCTGTTGAATCAGTTGGGTGACTTAAAACACCAATATCCACCTTTCTGTCTGTTACGTACCATGTTAAATCTTTTGTAGTAGTCTTAGACTGAAAACGTCGTTTCAAGCGCTGAATAATTAGAAAGTAACTTTTGCAGGAATATTCTTGTAAATTTTATTTTTTTTGTTCATCGACCTTCCATCCCGATTTACCACAAGTAGGACATGCTGCCATGTTTGTGTATTCGTTTTTGTAAAGTATACGGTTGTTGACACATGCATGTATCTTAGTATACCCTGAACCCATTGCCTTGAATGCTTTTTCGCCTCGTATGTACTACTGTACATTTCGTTACCTTCTGGTAACATATTTTTTATCAAAACCAATAATTATGTAAAGCACTTATCTGATACTCCATACTTACTCTTTAACTTGAGTAGTTGTATGAGTGTAGATAATTTTGTGAAATTAGGACACCCTTTATATAGGGGCTTCTTGGCATCTTCAATCAGTTCTCTAAACTTCTCAGGGTTCCCAATAAAAATTTCTTCTACATCTTCCACCATCTCTATTGTTTCTGCAGCATCTGATGGAATTTTTGTGTTCATGTTCGTGGAATCAACAACGTAAGACGTGTCCATGTCAAAATTATGTTCATATATATAGTTTATGGGTGGTTCCTCTGTTTCTCCATGCTTATTCCAATTCGTGTATGTTTGATCAATTCCATTCCTGAATAGGTGATCATCTACCACATCCACCGAATGAGATATGTGGTTTACACATTTGACACATGGACATGGAATTCTTATCTTTTTTTGGTATCTACAGGATCCATATTTTTAGAAATCTTGTAATTGTGTATTGCATATTTCAAAAATTATGCAACACCCTTTACATACGTTTTTGATGTTCTGTAGGCTCCGATCCAAGACTTATCCATATTCAGTTTATAACAACATCAACAAGCAATATATGTTTCATGTTCACTGAAGCATTTTAACAAACAGTTGTTGTGCATAAACGAAGAAAATCACATTACAATTAAATCCAATAACTAGAAACCAATTACTTGTTAATTCAAAAATATATAATGATACATGACCAAACGAAATAGAAAAGATTAATATTATGAAGGTAATTGTTTTTTATGTCCCCGTATAAATTAATGTAGTATGTGTACCTGTATGAATTTCATGTTGAAGTATTAATTCCTAGTTGAACTATAAACGTACTTGCAATGTGTTTGTAGTAAGCAGAGAATGATTCGATGGGAATGCATATTGTCTAAAAATTCATATCTACGCAATAAGTGTAGATGATCAAGGATATATCGAGAAAAAACAAAAAGAAAAAGAGAAAACAATTGTTCCTAATGGGGTTCGAACCCATGGCATTCCAAAATATTCCTTTAACTACATTTACACTTACCAACTGGGGTGATTGGTTGTTTGTAGGTTATTAGTTTACGAAAAAAAACATAACAATAAACTAAAAGAGAAACATTTGACGAAAATACCACTGCTTCCTCTAGAACTGATCTAAGACAAACACATTTACCATCAATCATACTTTCCTCATTTGATACAATATACGTAATTGTGGTTGCATATTGTTTTTAATTATCCTTCACAATTGGAAAAAAAATGACAAAAATACCCCTGATTCTTCTCACACTCTTATTGTTTAATTGTAGTTATGCACATCATATATGTATCCAAGATTAACTTATTTTTCTGTCAATACTATGATGATGCATACCCTTAGATAATGTTTCTTTTTCTTTTCATTATATATACTGAATGACCATTATACCCTTATATCTCAAACACGGTTTCAATGGGAAATTATAACATTTTCTTTGTTTTATGATAATAACAAATAATTGACGGATATACCCCTGCTTTAGCAAAATCTCCATATGTTGACAACAAACATGGGACAAACTAACTAATCTAAACAATAACTTACCTCTAAAGTGGAAATAAGTTGAAAATTACATTGATTTTTTTACAAAACAATGCACCAAAGCAGGGACAATATTGACTCAGTTATAAGTATGAAACACAACATAAATAACAATATAAAATTATAATTATAATTACTTCCCAATTTGCCCCTAGGACAGTTACAATCAAAACAACATCATATTGCTTACAAAAAAGAGTTTCATATGTACTATGTATTAAACACAAAATGGAGTACAAAATAGGTTGCCTACACTATGTTTTTCCATGCTATCACATTCTCCTTCGCCATGTCCATTGCATCTTCCATTTTTTCTATTGGAATGTTCATGTTTAGCATATGCCTGATGTATGCTATTCCATCATCAACTGTTGCCATTGGGTGCTCTGTGACAAACAGATGAATAAGCTTCTCAACTCTTTTGGATGGTGAGTTCATCAAAAAGTGGGGGAAATTGATTGGAACAAATACAAGCCTATGTTCAACATACAGATGTTCAGTCTCTCAGAATTGGTGTGCTCTAACAATCATCTTGAAAGTTCCCAAACAATCATCATTCAGAATTGGAATCATTGACAACCAATAGTTTTCTTCGGTTGGCATATGGTACCATTTACCCATAGATGTATACCCCAAGATTTTCGAAAAATGACCAAGCATCTCCATGTTGAGCAAATCGACGTTGACACATGAAATAAAGTTAACTTTTGTCTTTTGATACGAGTTACCTGGATAGTCTGTAAAAAACCCGCCATGTACAACTCTAATGGTGAATCTCTTATCGTTTGCTTTCCCGTACTCTAATAACGGTGTGTTTTTCGGTGGTTCACTAATTACACTCCAGAGTTGGAACCTCGGATGTGCCCATGGATCAACATTCATCTTTGTTTCCATTGATCGTCGGAGTTGTTTTCACAGAGGAAGAGCAAATAATCAAAGCTATCGTATGTTGGTAATGAAGATGTAAGAATGACGATTTTGATATAAGGAGAGGCTTTAAATGGATCATCATTCGGAGCTGAAGGGACATCGACGCAGGCGATCACTTCCGACTAATAGTAGGCTCCAGGGGAGGTGCAATTTGATCGACGGCTGCGATAATGATTATCGATATTGTGTTATACATTAATATATTATTTACATTAATATAAATAATATTAATTAAGTGTAACATCCATACTTGCTTTGTTTTTATTATTACCATGCAAAATATAAATTTATATATAAATTAATTATAAATATATAAAATAATTTTTTTTCATTAATATGGATATGGGTTACAGGTGGTCGGGTGTTGGTACGGGTTGACCATCCTTAGGTCATGTACGTGTGTTGGTAATGGTTTGGGACCAAAATAGGTTTATAATATGGGTATGGGTTGCAGGTGGTCAGGTGTTGGTACGGGTTGACCATCATTAGGTCATGTAGGGGTGTTGGTAATGGTTTGGGACCAAAATGGGTTTATAATATGGGTATGGGTTGCAGGTGGTCGGGTGTTGGTATGGGTTGACCATCCTTAAGTTATGTAGGGGTGTTGGTAATGGTTTGGGACCAAAATGGGTTTATAATATGGGTATGGGTTGCAGGTGGTAGGTTGTTGGTAATGGTTGACCATTATTAGGTCATGTACGGGTGTTTGTAATGGTTGACCATTATTAGCTCATGTAGGGGTGATGGTAATAGTTTGGGACCAAAATGGGTTTATAATATGGGTACGGGTTGCAGGTGGTCGGGTGTTGGTAATGGTTGACCATTATTAGGTCATGTAGGGGTGTTGGTAATGGTTTGGGACCAAAATGGGTTTATAATATGGGTATGGGTTGTAGGTGGTCGGGTGTTGGTAATGGTTGACCATCCTTAGGTCATGTAGGGGTGTTGGTAATGGTTTGGGACCAAAATGGGTTTATAATATGGGTATGGATTGAAGGTGGTCAGGTGTTGGTAATGGTTGACCACCCTTAGGTCATGTAGGGGTGTTGGTAATGGTTTGGGACCAAAATGGGTTTATAATATGGGTACGTGTTGGAGGTGTTCGGGTGTTGGTATGGGTTGACCTTCCTTAGGTCATGTAGGGGTGTTGGTAATGGTTTGGGACCAAAATGACTTTATAATATGGGTATGGGTTGCAGGTGGTCGGTTTTTGTAGTGGTTGACCATTCTTAGGTCATGTAGGGGTGTTGGTAATGGTTTGGGACCAAAATGGGTTTATAATATGGGTATGGGTTGGAGATGGTCGGGTGTTGGTAATGGTATACCATCCTTAGGTCATGTAGGGTTGTTGTTAATGGTTTGGGACCAAAATGGGTTTATAATATGGGTATGGGTTGCAAGTGGTCGGGTGTTGGTACGGGTTGACCATCCTTAGGTCATGTAGGGGTGGTGGTAACGGTTTCGGACCAAAATGGGTTTATAATATGGGTATGAGTTTCAGGTGGTCAGGTGTCGGTACGGGTTGACCATACTCAGGTTATGTAGGGGTGTTGGTAATGGTTTGGGGGCAAAATGGGTTTATTAATATGGGTATGGGTTGTGGGTGGTCGGGTGTTGGTAATGGTTGACCATTATTAGGTCATGTACGGGTGTTGGTATTCGTTGACAATCCTTAGGTCATGTAGGGGTGTTGGTAATGGTTTGGGACAAAATGGATTTATAATAAGGGTATGGTTTGTAGGTGGTCGGGTGTTGGTACAGTTTGACCATCCTTAGGTCATGTAGGGGTGTTGGTAATGGTTTGGGACCAAAATGGGTTTATAATATGGGTATGGGTTACAGGTTGTCGGGTGTTGGTAACGGTTGACCATCGTTAGGTCACGTAGTAATGTTGGTAATGGTTTGGGACCAAAATAGGCTTATAATATGGGTATGGGTTGCAGGTGGTCAGGTGTTGGTAATGGTTAACCATCCTTAGGTCATGTAGGGGTGTTGGTAATGGTTTGGGACCAAAATGGGTTTATAATATGGGTATAGGTTGCAGGTGGTTGGGTGTTGGTAATGGTTGAGCATCCTTAGGTCATGTAGGGGTGTTGGTAATGGTTTGGGACAAAAATTTGTTTATAATATGGGTATGGGTTGTAGGTGTTCGTGTGTTGGTACGGGTTGACCATCCTTAGGTCATGTACGGGTGTTGGTCGTGGTTTGGGACCAAAATAGGTTTATAATATGGGTATGGGTTGCAGGTGGTCAGGTGTTGGTAATGGTTGACCATCGTTAGGTCATGTAGGGGTGTTGGTAATGGTTTGGGACCAAAATGGGTTTATAATATGGGTATGGGTTGCAGGTGGTCGGGTGTTGGTACGGGTTGACCATCCTTAGGTCATGTAGGGGTGTTGGTAATGGTTTGGGACAAAAATGGGTTTCTAATATGGGTATGGGTTACAGGTGGTTGGTTGTTGGTATGGGTTGACCATCCTCAGGTCATGTAGGGGTGTTGGTAATGGTTTGGGAGTAAAATGGGTTTATAATATGGGTATGGATTGCAGGTGGTCGGTTTGACCATCCTTAGGTCATGTAGGGGTATTGGTAATGGTTTGGGACCAAAATGGGTTTATAATATGGGTATGGATTGCAGGTGGTCGGGTATTGGTACGGGTTGACCATTATTAGGTCTTGTACGGGTGTTGGTAATGCTTTAGGACCAAAATGGGTTTCTAATATGGGTACGGGTTAGGGACCGAAATGGGTTTATAGTAGGTGTATGGATTTTTTTTCTTAGTTAATATAAAATATAATAAAAAATCATAACAAAGTGTTCACACGGAAAAATTAGCAAGCTAACTAGACCTTATTATTAGTTTCGTTTTATTATACTATTATCCCATTGTATATGCATAATTAAATGTTAAATATTTTTTATTTCCAATAGTGATATAGTTATATCCTAATCTAAAATTGTTAATTTACAAGGACCACAGTTGTAACATTTCTATTAATATCTAATAACTCATAATAATGTTTTGGAAGCCAGAACATGTTTCCTAACCACGATTTATGCTTCTCATCATGTGAGTTCACTATCAGATCTAAATTTGGAAAAAAAATTTGAATTCGTCAATCAAAATTAAGCATATATAATGGGAAGCAAACATTTTTTCCATTTTGTTTTGTGCTCCAAATCAATGCGGGAAGTATTCATCTATCTCACTGCCAAAACTATGAAGATCAATCCATCAGATGAAGGAAAATCTGGTAACCACCCTCAAATTAGGACATAATAACAATGTATTATTTAAAAGACTTTGTTTTTTTCAACCATTGTATGGTTTTTCTCTAGGTTATATCGATCCCAGTTGGATTATATTTCAGTTCATCATTCGACAACATTCATCACGCATTTCTACTGTAAGTATATTCTGTATATATGGTGTCAATGTTATTGATTGTATTGATTAGGGGATTATACATAAAACAGAAATTTTTTGATTCTTCATATTATTGTGCTTGTTGCACACCAAATGTTCGATGAAACGTGTATGTGATATTTTGTGTGTAATATAAGTTAGTCATACTTTTTTATTAAACATATAAATAATCAAACTTAATTCATATGTTTCATGTGAACATAAGAATCATGGAGGTGAACAAGGAACAACAAGAGGATATGCCTGGCTATGATATGGAATATGAGCAAGATGATGGAACCCAATCTTATGAATCGGACATAGAAGATGGTGAAAATAATGATATTGACTACAATAGCCATTCAGATTCGGAAGAAGAAATGCAAAGCAAAGTTCCTATAAGGTCACCAAGGAAGAGGGGCCTGACTCGATTGCCAAAGCTGAAGATCGAGTATTCAATTCTGGTGGTAGAAAAAAACGTGTCAAGTTTGATGAATTCGGTATGTTTACAGGGAAGAATAATGCAGTGTTTGTTAGTTATTTACGAGATCTTGTCCGCGAGAAGGTGGGATTAAGTGCTCTTTGCTGGAAGAAAGTAAACCGGAAGTGAAGGACAAACTTTCGGAAGAGATTACAGTAAATAATTTTTTTCACTTTTTTAAACTACATCTCATATTTTATTTACAAATCATGTATTAAATACTAATAAATTCATTATTGTTTCATTTTAACGCTATTTTGAAGTTGATGAAACTGGAAAACAATTTGTGATGAATAGGCTTGGTATCCTTCTACGAAACTTCAGAAGGAAATTGTATGCAACTTACATCAAGCCACATATAGGGAATTCCAAAAAGCATGGAGAAGTCCCTGTTCGATATCGTGCAATAATTACTGAAAAAGATGATTGGAACAAATTCGTGACATATACGCAATCTGAAGAGTTTAATGTTAAAACTTTTTCCCAAAACTTCTTCATTTATTTATCATAAAATTACCAAAAACTGTTTGACAAATCTTTTTTTTGACAGGTTGTGTTACAAAGGACAGTCAAAGCGCGAAAGATGTCAAAGTACGCTCATCGGATGGGACGAGGGGGGTATACTACTCTTAGGCAGAAGTTGGTAAGCTTTGTTTTTAGCTATATGATCCATTATATTACCTTCATAGTATTCTACTTAACAGAATTTTTCTTTATATTGTTTATAATTTAATTTTTTATCAAGATTGAAGAGAAAGTGATTTCAAAGGAAGAAATGCCCCCAAGGTCAATTATGTGTTGTAAAGGACGTGAAAGTAAAGGGGTATTTAAGGATGAAGATGTTAAACTCATGGCGGATAAACTAGTAACTTCAATAAACTTTTTTATTACTATTACTGTAAAGATTTTAATCAGTGTTATTAGGATAATAATTATTAATATTTTGTGGGCTAGATGGAACAAGAAAAGTAGATAAAAGAAGGACAAGTTAATGTTGAACCAGGCACGGATGCCAAGACCTTAGTTTTTGGTAAGGAAAAGGGAGGAGTTTTAAAGGGTGTTGGCACAGGAGTCACTTACACTAGATATTTCAATGTTCCTCACAGCAAAGGATCATCTAAGGAAGAAATTAAAGATCTTAAAGTTGCACTGCATAATGGAAAACTAGAGCTTGAGAAAAAAGATGTTGAACTCAAGGCTTTGTCTACAAAGGTTAATGAACAAGATCAAACACTAAAGCTAGTTTTGGCTCATCTTAATGCAAAAGGAGCTAACTTTCAAAATCTGTCTCATATTGTTGTAAGTAATCTTATTAACAACATGTATTTTCAATGTTACTTGTAAATTGCAATTTTTAGACATTTTCCATGTTTCTTCATATTTGCTAGGGTATTTCAAGTGACAAGATTGTTGAAACTAGTGAAACAACTCATGTTAGTCTCAAAACCAAGCAACCATCAGAACATGTTGTTGGATTAGTGTCTAAGCCCGTAACTATATTTGGTATGTACTTGACCCGGTTGTGCATGGTCCTTTTGGGTTGCCTTCCCCAAAGCAATTTGACTAGGTAATTTAAGGAGAGAGAGAGAGAGAGAGAGAGAGAGAGAGAGAATATATAATGGTTTACTAATATATTATAAAAATAATATATTAAAGGAGAAATCATATTTATTTAATTAGTATTGGTCATAAATTAATTAGGAATTAATTTGGTGACTAAAAGAGATTAATTAAATAAAGGGGCATAAACTGTCAAATGTATGATAGTTGAGTTTTGGGCTGGGAAACCTAATGGACTTAAGGGGGAATGAAATTATGATGGGGATCCATCATATTTTCGTCCAAGGCCTTATTCCAGAAGGTTCCTTGGGTTGCTTGGTGGCTAAGTTGTCCATTAGGGTTTAGACTGAAACCCTAGCAGCCTACAGTATAAATATGACCCCTAGGCTATGAAAATCGGCTACACTTGATTCCAAGAGAAACCTAGGGGCCGGTTTTAGCATCTCTCACCCTCTCTCATATTGCCTTCTTGCTTGTGGGGTTTGTGAACCATTAGAGGAGTTACAATTGTGACTCTAAGCTCAAGATCAAGAAGACTACAAGGATTTCAAGCTGTTTGAAAGAGGTAAACACTTAGATCTGTTCTTATGATGTTGATTTCAAATTTTATATGATAGATCTAAGGTTGCAAGTCTTGGATTTAAAGCATGTACAATAGAGAAACCAAGATCCAAGCATTAGGGTTTGTATGAGCACATAGGATTGTTCTTATGCATAAAACCCATCAGTGGTATCAGAGCCTTGATTGGTTTCAGTTGTATGTGATGCTTTAACTGTTTGATTGTTGAAAATCATTTTTTTTTGTGCTAACTGTTTGATGAACTCGACGAGTTCCATGAGGAACTCGACGAGTTGGATGAACTCGACGAGTTCCAATGTGGACTCAACGAGTTTAACTGTCAGATAGAGGATATTTCTGGATTTTGCTACCGTTTTGTCATGGGATTAATGCCTAATTGTTTTTTGAAAATAAAATATGAATTTTATTGTATTTGAATGATTATCCCTGCCAAAACAATAGATAATTTCAAATCTTTTGAATATTAGTTGTTTATATGATAAATATAGATTATTTAAATTATTTGATAATTATCTTGTGACTAAAATTGGATTAGGTCAAATATAGATAACTATGAAATTAATTGTTTAATTTAAATTATTTGTTAATTGATCCCTTTTGTTTTGAAAAGTTCAAAACTTGTCCTCAAGTTTTCAAATTTAAATTTTATGATTAAAAGTTTAATTTTGAATAATTTAAATTTCAAACCCTTAGAATTTTACAAGTTTGAAATTTAACCCTATACTATTATATTATTACAAGCTATATATATATATATATATATATATATATATGTATATGTATAACTTAAAATGCTAGTCTTACCGTTAGTAGGCCTCATTCACGAAGCCGGTCTATAAGGTGGGTATAAGGTTGCTGCCTATAAAATGGCGCTTAATGGGTGTACACTCACACCCACCGCTTGCTTAACTGGTGGAGGGTCGTTAGCCGAATGGGTAGGATAGGGCAATTCTCTCTTCATTAAAAGTATAATGAAAGATACAAAGTAACTACAATGTTTTACAAATTCCCAATCTTAGTTACTTTAGGGTAAAATATGAAAATGATCCTAATCCATGGAATTACACTTTGTACCCCTGTCAAACATTGATGGAGCGTGTGTGGTTAATCGGCACATCAATTTGGGGATGACATTGGTAGCGAAGGGTGACTCGATGTATGTCATAGATCAATGGAACGTGCGTGGTTTACCGGCACATTGATTAGGTGATAGAGACATTGAGTGCACCATGTTGATTCACATGATTATTCACAACTTGTTTGCGATCCTCGGTATCCCAGTCGCAAATTTGAAGTGCATCTCGAGATTTAAACATGTCATTGAAAAGTTCAATGAATCTCAAAGATCTAGGAGTTTTTAAATACATTTAAAACTTAAATCTCTTTTTCGTTTTTCATGGTGAGAATTAGTGAATCGTCATTCACTTACCTTCAAATTATTTACTTTTAGAGTACGGCATCCCTTTCTAAGTTGTAAATAATGTTGTTAGGTCCTAGCCCTAATTTCTCATTTGGGTATTTACTTAGGGACTCATTTCTAATCAAACTTCGTTCCTTTCTTTTTTAGATGTCTGCAAACAACAACAACAATGCTTTTGGGTCATTCTCATTGATGAACCCATGTCAAAAGGTGACATTTGATGGCTCAAACTTCAACGAGTGGATGAGGTATATTCGCATGATCACACGCTACGAGGACAAAGAATATGTCCTCGATGAAATGCTTGAAAAGATCATCCCAGATGTTGCTACTCCGGAAGAGTTGGCCGCCTTTGAGACCCACGAGCGTGATGCTACGAAAGTTCATTTCATCATGCTGGCTACCATGAACCTCGAACTCCCAAAGTCCTATGAGGACATGTATCCGTATGAAATGCATCAGGATTTGCTGGACAGGTATCACCAGAGCGCGAGGCAAGAGCGCTATGAGATCATTACTAACATGATCACTGCTAAGATGGGGAGTGGAGAATCCCTAACCTCTCATTTGCAGTAAATACAGAGGTATGTTGATTATCTTTTCAAACTTAATGTTAAATTTGATGAGGATTTGGCTATCGACATAGTCCTCCACTCCTTGCCCTCCAGCTACAACCAGTTCAGGATGACCTACCACATGAACAAAGAGGAGGTCTCCTTGAACAAGCTCCAAAGACTGTTGAGGACTGCTGAGAGCAACCTCAAAGACAAATCTGTTGCATCATCCCCTACTGTGGTTGCTCCTGTGATGGAAATAGGTCAAGGAAAGGGTAAAAAGCGGAAGGCTCCATGTAAGAGCCACCAAAAGCGAAAGCCCCGTAATGGTTCATCCTCTAGTGGGACCAAAGCAAGCCCCGCTAAACCCTCCTCCGATCCCAAGGAAGCAGAGTGCCTCTATTGCCACGAAAAGGGCCACTGGAAACGAAGCTGCCCTAAGTATCTGCAAGACATAAGGGATGGGAAGATTAAGCCCACCTTTGCAGGTATGTATTCTATTAAATCTAACAACTCATCATTTTCTACTTCATGGGTTCTTAACACAGGGTGTGGGTTCCACATTTGTTCTAATATGCAGGGCCTAAAAAGAAGTAGGGAAGTGGAACATGGAAAGATGAACCTGATTATGGGAAACAAAAGATCGTCGCCTGTGACCAAAGTTGGAGTTTATTCTTTAGTGTTGAGAAATGGGTTAGGGCTAGATTTAAATAATTGTTGTCATTCACCAGATATGGCAAGAAACATTATTTCATTTCATGGATTGTTTAGACAAGGTTTCAGATATTCTTTTGATAATAGCAATGGTTCTATTAAAGTTTATTTGAATGGTGTCTTTTATTTCAATGCATTACCTTGTAATGGGATTTATGAATCTGTGATGGTTGTTGCTAATTTAGGAAATGATGTTTTGAATATTGATTCGTCTACTAGTCTAGACAAATCATGCTTCTGGCATTGTCTCCTTGGCCATGTCAACAAGAAACGCATAGCCCAACTCCAAAAGGATGGAGTGTTGGAGTCATTCGACCTTAGGGACGATGACATGTATGAATCTTTTTTACTTGGGATGATGACCAAGTCACCCTTTACTGGAACTTGTGAAAGGGGTGAGGGTCAATTGGATCTCATACACACCGATGTGTGTGGGCCCTTTAGATCCACCACAAGGGATGCTTGCCGCTTCTACGTGACTTTTACGGATGACTATAGTAGATATGGATATATCTACTTAATCAAGCAAAAGTCGGAAACCTTTGAAAAGTTCAAAGTGTTTAAGAATGAAGTGGAGAATCAGCTGGGCAGGAAAATAAAGATGCTTCGGTCAGACCAAGGAGGAGAGTACCTAAGTCTTGAGTTTCACGACTATCTAAAAGAATGCAGAATTGTTTCGCAATTGACGCCTCCGAGAACGCCACAATTGAATGGTGTGGCTAAGAGATGTAATCGGACCTTGTTGGACATGGTTCATTCTATGATGAGTCGGAATTCGTTACCAATAGCTTTCTGGGGGTATGCCTTAGAGACTGTCGCCCATATCCTTAACTTAGTTACCATCAAGATGGTTACCAAGACTCCTCACGAGATGTTGACAGGGAAAGCTCCTTCGTTGGCACATATTAAGGTTTGAGGTTGCGAGGCTTTCATAAGACGAGAGACTCATGACAAGCTTGAACCTCGTAGTGAGAAGTGTTATTTCATTGGCTATCCGCAGAAGTCTTTTGGCTATCTTTTCTATAGACCGAGTGACAATGTTGTCTTCGTTGCTAGAAGAGGAGTTTTCCGAGAAAGGGAATTGATAAGCCAAGAGGACAGTGGGAGGCAAATTGATCTTGAAGAGATTCAAGAGCAAAGCGATGAAGGAACCTCTGACACTGGCGCTCACCTCGAGGAGGAAACTCTTATTGAGCCAGTTGACAAGTCCTTACCTCTTAGACGTACTAGTAGGGTTAGTGTTCAACCCCAGTTTTGTGGTATTCATATTACTAGTGAAGGGGATATGTTTATTAGTGATGAAACAGTAATGAATTTGGACGAACCTAGAAGCTACAAGGAAGCCATGGCAGGCCCGGAGTCTGCTAAATGGAAAGAGGCAATGGACAGCGAGATTCAGTCCATGTACAACAACCAAGTTTGGAATTTGGTTGATAATGCACCGGGTCGTAAGACGGTCGGGTGCAAGTGGATCTTCAAGAAGAATACGGACATGGATGGGAAAGTGCATACTTATAAAGTGCGATTGGTTGCGAAGGGCTTTCCTCAAACTCCCGGAGTTGACTATGATGAGTCCTTCTCACCAGTTGCGAAGATAAAGTGTATCAGGGTAATGCTCACAATAGCTGCGTTTCATGATTATGAAATATGGCAGATGGACGTGAAAACCGCTTTCCTTAATGGAAAGTTGGCTGAGGATGTTTACATGAATCAGCCAGAGGGTTTTGTCGATGCGAAGCATCCAAATAGAGTATGGAAGCTTGAGAAATCCATTTATGGATTGAAACAAGCATCTCGCAGATGGAATCTTTGTTTTGACGAGAAAGTTAAAGAGTTTGGCTTTCTGCGAAGCGAAGATGAATCTTGTGTATATGTCAAAGCCAGTGGGAGTATAGCGAGCTTCCTCGTATTGTATGTCGATGACATACTGCTCATAGGAAATGGCGTCCCAACCTTGCAGGAGGTCAAGTCCTGGCTTGGGAAATGTTTCGCTATGAAGGACCTCGGAGAGGCTGCTTATATTATGGGAATAAGGATAGTAAGAAACAGGGAAAAGAGACTGATAGGACTCAGTCAGGATACATACTTGGATAAGGTACTAAAGTGTTTTAGTATGGAAAATTCCAAGAAAGAGGAGTTGCCAATCCAAAGCAATACCAAGCAGAGTAAGACTCAGAGCCCGAGTACAGAGGCAGAGATACCTGATATGAGCGGAGTACCTTACGCTTCCGCAATAGGCTCTATCATGTACGATGTGACTTGTACTTGCCCTGATGTGGCTTTCGCTTTGAGCATGGTCAGCAGATATCAAGGGAACCCAGGTAGAGCTCATTGGATTGCAGTTAAGAATATTCTTAAGTACCTACGAAGGACCAAGGAATGGTTTCTGGTCCTCAGTGGGAGTGATGACTTAAGGGTACGAGGGTATAGTGACGCTAGTTTTCAGACGGATCGGGATAATTACTGATCACAGTCGGGCTGGGTCTTTACCCTAAATGGAGGAGCAGTGACTTGGAAAAGCTCCAAGCAGGAGATCATAGCTGATTCAACGTGCGAATCATAGTACATTGCGGCGAGCGAAGCGTCAAAGGAGGCTATATGGTTGAAGAACTTCGTTGGAGACCTTGGAGTTATGTCATCCATAAAGGAGCCGATGGAAATTTTCTGTGATAATGAAGGAGCGGCTGCCATAACCAAGGAACCAAGAGATCATGGTAGATCTCGACATATCGACAGACAATACCATTTTATCAGACATCAGGTAGAAGAAGGACTCCTCGTTGTAAAGAGGGTATCATCAGAAGAAAACCCAGCAGATCCCTTTACGAAGGGACTAAGTGGGTCAAACACTTGCAGCACCCTAAGAGCATTGGGCTGAAGGATGATATAAGTTTAGATTAGATAGGAAACTTGTAATAGATATTTTGTACTTAATGTTTGATGAATAAATAAAGTTGTGTTATTTATGAGTACAACTACTGTCTTGTGTTGGTTATTTATCAATTGTTTCAATTTTGCATGTTTTGACTTCCTGAATGATCGGATTATTTGAACAGTCCACAGTTGTTCATATTTTGGAAGTAGATGTGAATGAAGACTGTCATGAATTGTTTGTAGATTGTCTAAAAGGTTTTGGGCATAGCAAAGGTTTGCTGCAAAGTTCATGAGTGCTTATGAATATGATTTGAGCATTGGAATAAACCCGCGTTTGCTAGTATCACTTCATGGTATTTTACCTTAATTGATCGCAAAGCAATAATATCATATAGTCTTAAAACTTAGAGATATGATTATTGTTTACTGGTTGGTTATGCATTGACGATGTGTAAACGCATTAGTAACTTGATTTTATAAAATACATTGTTGTGCATGATTCAATTAGTAAATAATAGATGCATATGAGTCGAAGTTGATCTGTTCCTTTTATTCTAAGAGAATAAAAGTGATATCTTGGCCACTCGATGATTTGGTTTGACTTATGTGACGGGCTCGGTCAGAATGAAGTTGATGTGTTCAACTAAATTCTATGTCAAACAATTCAGAAATCGAGGAACAAATGTTGGACAATTAGCATTGTCAGCATGATATCTAGAACAGAGGATTATACGATCCCTTATCTGAAGGACAAGTTACTGATCAGAGTTGACAGCGAAGTATAAGAGCTCTGATTGCCCGTAACTATATTCGGTATGTACTTGACCCGGTTGTGCATGGTCCTTTTGGGTTGCCTTCACCAAAGCAATTTGACTAGGTAATTTAAGGAGAGAGAAAGAGAGAGAGAGAGAGAGAGAGAGAGAGAGAGAGAGAGAGAATATTATGGTTTATTAATATATTATAAGAATAATATATTAAAGGAGAAATCATATTTATTTAATTAGTATTGGTCATAAATTAATTAGGAATTAATTTGGTGACTAAAAGAGATTAATTAAATAAAGGGGCATAAACTGTCAAATGTATGATAGTTGAGTTTTGGGCTGGGAAACCTAATGGACTTAAGGGGAACAAAATTATGATGGGGATCCATCATATTTTCGTCCAATGCCTTATTCCAGAAGGTTCCTTGGGATGCTGGGTGGCTAAGCTGTCCATTAGGGTTTAGACTGAAACCGTAGCAGCCTACAGTATAAATATGACCCCTAGGCTATAAAAATCGGCTACGCTTGATTCCAAGAGAAACCTAGGGCCGATTTTAGCATCTCTCACCCTCACTCATATTGCCTTCTTTCTTGTGGAGTTTGTGAACCATTAGAGGAGTTACAATTGTGACTCTAAGCTCAAGATCAAGAAGACTACAAGGATTTCAAGCTGTTTGAAAGAGGTAAACACTTACATCTATTCTTATGATGTTGATTTTGAATTTTATATGATAGATATAAGGTTTCAAGTCTTGGATTTAAATCATATACAATAGAGAAACCTAGATCCAAGCAGTAGGGTTTGTATGAGCACATAGGATTGTTCTTATGCATAAAACCCATCACCTGTAACACCAGTATGTTATCATTTTATAAGATAATCATTGATATACTTTTTTTGGTACTAATTTCGGTTTTTTCAATTGGGACTTTAACTTATTTAGGTTATTGCAAAACCCACCCAGAAACAAGTTCAAACAAACTCTGCAACTACAAGTCCTGATACACAATTGATTTCCATGAAATCTGCAACAGTAGTATATACTTACTTTATAGTTTTCAACACTTTTAATTTATCTTTTATATTAAAATATAATTTTACATATATTTCTTAAACCTTTATATTCGGCAAATACAAAACCCACCAGAAAAGTTGTTGACTCTAAGACTGCCACTATCAATCCTGACATACCAACAGTTTCACCAAATAAACCCCTTCACCAGGTAAGTGTTTTTTACATGTTGAATATACATTTATGTCTTTTTTTCTGATTCTAATATTACTTATCATTGTAGCCAATCAATTGTACTCTATCACATCCGTATAAAAGGAACATCGTTGCTTGTGGTACCATTCACTTATCATTAGAAAGACAATTCATTCATGGAGTTCCTCTACAAGATGATTGCTATAAAGTTTCCATTGATGAAGTGGTAATAAAATAAGCATTTCTACCCCCATAAAACTGGAGAATTCACATTAGTTGAGGATGCATATAAAAGTTTTGTTTCGTGGCCAAAATACCTTGTGCAACCCGAGTCAAAGTTTTGTTTAATTATGTTCACTACTTTGTGCATTACACTTTATTTTCTTCATAAATTAGTATACTAAGGTTTTGATGAACTCAATTTTTTTGTTTCAATGTTGTTGTTATAGGTACCACAAATTATATCATATCAAGAACATCAACATCAAAACTCAAAGAAAAGGAAACAAACCTACATCTCATCCGATGCTCTTCTCAAGAAGACAAGGAGCAATACAAATTAGAAGAATGCCTAGTTATGTTTAGGTTTTGGTTTATGATGTGTTTGATTTTTTTACCATTATTTAAATTCTTTAAATTAGAAAAAAAAATTGGTATTTTAATTAGGAATTTAATGTATAGGTTTGGATTTCAATTATTACTAATATCAAATTATGAATTTTGCTTTTGTTTCATATTGTTGGGTTTGGTTACTTTAATTTAAATTATTTTGATGTGTCTAAAATTGTAGAAAAAGTAACAATAAATATTAAATTAAAGTGACTTTAATATAAATTTTGCCATGTTTTATTGGTTTTCAATGTCTCTAAAATTATACAATGGTTACTTTACATCATTTTTTAACGTGTGGCTAAATGGTTAACAATATATACCATAACTGATTGTTATGACTAGATACTAGCAAATCGTCACTTATAAAATTAATTATATATGTCCATTTACCTAACATGGTCATGTTCACCGTAATTATATGTATCTAAAATATACCCATTAGTCTTATTACGATACCGAATAGTCCTTAATTTTAACAAAATGTGTGTCTTTATAGTACTTATGATTGTATTTTACTTAATTGTGTGACTCTGTACGATAGGCTATAGGCACAAAAATTGATTGTTTTTTGTGACTAATTATTAGCAATTCGCCACTTATAGAATTAATTATATGTGGTCATTTAGAAAAAATTGTCATGCTCACCATAATTACATTTTACAAAAGATACACAATAGTCTTAACAAAATTTAAACTGTGTGACAATATAAAAGAAAACAACTACACTAAAACATCATGAATGTCGCAAGTTGGTGATATACAGTCACCATAGTTACTAAATAAATGTGTCTATTGACGGTTGAACGCTACAATATTGGATATTTAAGGAAAAAAATTTCGTACACATTTGTCACACTTTTATAATACGGCCACATGTTTTCATCTCATACGGACACTACATTTTAAAGTGACCATAAGACCCATACGATGGCGTCACCTTCCGTCACACTTTCAGTGAAAAAATAAAATGTCACTATATGCATATGGTCACACTTTTTTGGTGTGACTGTAAGTCATTTTTCTTGTAGTGTTTCAAGTTGAAAGTGACGATGAAGTTGGGTTATCAGCCCCAATATCTCATGGAGAATTTCGTGAGCTGAATAAGAAGATTGATCATATTCTTCTTCATATGAATTCTTTCTCTATCCCAATTTAGTAGAATATGGTTATTTCTCATCAAGCAGCCATCGAAATGCTTACTAAATCCAATGTCGATATCTTTGAAAATAAAAAGAAGTTAGTTACTGGCTCAGCTAAAAAGATTGCACATATTAAAGCCAGCATTGATAAAATTGTTTCTGATGTTAAAGAAATGACTTTTGATATGAAAATGTTCATGGTAGATTTTCAAACTTCCTCTGATAAGAATGTTGTGGAAGTTAACATGGTCATTGAAGGATTTCTCTTATCACTTCCATCTGAGAAAGAAGCCCTTTCTAGCCTTCATTATGGACTTCAACGTGGATGTTATGCATAGCCTAGCTACTGCGCAACAAGGGGAGATAAGGAAAAAGAACAAGAAGCAAATGAAAATGATGCTCATGTCGATGATCAAATTCCAAAAGTCAATTTGAAAAATCCATATGAGACTGGTAAAATGGCGAAAACAAAGGCATCAAAAGTTGTTCTTGAAAGGCAAACTTTGAATATCATTTTGGAACATGGAGATGATTTGAATCCGAAATTGTCTGAAAGTGAAGTAAAAGAAAGAAGAAACGTGATAAACAACTTGATGGATTGATTACATTAAAGGAAAAGATTGAAGCTAAACAAACAACAGAAAAGGGTGTTAAGGAGGCACTTGATGCAAAGATGGCTATGTTCCCTTGATGGACCATAGATCGGATTCAAAAAGAAGCCATTAACAATCTGATTCTATTTTAGTTCGATCCTCAACTTCCTTTCAAGTTAAGAATGAGATAGACTGTTAGTTTGATTTTCCAATAACTACTAAGGCATTCCTATTTTGTTGTTTTGATTCAATTCAAAGAGCTCCACTGTCGAACAAAGGGATAAACAAGAAGACGTTCACTTTTTATATTAAGAATTTAAAGTCTTAGTATGAATCTTGGTGCTTGGAGAGAATTATAGCATTGAAATTTGGAAAACCATGCATATGGTTTTACAAATGAACTTTTCATGAACTTTCATTTGGCTGATATTCCATTCTAAAATGAATCTTGGTTTAAAGGTTTACAGAGGTCACAGTCAGAGTTTTCATGAACATTCATTTGGCTGATATTCCATTCTTAAATCATTATGATTGGATATCTTTATTTAACATTGTTGCAAAGGATGTTGTGAAGTACGAGCCCATTTTACAGTTTTTGAGAAGAATAATTTGGGCATATATCCTTGAAATTGCAAAGATGGATATTGAAATTGCAAATTTTTGTAATCGGAAGCCAATTTTGAAACCATTCCCAGTTCTTGATGAAGTTGATCAATTTCAATTTGGATTTATTGTAAATGAATAATGGGGGATTGCTTACAAGATGAAGGAAAAAGAAGCGGTGAAGCATTGCATGTTGTTCTCAAGGGATAAACACTTGTAGTCTACTTCTATTCTGAATCAAATCACTCTAAAGGATGAAGCAAACAAGTCAAATTCAAAAGGTGATATAAAGTTTATTTCTGATATGATCAAGTGGCGGATAGTCATTCATAAGACTTTAATGAATACTATTCCGAAGGTGTTTGAAAATGTGAAGAAGACGGAAGAAAAGACCACTACAGCAACTTGACATAAAGGGGGGATTGTTGGTATTCGAAATCTTATTTAATCTTAGGTTTGCAGTTATGAACTGTCAACTTAGGATTCCTTTCTAGTGCTTCTTTGAAGCTTATATATAGGAGCATTAGTTAATGGAGAGGTAAGATTTTTTGACATAGCATAGTTATGCATATTTTATTGTAAAGAATTGTTCTCTTGACCCTCTAATGAAAAAATATGTTATTTACATCTTTGTGCTCATCCAAATCATTCATATATTTAAATGATGTTTTCATTTTAGAATCTATTGTTCCTTAAACTCTATCAACTTCTACCTCGAAAAGCATGATGCGATCGCAGAAGGGTGACAACATGAAAAAGAAATGGATGTTGACCGTTAACTTTGACCGATTGATAGTTTGCTTTTTTACTCATTTGACTTTTGGTCAAACTTTGATAGATTAGAATATTTGACTAAGGATTGATCTCAAATTGGTATTAGGTGGTTTATTCTAGACGTTGCGGTTGTGGAGATTGCTATTGAGATTTCTGCTTACAAGGCTTGGGTGAGTTTTCTCACTATATTATGTATGACAATGTATGTCCGATGTGTAATACGATGCTGATATTTTGTTATATGCAAATATGTAACATATTTGAATAGTCACATTTTAGGATATCTGACAGGTTTTTTTTATTGAGGTTCATGCTACTATTGGTAAATCGTTAAGTGAATGCCTTAAGGTTATACTTTGTTCAAGTCAAATATCCTAAGAACTCTTGATCTGGCCTTATTGCATGACTCTTGTTTGGTATATTTCTTTCGGGTAGGAACATCTCTTCGACTATCTATCTTATTTACCTATGCATAAGCATTCATAAGAAGATTCATCAATATTAACATAGATTTCGGTATGGTTTGTGTGTTTAGCTTTGTTAGTCTTTTGATGTGTTGTGTAGTGGATCCTTCGGGAGGTTGGTTGTAACTCTTCGGGCCTACTAGGATGATAGTTAGAAGCCTAACATGTTAGATTAGGATGAAGGCTTTATGCTTATTTGTCCACTAAGATGTCGCTTATGAGCTAGCTGGAAGTCTAACAGGTAAGACTAGGATGAGGCCTTGTGTCTATAGGCCAACTAAGGTGTTAACTATGACCTTACTGTATGCGTTGTATGTGTGGTAGAATATGTGGCATACTAAGAACTTACTAAGTTTAATGTTTACATTGTTAATTTAAATGTTTTTCAAGTTTTTTGGTACGAAAGAAAGGACGCAGTGTCAATGTACACTTGCATTGGTGTTATGATACTATTATGAGACTTCCGCTTGTTTTTATAATTTAACTCGGATTTAATACTATGATTTATGAATTGAAACAAATGACTGTTATGCTATGTATTTAAAGGAACAGTTTTTGGATGTTAAATCTTAATTTAAAATAAAAAGTTTGATTTGAAATTGGTACGTTAAAATTCTTCAGGGTCTAAGTTTTTCATTAAAGAATGAAATAGAAGGGCGGTTAAACTTTAAGCAATTTTCGAACAATGCTTTGGTGGAGAAGAGAATGAAGACATTTTTCTCGCAAAAAGAAAATTTATGCTTGAGAGTAAAAGTTTATGTATGTATATAGTTATGTGTTTACTCTTTTTATATAGAGGTTGAAGGTGTTGGTAAATGGGGTCCTGGGTAAGCATTAATTGGATTACATATTTTGACAGATTTAGTGTCTGCAACAAAAAAATTTACATTATTGATATATATAGTCCTTATAATTTTTTAATTTATAGAAAAGATTCCTGTAAAGTTTTTTTAAAATCAGTCCATATGTGTAATACTTTTTTATTTTGGCACGTTTGAATCCTATATACAAAACTAATTACAAAACCATCTCCGTAATTTAGAGAAAATTTCTACGTGCTTCACAATTTTGCTACCATATTTTGTGGAAAAAACCAACAACATTACATAGCATGAGTTTTTTTTTTTTTTTTCTAGTATGCATAAAAGTTACACATTTACTCGCTTTTTTAAAATAGACATGTACTATAAATATACAAGTACGTATATTTCATATATAAATTCTCATATATTTTAAATATACCGATAGTTATTATCGAAAAATAGGTAAATAATTATATAGATCATATTTGACAACAAACATGAAAAAAATATTAGTCTGAACACATTTACACTTGAGTTTTAACAAATTCAAAAATGTTTATTTCAATATTCATACACTAATTATCTAAATCCAAAAATTTTATAATGATATTGTTATTCTTTTTAGTCATATCTAACTGGGCAAATATCATAAAAGCCACAAAATTTCCATACGTAATTGGGAAAAACCTTATTATTATTATTTTGTTGCCTTTGGCCACAAATGAGACATAGAGTTGTCACTTTTGTCCATTTAACAAGTTTCATGGTTAATTCCGTTATCTTTTTTGTAAAATTAGTTCTAAAATTGGGTTTAAACTCTAAATTTGATCCCTGTAGTTTACAAACAATTACACCACACAATATTTTAACTTTCTTTTTCGTTTTTTATATATTTTATTTACTTTTAACTTTATTTTCGGCTTTTAATATATTTATTTTATTTATTTTTGTTTTTTATATATTATTTTATGTTCATATATTTTACACTTTTTCTAATTCTTTTTAGTTTTTTCATATTATTTTTAAAATTTTTCGTATTTTGAATTTTTTTGTTTTATTTTTCATGAATTTGATAAGTTTTTCTTGACCTTTTTTAAAAAGTATAAAATATATCAACATATTAGAGTATATTATAATTTTGGTGGTTTGGTTTTTTTAGTGTTTTTTTTCTTTGGTAACCGATGGTTTTTGTAATTTTTTTATTTTTATCACATTTACACTTGAGTTTTAACAAATTCATAAATGTTTATTTCAATATTCATACACTAATTATCTAAATCCAAAAATTTTATAATGATATTGTTATTCTTTTTAGCCATATCTAACCGGACAAATATCATAAAAGCCACAAAATTTCCATACGTAATTAGGAAAAACCCTATTATTATTATTTTGTTGCCTTTGGCCACAAATGAGACATAGAGTTGTCACTTTCGTCCATTTAACAAGTTTCATAGTTAATTCCGTTATCTTTTTTGTAAAATTAATCCTAAAATTGGGTTTAAAGTCTAAATTTGATCCCTGTAGTTTACAAACAATTACACCACACAATATTTTAACTTTCTTTTTCGTTTTTTACATATTTTATTTACTTTTAACTTTATTTTCGGCTTTTTATATATTTATTTTATTTATTTTTGTTTTTTATATATTATTTTATGTTCATATATTTTACACTTTTTCTAATTCTTTTTAGTTTTTTCATATTTATTTTCATATTATTTTTAAAAAAATTCGTATTTTGAATTTTTGAATTTTTTTTGTTTTATTTTTCATGAATTTGATAACTTTTTTTTGATTTTTTCAAAAAGTATAAAATATATCAACCTATTAGAGTATATTATAATTTTGGTGGTTTGGTTTTTTTAGTGTTCTTTTTCTTTGGTAACCGATGGTTTTTGTAATTTTTTTATTTTTATTCAAGTAAATAAAAAAATTATATTTATATTATAATTTTGGCCCAACTTATTTTATTTATATTTTTCTGTTCTTTAATGCTATTATATTTATGTTATGAAAAAATCAAACATATTATTTATTGAGAATCAATGTTTCAATGAATGATATTTATAATTTATAATCATTAAAAAAAAGGTAAAAATTTTATAATATACCTCGCACATACGTAAAAAAAACGAAAAAAATATATAAAAAAAAGGTTAAGAAAATCAAAAAAACCGAAACACCAAAATTGTAATATATTATAATATGTTTAATACATTTATACTTTTTAAAATAGGTTAAGAAAAGCTATCAAATTCATGAAAAATAAAATTAAAAAATTAAAAATACGAAAAAATTATAAAATAATACGAAAATAAACACGAAAAAAACTAAGAAAAAATAATAAAAGTTTAATATATATATTAATATAAAATAGTATATAAAAAAATTAATAATATATATAAACAAAAATAAAATTAAAACTAAATAAAATATATAAAATAACGTGTGGTGTAATTTTTTGCAAACTAAATGGATCAAATTTGGACTTTAAATCTATTTTTAAGACTGATTTTGCAAAAAATAATAATAATAATAATAATAATAATAATAATAATAATAATAATAATAATAATAACAGAGTTAACCATGAAACTTGTTAAATGTTAGAGCCTAAAATGATAAATAACTGTAGGTCCTATTTGTGCCAGAACCAATTAAAAAAAATAATAAAGTTTTTTTCAATTACACGTGAAAATGTTGTGGTTTTTATGGTATTTATGATATCCAATTTTTATAAGGAACATATCCACTTAAACAATCCCCATATGTGATTTATTAGGACTTTCAAGTCATAAATGTTTTCTTAGTTTTTACATTTGCAAAAAACAGATAAATAATAAATTTGTAGGTGACATTTTCATGGGCGGTGTCTCCTACGAAATTGTTTGTTGTCTATAAAAGTTTTAACTGGCTAATAGGGATTGCGGAGATGACAACTATGAAATTCTCATTACTAAGTAAATAAATCAACAACAAATCTATGATTCAAAAATTTGCTGTAGTACTTATAACTAAGATGCAATAACTTTAAAATAAAATGAATTAAAACTACAAACATCTTAAAATCTTATTTTTGGAACGAGTTTTAAGAGTAACATTGCAGGCTATGTGTTTGACAGTGATGTTCAGAGAATTTTTAAGTTCTTTTCTTTTTTTTGGTAAAAAAATAAAATAAAATAAAATAAAAACCAAAGTAGATATTTTATGCATTAAAAAGCAGGACGCATCAAATTTCCAATTGAAACCTGTGAAATTGGCATTATGTCTGCGAAAATGATCAAAAAGACGTAGCTTTGGTGATTTTGCATATGGGTTGCTAATTTTGCAGTTGGGATATGCGAAATGTGTGGCAATTTTTGGAATATGCTTACTTTTTGTTTAATTCTTAGAAAAATACTACTGTATTTATTGATTTTTTTTCTTTTCTCTCAATATATAATCATGATCCACGTTTGTGGACATGTTTGCGAACTAAAATATCCATGTTCTAGTACCTAGTAATGAATTTTTCTAATATTAATTTGCTTGCAATGCAAGCCCTTCATTTAGGAAATGGAATTACATAATAGAGGGGTATCATACTATCAGGTTACTTAAAACATGGGAAAGCTCCATCGACCATTGGTATATCGTGATCTACTTCTTATGTAATAGTATGAGACTAATGTAACATAAGACTATTAGGGGTACAGTTTTTTTTTAATGATCCATCACATGAGTCATAAAAAGGAGAATACATAACAAAAGGTCACGTAGTTTCTTATTAGTTACAAAAACAGAATTATTTTATATAATATAGATGGCATTTAAATTTCATGTCGTTATTTGAAAGTAGTAGATGCTAAAAAGTCCATGATGTCTTTTTGGGTGAGTTGGTGGTATTAGGTTACATATGTTTGGTGGTGGATGCCAAAACTTGTCTGGCCAACTTGCTTGGTAATGTCATTCCTACGCTTAAATTGGACCACCAAAAGCAAAAAAGAGAAATGCTTACACTAATTAATTATACTTATAAATATATATCTTTTGTCTAACAATATGACTTAACAATATGACTTAAATCTTCCACAATTTGAAAAGTGAAGTTGTTAGATAATTATAATACCGCAATATATATATATATATATATATATATATATATATATATATATATATATATATATATATATATATATATATATATATATTATCATTATATCTAGTTATTACAGTAAGAATATATAAATCGTTGATTGACCGATTTATAGAAGATTTATTTAACTTGTGGGTTGAGTTTCTGATTTAACTCAAGATTTTCGAGATCACTTCCATTTTTCACATTATGGTATATCTAAGTCTATATATAGATATGATAAGGAGTTGATCGAGACATACGAAATACACATGAAAATTCGTTTACGGGTTGTTGATTGATTTTAGAGAGAACTTTTAAGATCAACTGAAAAACTTAACTCTAGTTTTTTAGATCTGAAGATCATAATGAAATCATATATGCAATTGTTCTTTCAGGTTTTTAATTTTTTTTTGATAGATTCAAGATTAGGATTTAAAGCTTCCACATTTTATATTTTGGTTATCAAAATAACATATATTTGGTATCACAGCCTATTTGAATTTGTTATAAGGATTTTTTTTTTATTATTATACATTCATGTTGATTCGTGCGTTTCTTCTAATGATATGCAAAAAAAAATGCATATATATTGTTTTCTTGCATGTTTTTCGATGTGCGTATAAATGTATGGCATTGCGATATATTTTTTTTTTGTGAATATAATTTACAAGAGCAATTATGTTCGTCTGGCTTTTGAATGGTCTTTCGTATATATCACATCATATTTAATTCACCAGTAGATGTACTTTTGTTCTTGACCATTCAATATAAGCCTATAAAACTTTTATGATTTACCTTTCCCTTTGTCAACCCCGAATTGTCGTTTTTTTTATCCTATATTTATTTACGAAAATTTAAAGGATACCAAGTAACAATTTGGTTGATTATTGTTAACCATTCAATATAGTTTTTTTAGTTATATTAAATTTCAACCAATTGAGATTTTAGTGACACACGTATTTGCTTTATTTTTTGTACTTTGAATGTTATTGTCGTGTGAACTTGAAAATTTTGATAAATCAGCATCTTTGACTTTCTTTTGGTACATTTATTTGACTTTCTCACTAATAGATCAAATCCTATAATTACTACATTGTATTGTACATTGTATTGTTTTGTATGCAATTAAGTTTTTTTTTTTTTGGAAAACCGCGAGTATTATAAAGTCCACATCAAGGAGATGAGGAGGAAAATATAAAACAGTACAAGAGAGTATGAAGAAAAGAAAATAGAAAAAAACTGAAGAAAATTACAAACAGAGGAAAGGACATAAGTTCCAAACTTTCCATTCCATTTTTTTGAATGTTCCCGTATGTTTGCACCAGATGAATGTTGTCGCTTGTATTATTTCCATTGTATTCGCCGAGATTAATGGAGAATTATCAAAAATCATTTTATTTCTATCCGTCCATATGCACCATAGAACTCGACTTAATATCGTATATATCATTCTTCTTTTGAGTTTACAATTAGACCACCATGAGATGAATAGTAGCACATCTTTTACTGAGAGGAATCTATCACATCGAATTTCACACCAAGCGAGAATTGAATCCATGATTGTTGTTGCTATATTACATGATATCAAGATGTGATCACTTGTCTCCTCCTCCAAATTTCACGCACCACACATGGTAATTGGAATTGTGATCACCTATTTTATTAATGCCACTGCCGATGGTATTTTCCCAAGTTTTGCTCTCCACAAGAAGCATAGGATCTTAAAGAGGATTAACTTATCACATTCAAATGGTCCGTCATTGACAACATAACCCGCCAATTCTAATCATTCATGTAGCATATGCACGGAAAACCTCCCGTCACATATGAAATTAGAAGCCCAACAGCAGTCAATCGAATTCCACGCAACTATTTCTTTTGGATCAATGTTATACTTCATCAGACGGTTACAAGTTCTTGTAATGTTTTTCCATACCCTTGTGTTGAATCTGTTAGCAAAAACAGACCAGTGTCTCCCATCTAACTTATGAATACATCGAATGACTTTTGACCACATGGAGGAGTCATCAGATTTCAAACGCCACATCCATTTAGCCAACGAGGAAATATTCAGGGCCTTAATAGACCCCAGTCCGATGCCTCCCACCATTTTTGGAGCTATTATCCTATCCCATTTCACCCAACAGATACTTTTCTTATCATACTCTCTACACCAAATGAATTTTCTTCTAATTTTTTCGAGAGTGTCAATTACACCGTTTGGAGCTACAAATATGGACATAAAGTATGTTGGGAGATTACCATGCACCGCTTTTGCAAGTGTTACTCTACCTCCAAAGCTTAGTAATTTCGCTCTCTATGAAGATAGCTTGGAATGAAACTTTTCAATAATTGGCCTCCATGCATTTTTTTTATTCATATTCTCCCTATAGGGATACCTAGGTAAGTAAACGGGATCGATGACGGTTCACATCCAAGAGGGGTAGACCAATTTGATACTTCTGCTGAAGATGCACCCACTCCAAATACTTTTGACTTTTTGAAGTTTATTTTCAATAATTTTTCTGCTCCAAGTTTCAAGCTATATGTTATTCCTTTTCCCTTTCGTTAATAGCATAAATAATGGTTACGAATTAAGCTTTTAGACTTTATTAAAGTAAAGTATTCTTTGGAGTAGAATTCTCCTTATGCATTATATGTTTTGGTTTTGGGCTACCTGATATATTAACAATCACGATAATGTTACAAAATAACCTTTATTATTTTAATTAATTTGGTTGTAAATACTTATACGGTGTTGTTTATGTGAACACACCCGAATGTAGGAATAGTTTAACAAATATTTCAGGTTGTTAATAAACTAAAATTAAGACATGATTATTTATTTTCACAGTAAATTAATTTACACATAATATCGCCCAAGTGATCACTTTTGTGATTAATATTTTGGTTTATATGTTTATTAATGTGGATATTAATCGACTCAAATGTAGGTTAATATTTGGCCGGATAAACACATCTTTGATGATAAATATGCAACAATTTTTTAAGTTACATGTCATTAATAAGTCAATCCTAATAGGGGTTTATTAATTGACATGATATATTGTCAATTCTTATTATCAAAATTTATAGTTTATGTGTTTATTAATGTGGGTATGAGTCGACCTAAAGGTAGAATGATATTTAGCCGAATAAACTTATATTCGGTGATAAACATGTGATGATTTTTTTTGTTCCATGTGATAAATAAGTCAATTCAAAGAGGGGCTTGTTAATTGACGTGATTTATTGTCAATGCTTATCTCTAAAACAAATATATCTCTTGCATGTTAGTATTACTATCCAAAGATTTGATATTAATGTTGTGTTGATACCTTGTAAATATGTCTTAAATTTAATTTATTGATTACAGTTTATGATTTAATGACCATAAAAATGGATATGCTTATGTTCTCAAAACAACAAATTTGAATTATAGTATTATATTTGCTAACATTGATCACATTTATGATTCATGTACTCAATGAGATTAACTTTAAGGAATGGAATGAGGGCATTGTGTTAGTTCTCAATTGCATTGATATTCACCTTGCATTTTGGATAAAACAACATTCTTTGAGGATGTTGTGGTTGGGGGAGAAACAAGGTTAAAACATTGTTCTTAAGGAGGAATCAATCTTGATTCCTATTATTGCTTTCGATAGTATGCAGATTATGAATTAGTGATCGACAATGTTATTCAATCTCCTATTCAGAATACACAAACTCAACAACTTCAACTTTAGATATCCTATTTGTGGTACCAATGCTTCATCAATTTATTATCTCTTTTAATTTTGAGGTAAATAGAGTAGATGATTTTGGGTATCATAGATTGAGTGAGAGTAAATTTATCTTTCTGGTTTAGGTCAGATATCTACGCAACCCAAGTTTGGATCATAAGAAAGAAACCAAATAGATTTTGAGATATCTATATATAACAAAAGGCTATATGCTTAAGTGTAGGAAATCAGATGTTTTGGAGATCATTTTTATTAAGAATATGAGTTTATTAGATGCCAAAATGGTTACCGATCCATATCGGGATACTTTTACATTTTAGCATGATAAGTCATTTCATGGAATAGACTTCGATAACCTCTTCCATAATGGCAACATAATTTATAGTATGAAATATGGCTGCATAAATTTTTCATGAAGCTACACATTATTGGTATTGAAAGACCAGTAAATTTCTGATAATAAGTCAGCAATGTTATATTCCAACAACCAGTGACGGAGCTTAGACATTTATTTGGGGGGGGGGGGGGGAAGTATAATATAAGGGGGGCGGGGCACAACCCCCCTCGCCCTAAGCAAGCTTCATCCATGCCAACAACAGAAATTCTATTAAGTTACAACATATTGGCGTCAAGTTTCATTCTGTTAACACAATAGTGTAAAATAGAAATGCATATATATATATATATATATATATATATATATATATATGTGTGTGTGTGTGTGTGTGTGTGTGTGTGTGAACAAACTCCATGAAAGCGGATCCGCTTGTAAAGGGATTACCTCCCTAAGTCTTTCATGAGCATATTACACACGTTGATGTGATATTTGCCTTTAGTGAGATTTTTATGGTGCTTTATGTTTTGTTTAAGAACAATTATGTTTTTCTATACAGAATAAATATTTCGGTTAACTCCATTATTAGTTGCACTTATTTGAAGTTTGATCTTACTTCAAGTTAAAGAGCAACTCATTGGAAATCTATTTAGATTTTAAAACCACACGTCATGTTTAATCTATGTCGTTAGTTATATATGTATATGTGACCATTGATAGGTTTAGTTACGTATATTGTAATGAATACCACTTTGATCCTATACTATTATGATTAGTGGACGAGATTGTTTAAGGGTACCAAGATTATGATATTATTCATTAAAGCGCTTATACAGTTATACATACATTTATATATTTGTGGTCTAGTGGGGGATTGTTAGATAACTATGGGACCACATTATATAATGTTATCACTATATCCACTTATTATGGTAAGAATATAAATCGTTGATGGATCGATTTATAGAATATTTACTTACCTTGTGGGTTGAGTTTCCAGTTTGACTCAAGATTCTCAAGATCACTTCCATCTCTCACATTATGGTATATCTCCATCTATATATACATGTGATGAGGAGCAGATCAAGACACAAAATACACATGTAAATTCGTTTAGGGTTTGCTGAGGGATTTTAAAGAGAGCTCTTGAGCTCAACTGGAGAACTCAACCTTAGTTCTTCAAATCCGAAGTTCATAATGAAATCAAGTATGTAATCGTTTTTCAGGTTTAAAGTTTTATTTTGATAGATTCAAGATTAAAATCTAAAGCTTCCGCATTTTATGTTTTCGTTATCAAAATAACCTACAAAAGTATCTATCTATTGTAATAAACGAAACCTAAAAATACCACATGATCATTTTTTTAGCATGACCCTTTAACATATGATATTTTTCTATTATATTTACCATTTCCTCTTTTTTTATATAACAAAAACTTCAATGCAAAATTTGAAAATACAAATGGATAGCTTTTAGCTGAATAATTCAAATGGATAACTATGTGGGTAATGGGTTACAAGAAAAGTTTGCATAAGAAAAAAAATATTCCAAAATGCTAATCATTTTACAAGTGTACTCATAACCTTATAAGTTTACATTTCTGAAATATTAATCAACCTTTAAACAGGGGCGTCCCGTTGAGTTTGAAGGTCTAATGCGAAAAACAAAAATAGGCCCCAATATATATATATATATATATATATATATATATATATATATATATATATGAAAATTTTATTCATAGTACGATAACTCGATAAATTTTATAAACACAATAAAAAAATGATAATAATACAATATATAATCTTTTTTTAGAATAGCAACACATTTTATAAATACAATATATAATCTTACATAGCTAAATGAATCGTGGGACTCTCGTAGCATTATTTAGTTATTTAGAATATGTTTGTTAGTGTCAAACATTAGTTAATCAACGACAACAATCAAAATAAAATAAGATGCCGTCAGATTTAGAAATTAGGAATCGAAAAATACTTTGTTGTTTAATTTCAATTAACAATAAAAAATAGAGCGAGAGTGCAATATAAATGAGAGGTAGAGTCTAGTGGAATCAGAAAGTCAAGAAACAAAAAAATGTTGTTTAAGCTTTGCAGTTGCTCCAAATTTGGAAGTTTAGAATTGGATCAAAACATAAGGTCTTGTTTACCGTAAATTTACATTAGCTTAAATGCAATTTTTAATTTTAAGTCCAATTTTTCAAAATGTGAGTTGTTTCAATTTTTAATTATAGTGTTAGCTATTGGAATTGGAAAATACATGAGTTTTTCTCTTTTTGTTTATTGGATTGTTGATTACTAGACTATAAACTTAATCATATGTAAAATTGGCCCCCTCCACAACATGGGTCATGTGTGGTCGCTCACCTCGCACACCATCATAGACGCTCATGCATTTAAATAACATTTTTAGGTATGTAATATATATTTAATCTATTAAAATTTTAAAAAATTATCAACCATTTACATCGAACTAGAATAACCCAAAATACAAAAAATATATATTCGACCTAGGACTATAAACAAACCGAGCGTTCAACGAACTTTTCGTAAATTGTTTGGTAGGAAGTTCGTTTATTTAATAAATAAAAGAACGTGAACACAGATCCTCGTTCGTTTAGTTAAACGGACGAACATGAACAATGGTCTTGCTCGTTCAATTATGTTCGTGAACGTTCATTTATCTTCGTTCATTTAAGTTCTTTTTATGTTCATATATGTTCAAATGTGTTTGAATACATTACTATATTATATGTTTATTTATGTTAATATATATTCAGCTATGTATCTTCTTTTATGTTCGTTCGTTCATGTTCATTTAACATGTTCATTAACATAAATGAACGAACATGAACAATGTAATTTGTTAAACGAACGAACATGAACAAGAAAATTTGTTCGTTTACCCGTTCGTGTTGGTTCGTTTGTTCGGTTAACTTAAACGAACGAACACAACCAGGCTCTTAATCGTGTTCGTTTTGTTCGTTTACAGTCCTAATTCAATCTATTCCATTTTTAATCAATCTAACCCCTTACTTCCCAAATTTTGTTTTTATTAAAATAGGTACCAAATCAAATTACCTAAATTGTAAAACAGATAAAGTATTAATTATGTTAATAACCAGTTAAAGCAATAGATGCATAATTACATTGAATTTGAGGCCACACACCTAAAGCATATATAATGACAATTTGATTAAGGCACGTAAAATAATTGACATCATAGCATCAAAAATCAATATATACAACAGATTAAGACATCATTATGGAGGCTTTCCTAAACTTTCAATTTTCTGATTTTTAAATGATTCTAATTAGGTATGACTTCCCTTATATTCTAATTAATCAATATATATATATATATATATATATATATATATATATATATATATATACTAGTTTATAACCCGTAGGAACCACGGTTACAAAATTAATTAAACTTTCATAGTGAAAACTCAAAATTGTTAATCAATTATTTTAAATAAATTATTAATTAATAGATATTTTTAATTATAAAAATTATAATCGTTAATCTAAATAAATACGTGAAATTATATCACCTTATAATTTGTTTTAATTTTATTTTATTTCTAATGTTATTAATTTAATGTAATTAGAGTGGTAAATTTAAATTTTGAAATTTGAAATGAAGAATTAATAGATTGGCAAGTGGCATGCATTAATTAGAAGACTAATAGGGTGACACATGTCAAAAGAAAAATAAAATATGTATTAATTAGGAGGTCTAATAGGATGACACATGTCAAAATGAGATTAAAAGTATTCTTTTACTAGGTGTGAGACTCATTTATTACACGGGTTTATTAAAATAAAAATTTAATATAAATATTTAAACATTAAATATTTTATAAAATAATACTTTTATATAGCATAATGTAATTTTTTGGAACATTTATAAAAGAAATAAGATATTTTTTAGAGCATTTATGAGACTTTATTATCAAATTAATAGAATGATTCTCTTTCCTTATATGAAATTTTATTTTAAAAAAATAGAAATTCCCAAAAAATGACAAGTGGAAAATAATAATTCTAAAACGTTCACAAAATTATATGTGGCAAAACTATTAAGAATTTGACAAGTGACAAAAAACCCTTTATTTATTAAAGAGGATTAGAATATATATATATATATATATATATATATATATATATATATATATATATATATATATATATATATATATATATATATTAGGGCCGTCTAAACCAGTTTGAGATTCTAAACGAACCAAAAGGTTGGGGTCCTTTCACAAATACAATTACAATCATTTTAATTTTGTTCGTTATCAATTTCAACATCAAATTTTGTTCATTATCAATTTTAATATCAGTTTGTTCATGATTATTATTATCAAGATTAGTTTATCTTCTTTTTTAAAGCTTCTGAATTATATTTTCTCTTGGACGTAATTTTTCTTTTCTTTTTAACAACAACTATCACCAAGACAATAAAAAGCCAACCTGAAGTAAATCAGTAATGGATTATAGATTGGAAATACCTACTTTTCTTACATGGCAAAGTGAGTTCTTGACAGTTCTTGAGTCTCACAACTAAAATTTGTTCGAACAATCCAACCAAAATTGTTCCAATATCCAAAGTCTAAACCTGATTCCAATATACAAAGTTAAAACCTGATTCCAAAACCCAACTTGATATAGTATAATAAAAACAGAAACTCCTTTTAACCCTAGTGGATAGTTTACTAGAGAAAGAATCAATAATGCAATTATCAGTTATTAGTAATGAAATATGGAGAAATAGAGAATCAGAGGAAGAACATACAGTTTCAGTTTCAAGAATGAATTGATGCAGAATCGGTTCTTAAACAATCTAGATTCAAGAATCGATTTTTTAAAATTTTTTTTGATCAAATCAACATTCAACAATCAATCGCTTTTCAGATTTCAGAGCCATGAAGAAAAAGAAAATCAAGAAAACGAAAGAAAAACAGTCATTTAGAATTCAATTGGCAATAGGGCGTGCATGATTGCGAAAATAGACAATCTAAAATCGTCATTTGTCCCTTAATTAATCAATACTTGGGTTAAGGTT
Organism: Lactuca serriola; assembly: GCF_051521515.1. Lineage (NCBI taxonomy): Eukaryota > Viridiplantae > Streptophyta > Magnoliopsida > Asterales > Asteraceae > Lactuca > Lactuca serriola. Next base: position 245,469,309 of record NC_136415.1, on the reverse strand, counting down.
AACTGGCCCCCGTTGGGATTGGGACCCTAAGACCTTGCTTACTTTCAATCAATGTAGAGTTGGACCTGATTTTGCATATATATAACAAATGAAAATACATTTAAAACACAATTCATTCATATATTTTGCATCAATGATTCTATATCAAAAGCAAATATAATTAATGTCAAAGTTGAAGAATAAATACTTTAAAAATCAAAAGTGAACAATATATATATATATATATATATATATATATATATATATATATATATATATATATATATATAATCTACGTCCAAACCATATCTATTTTTTTTTTAAAAAAATTGATTAACTTTTTTTTTTCAAATCTGCATACACACACATTCGAATGTTCATATATGTGTCTGAATCCACATTTATTTTTTTTCAAAATATTTTAAAACCAACACAACAATAGGACTCTAATATCAGTGTTTAAAAGAATTGTGAGCTGAAAACGTCAAAGAAAAAAATCAGAAATCGGAAATGTGAATGAATGCACATTTAGTATTGCATATATGCACCTTTCCAACAAAAAAAGATTCATCTTGATTTTGAAAAGTGTTGAACGAATTAAGAGTTCTTGAGATCTCTCACAAATTGTTTGGTTATCAAAAAAACTTACATCTCTCTCTCTCTCTCTCTCTCTATATATATATATATATATATATATATATATATATATATATATATGGAAAATTTTAATATAAAAGGAGAAATTACACTTTAGCCATACAATGATCTCAAAATTGGTCTAATCATTCCTTAAACTATTTTTTAGGTTTTATACGCGCATCAGGTAAGATTTAACATGTTCCTTCTAACCTAGTATAACCAGTTTCATATATTTTATGTACGTTTTCATGTGTCTTGCAATCAAAAACCAGTTTCATATATTTTATATACTTTTCATATATTTTATATACTTTTTCATGTGCCATGTAATCAAAACCAGATCAATGGACAACTTTTGGATTATCTTTTTTATTTTCTCTCTCCTGCTCATTCATGGGGGAATGTTATCTTTTTCTTTTCTCATTTTCTCATTATTTGTAACGTCGCAAAATCATGACATAAAATTTTTTGTTTTTAAATTAGTAAATCGCTAATACATATCTTTCCCATAAAATCAAGGTAAAGAAGTTTTGCAAAACATCATCAAATCATAGTAATTCACAGAATACGGAAACATGTGGTGTGTGCTCTGCAATCATCCCGAGCCCTTCCATTTGGAAACCAGAGTACCTGAAACATAAATTGAAAACCGTAAGCACAAAGCTTAGTGAGTTCCTCAAAAATATCACATAAAATATAAGCACAAAATATCATACAACATACATATAGTTGACATGGGCTACCCCCATGGTCTCTACCTGGAATGTCATGGGCTTCCCCCATGGTCTAATAACCAAGTGCCACGGGCTCCCCCCATAGTCTGATATCAAAGTGTCATGGGCTACAACTGTGGTCTTTCATGCAAGTATCATAGAGACAATTAGCATTCTACATAACATGTAATGGTCCGGCATTGGTGCCTTCGACGCATGGATATAGTGAGAAGATTCACCACGATAGCTGAACCCACAAATAACTCTCTAACTGTTGATCCGCTAAACTCCTCACATTATCAAACAAATAACACCCAATTTAACATTTGGGTTCCAAAACTAGTCCAATAATCCATATATGGGGTAAAAAGACCATTTTACCTCTCACCTAGTTTACTCCAAGATTAAGACCCAAACTCCTCATTATAAAGGCCCACCAACCAATAATAATCTGAAGCCCATTATGGCCCAATTTCCCAAATTGGGCCCAAACCCTTACATGGGCCATACCCTAAAGCCCATTAACATTTCCCTAATCCAAACACTTGTTTATAGATGGCCCAACAAAGCCCCAATCAATCCAATCCCAAATGATAGCCCAACCACAACCCAAACACACAAAGCCCATTCATACCGAGTACTCAGGGCATACAGGCACGTACGCGTAGCATACTCGCTTGGAGGCTTGTACATTGCGCGTACCTGCTTGTATGCCAAGCATACTCACCCTTATTCAGCCTAAACCCGATTTTCACTTAACACATAAAGACAAAGCTTCGAAAACACAGATTTGATCTCCTTTATCTGGAATACCACGTAAAGTGCCAACTTTACGTTCATACATGGCTAAAAGTAGCTCTTAAGCTTAAAAGGGACTTAATGGTTGACTTAATGCATGCATGACTCCATCATACACATAACGCTTCCACCTTTATGCTCAAAGATACCAAAACCAACTCATATCTGAAAGGATGAACCCTTAAACAACCTAACTCATCCATAATCTCAAAAAGAAGACCCAAATCATAATAAACTATCCATGAAGAGATCTAATCATACATAAGCTAAGATGCAAACTTGTTACCTCAAAAACCTTCCCCACAAGGTGATGAGTCTGGATCCAAAGTTTTCCTACCAAGCCAAACAACTTCCAACTTCTCTTCTTTCCTTCGTAAGGCCAAAAATGACCATCATATCTTCCCAATAGCTCAAGAACACCTCCAAGAGGCTCTAAGTTTGATTTAGGGTTTTTAGAGTGTGGAGGTTGAATTAGAAATGAGAGAAAGGGGCTAACATCAAGCTTATATAGAGTACATCCTGATCTCAACGCCAAAGTATGCTAAGTGTACACTCCATTATGCATGACGTAACCCTCTTCGACTCAGTACGCCCCGTGTACTTCCTTGGTATACCCCACGTACTAGGGTTTTCCCTTAGACGCTAATTCATTTCAAAGGCCATAACTTCCTCGATACAACTCCGATTCCGACCATCCTTATATCAATGAAAAGGTATCGAGAAGCTCTACACTATTATGAACTCATACTTGAATTAAAGTTCCCCAAACAGAAAATTCAATTTCCATAAAGGCTCACTGCCAACTTATGAAGATGCCCCTTAGCACTCAAACCAATTCCGAATGCCCGAACCATCTCCATATTATCACCCATGCCCAAATTGGTAACGATTCGAAATAGGGAGTTACAACTCTCCCCCACTTAACTTAGATTTCGTCCTCGAAATTAGCCCTTAACTTTCCCATCACACCAATATCCTGAGTAACTCGACAACAATCCTGAGAATACCACAACCATCCCAAGACAACCGAAACCAACCCTAAAAGCACCCACCAAACCCGAAGAAGAACGAAACTTAAACCCTCGCAGAACACCACTTCTACCTTTCCTGAAACCTGAAATCTCAAACTGGTCTGACTCCCCGACAGACCGCCCACACTGAGCCACTACCATACCAATTCCACATTGAATTCCAGAAAAGAAAAACACTTCCAACCTTTGAGGCTTCCACGGGGAACCCAAAACCACTGCCCATATATTTCTGCAGAACACCTATGCTTGACAAAAGGCTCAGATATTCCTTCGAGTAAAAGATTCCTCCCTGCAACGTTTAGAATGAAACGAGAGTTGTGTAACAGAGTCCAATCAACCACTCTGAGATTATTTAACCCAACTGCAAACGACTTAGCATATGCCCCGAATAACAAAGCGACTCCACACATGAATCCCAAATCATTGAAACCACTCTGACTCCTCTTACTGCCCCCTAGCTGCTTTCCAAAAGCAGCCGAGACCTCCCTGGTCCTAACCTATTTGCCAACTATCTGAGACACCAGACTCCTTCTCGGTTGTTGAGTCGAAGACACACATACATTATGGGTTTAGAGCACTGTAACAACCGTATGGTGCACATGAAACCCTAAATGCTATGGATCTATGTTTTCTCTAATTATATATGCAATTTGATTTTCCAAAGCATTATCCTAACTAGCATACAAAGCATGGGTACTTGAACAACAAAACTAGTTAGATGACTTACTTCTTGTTGTAGCTTGTTAACTTGGACCTTTAAGAGCCTAGCACCCCAAGTGTGATGCCTCAAAAGCTTCACAAAACACCACCAACAATGGAGGACTTGAGAGAGAGTAACTTGCACAAACATCGACTCTTATGATCTCCTAGAACCACTAGTGCCGATTTTAGGAGCTAAGGGACTCCTTTTATAGTGTGGTAAAGTCTAGGGTTACATCCATTTAAACCCTAATGGACATGACGTTTCATCTTACTTAGGCTCCATGGGTTAAACCTCCATGGACTAACTTATTGGTTTAGCCCATCCTAAATAACCATTGGCCCACACTATAAGAATCATTGATTTACCAAATCAATCCCTGTACATTTAATTAGTCTCTTTTGATCACCAAATTAATTCCAAATTAATTCTTGATCAATACTAATTAAATAATATGATTTCATATTAATATATTAGAACTTTTAATATATTAATAAATCACAAATAACCTCTACTCAAAAGTCCATCCTTTCAAATTGCTCCGATGAAATGCAACCCAAATGGACCATGCTATTTTCGGGTCAAGTACATACCAATTATAGTTATGGACTTAGACACCTTATCCAACAATCTCCCACTTGGATAAGTCTAATAACTATAGTTGCAAGTATAATTTTTGAACCGACTAGCAATCGTAGCTCTTAAAAGTCTCTGTCAAACTCTGACATGCCATTTAGATAAGGGATCATATAATCCTCTATTCTTCAAGATATCAGTCGGACAAATACATGGAACAATGTCATACTTATTGTCCAACAGTTTATTTCTCAATTTCCGATTTGTTTGATAGGGAACATAATTGAACACATCAATTTAGTCTTGATCGGGACCAACACATAAGTTAAAACAAAATCATCGAGGTGCTCAAGATATCGCTTTTAATCCTCCACGGACTAAAAGTAACAGATAAACTTCGACAATATATGCTTGTACTAACTACTTGTTAAATCATACATAATAGTGCACTTTATAACATCAAGTTACTAATGCGGTTTCGCACTATCAATGTACAACCAACTCATAGTCAACAACTCATATATCTTGGTTTGAAGACTTATATGATATTATCGTCTCATGATCACTAGAGATAAATTCCATGAAGTGATTCAAGTGAGCGTGAGTTTAATCCAATACTCAGACCTTATGAGTACTCATGAATGTTGTAGCAAACTTTTCTATGTCTAATACACTTCAGACAATTTACAAGCCAAATTCATGACAATCTTGCATCAATGCCTACTTCCAAAGTATGATCAACTGTGGACAATTTGAATAATATAATTATTCTGGAAGTCAAAACATGCAAAATGAAACAATAGTACATCATTGACACAAGATAGTAACATTACTTATAAATAAAACACCTTTTATTCAATCATCAAAGGTCAATTACATTTCATCTATTACAAGTTTCTAAATTTCTATTTAATCATTAAAATTAATATCGTCCTTCAGCCCGATGCACCTCGCATGTAGTAAATGCTTAACCCAACTTAGTCCTTTTGTGAGGGGATCTGTTGGGTTCTCCTCTGACGATACCCTCTTTGCTACGAGCAGTCCTTCTTCTATTCTATGTCTTATGAAGTGATATTTTATGTCAATGTGCTTGGATTTGCCATGATCCCATGGTTCCCTGGCTAAGGAACCCGCACTCTCGTTGTCATATAAAATCTCCATAGGCTCTTTTATGGTTGGCACAACTCCAAGGTCTCCGATGAAGTTATTCAGCCATATTGCCTCCTGCTCTGCTTCTTTTCCTGTTATGTACTCTGATTCGCATGTTGAATCAGCTACAGTCTCCTGCTAGGAACTTTTCTAAGTTATTGCTCCTCCATTAAGGGTAAATATCCAGCCCGACTAAGAAATTATCTCTTTTGGTCTAAAATCTGACATCACTATACCTTGTTGCTCTCAAGTCATCACTCGTACCGAGGGTAAGGACCCAGTCTTTAGTCCTCTGCAAGTACTTGAGAATGTTCTTTACCGAGGTCCAGTGAGCATTACCAGGATTCCCTTGATATCTGCTGACCATGCTCAAAGCAAAGGTCACATCAGGGTGAGTACAAGTCATAGCATACATGATTGAACCAACTGCGGAAGCATATGGTACTCGACTCATCTCACCTATCTTAGCCTCTGTACTCAGACTCTGAGTTTTACTTATTTTGGTATTGCCATGGATAGGTAAGTCACCTTTCTTGGAATCCATCACGTTGAACCTTTTCAACAGCTTATCCAAGTAGGTACTTTGACTAAGTCCAATTCGTCTTTTACTCCTGTCTCTCAATATCCTTATCCCTAGAATATAAGCAGCTTCTTCGAGGTCCTTCATTGGGAAACACTTTCCAAGCCAGGACTTAACCTCCTACAAGGTTGGAATGTGATTTCCTATGAGTAGTATGTCATCCACATACAACACCAGAAAGCTAATTGTACTCCCACTAGCCTTGACATACACACAAGACTCATCCTCGCTTCTCGAAAAACTAAACTCTTTGACTTTCTCATCGAAAAAAAGATCACATATGCGAGATGCGTTTTTTAATCCATAAATGGATTTCTCAAGCTTGCACACTCTATTAGGATACTTTTCAATGACAAAACCCTCTGGATGACTCATGTAAACATCCTCAGCCAACTTTCCATTACAAAAAGCGGTTTTGACATCAATTTGTCATATTTCATAATCCAGAAATGCAGCTATGGCAAGCATAACCCTAATAGAATTAATATTAGCCACTGGCGAGAAGGTCTCATCATAGTCAACTCTCGGAGTTTGAGTAAATCCCTTCGCAACCAGTCGTGCCTTATATGTGTGTACTTTCTCATCCATATCGGTCTTCTTCTTGAAGATCCATATGCACCCGACTGTCTTATAACCCGGGACATTGTCAGCCAAGTTCCAAACTTGATTGTCATACATGGACTGAATCTTGTTGTCCATAGACTCTTTCCATTTAGTAGACTCAGGGCCTGCCATGGCTTCCTTATAGTTGTTAGGTTCATCCAAATTTATCAGTGTGGTGCACAGACTCGTCAATCGGCTCAACAGCAGTTTCCTCCTCAGGTTGATTGCTAGTGTCTGAGGTTCCTTCACCGCATGACACTTGAAGCTCTTCAAGGTGAATTTTCCTCCCACTGTCTCCTTGGACTATGAGTTCTCTCTCGCTAAAGACTCCTCTCCTCACAATGAAGACAACATTGTCACTCGGTCCATAGAAGAGATATCCAAAGGATTTTTTGTGGGTAGCCGATGAAAATACAATGCTCACTACGAGGTTCCATCTTTTTGTGAGTCTCGCGTCTCACAAAAGCCTCGCAACCCCAAACCTTGATGTGTGCTAACGAGGGAGCCTTCCCTGTCCACATCTCGTGATATGTTTTGGCAACCTTCTTAGTTGGGGCTAGATTAAGGATATGGGCGGCAATCTCTAAGGCATACCCCCAGAATGAGATAGGTAACGAAGCTCGAATCATCATGGAAAAATCCATGTCCAACAAGGTTCGATTGTTCCTCTCAGCTACACCATTAATCTATGGTGTCCTAGGTGGCCTCAATTGTAAAACAATCCCACATTCTTTAAGATAGTCTTGGAACTCGATACTAAGATACTCACCACCCTGATCGGGTTGTAGCATCTTTATCTTCCTTCCCAACTTATTATCCACTTCTTGTTTAAACTCTTTGAATCTCTCAAATGTTTCTGACTTATGTTTGATTAAGTATATATAGCCATATCTGTTGTAGTCATCAATAAAAGTCACATAGAAGCGGTTAGCATCCCTTGTGGTGGTTCTGAAAGGTCCACGTCCACACACATCGGTTTGTATGAGATCCAACAAACCTTCACGCCTTTCACAAGTACCAGTAAAGGGTGACTTGGTCATCTTTCCAAGTAAACAAGATTTGCAAGTGTCATCCGACCTTAAGTCGAATGACTCCAAAACTCCAGCCTTTTGGAGTTGGCCTATGCGCTTCTTGCTTACATGTCCAAGACAACAATGCCACAAGCATGCCTTATCCAAATCATTGGAAGAATGAATGTGCAACACATTATTTTCTATGTTGTCTACAATCATCACAGTTTCATATACACCATTACAAGACAATTGTTTAAAATAAAAATCACCATTATAAAAAGCATTAATAGCACAATTTCATTATCAAATGAAAAACTAAAACCCTGTTTATACAAACCATGAAAGGAATTAATATTTCTCGCCATTTCAGATGAGTAGCAATAATTATTCAAATCTAATTATAACCCACTACTAAGCAATAAAGAATAAACTCCAATCTTGGTGACAGGTGAAACCTTCCTATTCCCCATGATCAAGTTCATCTTCCCATGCTCCACATCCTTACTTCTTCTTAGTCCCTGCAAATTAGAACAAATGTGAAATTCACAACCTGTATCAAGGACCAAAGAACAAGAATGTGATGGGTTATTAGATAGAATAGTATAAATACCTGCATGGGTAGCTTTAACCATCCCATATTTAACATCCTACAAGTATTTTGGGCAGCTTCGCTTCCAGTGCCCTTTATCATGACAATAGAAACACTCTGCCTCCTTAGGAATGGTAGAGGGAGCAGCAGAACCAACCTTGGTCACACTTGAAGAGGATCCATCAAGAGATTTTCCCTTGCGGCTCTTAGAGGGAGCCTTCCTGTTCTTCCCTTTCCCATGTCCAATTGCCAAGACAGGGGCAGTAGCATTAGGAGTAGAAACAACCGATTTACGCTTGAGACTACTTTCAGCAGTCCTCAAAAGGCCTTGAAGCTTGCTATGAGCGACCTCCTACTTGTTCATATGATAGGTCATACGGAACTGATCATAACATGGAGGTAAGGAGTGTAGAATGATATCTATGGCCAACTCCTCATCGAAGTTCACATTCAACTTCAGCAAGCGGTCCAAAAACCTTTGCATTTTCTGCAAGTGGGCCGTGATGGGTTCACCATCGTTCATCTTTGTTGTTATCATGGAGACGATGTTTTCATACCTCTCTTGACGAGTACTCGTATGGTATCTTTCCATCAGGTCTTGGTGCATCTAAAAAGGGTAGAAGTACTCATAGGACTTTTTGAGTTTAGCTGTCATGGTGGCCAACATGATACAAGACACCTTGGTGGCATCCTTCTCATGAGTCCTAAACTCAGCGATCTCCTAAAGAGTAGCAGACAACTCATCAATTTCCTTATGCTCCTTATCGAGGACATATTCCTTCTCCTCATAACGAGTGAGATCCTGATGTTCCTAATCTAGTCATTGAAGTTGGTACCATCAAAGATGACTCTCATACACAAGTTCATGAGATATAAGTGTTGTATTAATGTCTAAGTCCATAACTATATTTGGTATGTACTTGACTCGACCCGGCATGGTCCATTTGGGTTGCACTTCACCAGCATAATTTATATGGATAGTCTTTTGACAATAGTATATTTATGATTAATATTAATATATTATAATTCTAATATATTAATATGGAATCATATTATTTAATTAGTATTGATCAAGAATTAATTAAGTGATCAAAGTAACTAATTAAATATGGACTCTTTTATATATATGGAATGGGCCAAGTTCATTTAGGTTACGCTAAGCTTTTATGGATAGTCCATGGAGCTTTTAACCCATGGATCCTATGTAAATGAAAGGTCATGGGTATTAGGGTTTACATGGATGTAACCCTAATCATCCATAATATATAAAGGGGTCTTTGACTCACAAAATTAGACAAGTGTGTGAAAGTAAGAGTGGGCCAATTTTAGTGTGCATACATATTCTCTCAAGTTCTTCCAAGGTGTTTTGGTGATTTGTGATTCCATTTGAGGCTTCCACACTATTGGGGCTAAGCTCTTAAAGCTCGAAGACATCAAGCTACATCAAAAGGTATGTCATCTAACTAGAACTTTGTATTATAGGTGCTTCATAATATGCAAGTCAGGATGAAACCTTGGAATAGTTAATATTTGCATGTATAATAGAGAAAACATAGATCTAAGGTTTATAGGGTTGCATGTACACCATAAGAGTGTTAGATTGCTCAAAACCTAACAGTGGTATCAGAGCCAGGTTGTTTTCTGTTATATTGATGCAAATGTTTTATTTTCAAAGTTGAAAAAAAAAGGAAAAAAAACATGACGTTTGTCAATTTTCGAGTGTTGTTGCCAATTTTCGACTCAAGCTGATGTAGAGATTCTATCCGGTGTGGGTTCCATTGTGCACACTCCAACCTTTTGTTGGAGTGTCACTTTTTCTTTTGGGTTAGTGCTTCTAATCTTGGGTCTCACCTTGAGGCTTAAATAAACTTTATTTGTTGGTTTATGGTGTCCTCTCATTCCTTTGAGAGCGGGGCTTGGCCGTGTCCTTTTTGGGGGTTTCACTGTTGCCCAAATGGTATTGTTGGAAGCAAAGGGATTTCCCGTATGATATCTCATCTCAAGATCTTACACCTCCATACAGATGAACGTATAGCTGTGTTACAGGAGGCTATTACTTCTGACATTGGATTCTTTATGTTTGTGGCAACAACTTTGAAGGAGTTTGGTCAATGGATGTGTGGGGATTGCTTGAAGCTTCATGCCCTGAGTTGTTCATGTCACCTCCCGGGTGGCTTGATTATGTTTATTGATGGGGCTGATGACATGAGCATGCATATTGTTGGCATTCCAAAGTCGCTACCTAATGAACCAGAAGCCGACCTCAATGATGGGTTGGTGATGGATGCTCAACTACTTGATCGTGTTTTTAAGCTGCCTATCACCACTGTTAAAAGCATCCCTCATAACTTTCGTATGGCTTTCTTTTAGGCTTTGAAAGCAACGCTTTCCAAAGTGGTTGCTCATCCCGGATCCGTTGAAGCGTGGGTTGCTCTGTTAATTCTTCCTAGGTGTACTCTTCAAGTGTTCAGGCCCAAGAATAGGCAAGATAGTAGGTCTGGCAATAGGAAGTCTTTGCAACATCGTAATATCTTGAGCGCCTTAGCTACTTGGGGGACTAAAGACGGTATCACCAAGCTAGTTAAAAACTTAGTTGACAATGCAAGACTGGAGGAACAAGATAAAAAAGAAGAGTACATTCAGGAGAAAAGAACACCGGGCAGCACCAATGTCAGACAATGTCTTCGGAAGGTTGCCGATGGACATTTTATAGCAGCGGTGAAAGTTTTATGTTCTTCGGGGGTTGCTCCATTTGGGGGTGATACCACGAAGGCATTGGAGGATAAGAATCCATACAAGGCACCGTCTTCCATGCCCAACACCATATTTTCAGAACCTCCCCTGGTTGTGGATGTTGAAAATGTCCTTAGGGGAATTAAATCCTTCCCTAAAGGTACCTCGTGTGGGAGTGACAGGCTGAGAGCTCAACACATTTTAGATGCCCTTTGTGGAGAAGGTTCGGCTATAGCCAAAGACCTCCTGCATGCTATTACTTCTGTGGTTAATCTATGGCTAGGGGGAAGATGCCCTTCATGCTTCGCAGAATTTGTTGCCTCTACTCCTCTCACGCCGCTCTTAAAATCTAACAAGGGAATACGACCTATTGTAGTAGGTACTATATGGAGACGTTTGGTTTCCAAGTTGGCCATGAAAGGGGTTGGTAAATAAATGGCCAAATGTCTTAATGATTTTCAGTTCGGAGTCGGGGTGTCGGGTGGCGCTGAGGCCATTTTACATAGCGCCAATAGGTTGTTGAGTGAGCGCCACGATGAAAAATCTCTCTACATGCTTACCATGGACTTCTCTAATGCATTTAACCTTTTTGACAGATCCGCATTACTTCATGAGGTCACACCGAGGTGTCCCTCTATTTCCTTGTGGGTAGAATTCCTATGTGGTCAAGCAACAAGGTTATACCTAGGCAACACACATATCATGTCTTTTTTACTGGGGTTCAATAAGGAGACCCCTTGGGACCACTTCTCTTTACCATTGTGTTGCACCCGCTCTTACATAAGATTAGAGACAATTGCAAGCTTCTGCTCCATGCATGGTACTTGGATGATGGCACACTTATCGGAGATTCGGAGGAGGTGGCCAAAGCATTGAACATCATTACGGTGACTGGCCCAAAATTGGTCCTTCAGCTGAATATCAAGAAAACCGAGCTCTTTTGGCCCTCGTGTGATGGTAGGAAGTTATGGGAGGGGCTTTTTCCGGCGGACATTGGGAGGCCACCTTTGTGGGTGAAACTTCTTGGGGGAGCTGTTAGTAGAGATGCTAGTTTCATTCGTAACCTAGCCATAAAGAGAGCCGAAAACACTATGAATTTGATGCGCCTTCTTCCACAATTGTCTGACCCCCAGAGTGAGATCCTTATTCTTCGGTCTTGTATGGGTATTTCTAAGCTTTTCTTTGGGTTGAGGACGTGCCAACCCGTTCACATGGAGGAGGCGGAAATATTCTTTGACGATGGATTGGGCGGGGCGATTGAGGACATTGTGGTTTGTGGGGGCCCTTTCTTTGGTGACATACAATGGCGAATTGCTTCCTTACCCATTAGGTTTGGGGGTTTGGGTTTATACTCGGAAGTAGAGGCTACCTCCTATGCTTTTGTTGCCTCAAGGGCCCAATCTTAGGTATTGCAAGACCATATCTTATGGGATAGCGGTATATATGGTATGGATTCTTATTATGATTGTGCCTTGGCATCCCTTCGTAACAAGCTTCTAGATTTTGACCTTAACAATTTTACTACTAAAGACACCCCCCCCCTAAATCCCAGAATACACTAGCGAGTGCCTTTTTTCATAAAATTGTCCAAGATATGGAAGTGCATTTTGACATGACGACTCGGCAGAAAGCAGTTTTCCAGTGCTTACGTGCACCACATGCTAAAGATTTTCTCCTATGGAGTATCGTACTATTCTCAAATATCGACTCATGATTCCCATTTTCCCAGCTGACGAGATATGTCCTGTGTGTCACAACGCATGTTTAGACTCTTTTGGGGAGCATGCAGTTCACTGTAAAGAACTCCCGGGGTTCAAATACAGGCACGATACGGTTAGGGATGTCTTGTTTAACATATTTAAGCGTGTCGGGGTTTCCGCTAAGAAAGAGGCACCTGTTAATTTCTTGACTGACCCGACAGAAGGAAGGTCAACCCTCAGACCGGCTGACATTTTGATTTTTGGATGGGTCGGAGGGAAACACGCATGTGTGGATCTTACAGGGGTATCCCCTCTCGTGGGCCTGAGGGCTGGGGGTTTCACAGTGGGACATGCTGCTTTAAAAGCAGAGACATGCAAAGTCACCAAACATGAGAGATCGTGCCTGGAAAATCAACACGTGTTCATACCATTTACATTTGATATGTTTGGTTTCCTCGCACCAGATGCGGTAGAGCTTATTAAAAGAGTACAACGAATCATGCATAGTAATGTTATATCCCCTAGATCTTCGGATGTAGTCTTTAAAAGAATTAGCTTTACCATTCAAAAAGGCTTAGCGGCACAGCTTGTTGCCCATTTGTCATCTCACTCATTGTACGGTGACAATTAAAAAGATGTCAAATTGATAGTAATATATATTTTTCTCTGATAAAAACAATTAAAATGAAAAAAAATTACTTGTTTTTGTGAAAAACTAATTATTAGTAAAATTTGAATCATTTGCTATATGAGTTGAATTAGGTCAAATTTAGTAAAAGATAAAATGATATGATTATTTTATTAGTTTTAAAAGTTTGATCTAAAGAGTTTTTTGAAACCTCCATAAGTTATGAATATTAAAAGGTTTTAAAAAAAATTGTTTCAAAGTTTTTTTATGGAGTTACAAAACTTGGTCTTATTGTTTTAAAGAATTCCATAACTTGTTCTTAAGTTATGGAACATGAGAAGTTTCATCATAAAACAAACATTAAACTCCATAAGTTATGGAATCCAAAAGTTTTCAAGAGTTACAAAACTTGCCCTCAAGTTTTGGAATTTGGAAAAAGTTGTTTATGAAAAAAAGAATTGAATTCTAAAACTCTTGTGTTCATAACTTAATTTGAATTTAAGAATTGGAATTATGGTGTTTTTATTGAATAATTCAATTAAATCTTATGGAATTTATTAATAGATAATTAAAGTGTTTAATTAAAAGAGAATTAATAATTTCATAATGACATGGTTTAAGATTAATTAAATTAAGAGTATTGTTTAATTAATAGATTAAATCACCAAGTATTTTAAATGTCTAAAATACACCCTTATACTATTATAATATTAAAAGTTGAATATATTATACGTATAAGAGCAAGTCATCTTAACATTAGTAGGCCTCATTCAGAAAGCCGGTCTATAAGGGGGGTATAAGGTTACTGATGGGTTTGAGCCATAAGAACTTTCCTATGTGCACATGCAAAGCCTAATGCTTGGATCTAGGTTTCTCTAATTGAACATGTATTGTATCCAAGGCTTACAATTCTAGATCTAGTGTAAACAATTGAATAATAACATATGAAATCAGATCTAGAAGAATACCTTAAGTTGCTTGCTTGAATCTTCGTGTTCTTGGAGCTTAGAGTCACAATTGTCACTTCTCTAATGGCTTACAAACACCAACTAGCAAGAGGATGATTTAGAGAGAGAGAGAGAGAGAAGAAGTGAGGAAATCGGCTCTAGGGTTTCTATCTTTCAAGAGTGGTCGATTTCCCTCACCCATGGGGTGTATTTATACTATGAGCTACTAGGGTTACACCCTTAACCCTAATTGAATAACTTAGGCCCTAAGCAATCCAAAGATCCTTCTAGATATGAGGCTTTGACGAATTTAAGATATCCAACCCTAAAATTCGTCCACCCTATTATCCATAAAGATTCATAGCCCAAAAACACAACTATCACACATTTGACAGTTTATGCCCCTTTATTCAATTAACCTCTTTAAGTCACCAAATTAATTTATGACTTACATCAATCAAATAATATTATTATTCCCTTTAGTATATTATTCTCAAAACTTGAAGGGCACACTCGAGATTGAAACATGTCATTGAAAAGTTCAATGTATCTCAAAAGAATCTAGGAGTTTCAAAACCAATTAAAACCTAATAATACATTTCTTTTATCTTCGTGGAAATTGGTGAATTTTCATTCACCTACCTTCAAATATTTTATAGCTTGGATTACGGAATCCCTCTTCCAAGTTATAAAATAGTTTGTTGGGTCCTAGCCTTAATATTTCATATTGGGTGTTATATTTAGGACTTAAATCAACTTTACTTGAATTTCTCCCGTTGTTGATTTCTGGTTTAGACAACAATGATCTTCCTAAACCAAGCTTTCCTAATGAATATGACTTCCGATTTTGGTTCATGGAAGTCATACTTCTCTTCTGTCACACCCGCAAACCAAGGATGGCAGAAACGTTCAGGGGTGGAGGACTTCATGTATAGTATCATAACAGCATTTGTAATAGTGATTAAAGTAAAGACAACCAACATAAATACAATTGAAAGAGTTACATCATTGTATGAGTTTACATGTTTCCAAATTAATTACATTATGTTGACAAAAATGAAATGTTTGACGCCTTAACGTCGCATCCTCAAAACCACTTGATTACCTGTTTATGGATTTCTTGAGAATACAAGTAGTTTTGAAAAAAAAAGTGTCAACACAAGGTTGGTGAGTTCATAAGCTTTTGAATGTGATACTAAAATCCTTTCCTTGTAAAAGTAATGTTTGTTCAAGAAAAATCTCATATTTTCTTACGTAATGCATTGTAATCTTAAAAGTTGAGACCGAAATGTACAAGTATTTTACCATACTTAAGGAAATTTGTGCAAGTTTAAATCGACATAAACTCATTAAATTTAAAAGTAAAACCTGTAAATCTTATGTTTGTTAATACCACATGTGAGTTATTATAACCATACTACGACTCAGACGGCCTCGTAATACGACGTTCTTCAGGCGTCGCAAGTTAAATGACACTTGTCACCTCTGACCTGCCGGTCTAGCTGTTGCATGCAGCTAAGGTGTGGGTTTGTCAGACCCAATATAGATCTATACAAAACTATCACGTTCTCCCTACAAGAGACTCTGGTTACAATTTACAGGACTTTTGATTTTGTTACATGGATGTAACACGAAGCGAGTGTCTTACAAATTTATTCATTAACAGATTTACGTGAATTGAGAAACTTTGGTAAAGAGTTTGATATCTAATGAAACATAAACTAAACCTATTATAGTTTATCATAATGGTTTATAATGTAAAAGCAACATAAACTATACTTCCATAGTTTATCAAATATTTGCATGCCATGGTTGTAAACTTTGTTTATAACATTAAACTAATGTACCAATCTTGAGAAGGTAAAAATCTATTTGTCTACTGATGTATGTCTAATTACCAAGACAAAATGACATATAATGTAATAATATATGATCACATAATGATATACACCTTGCTCAACAAGTTACAAGGTGGAATGAAATTGATAGCATTTTCTGTTGTTAACATTTTCTTTTGCTGTTCTTACAAAATTTATAGAAAAATTATCAAAGGTCCAAATCAAAATCTGTAAATTCTGGGAGTTTGGAAAATGATTCTAGTTTGTTCATAAATTTTATTATGATTTTTAGTGACCTCCAACTTGTGTGAAAAAAAAGTCCATAATCATAGACTGGTCCAGATTCGTTCTTGAAATGATAGGCGGTTTTGTAAAAATCACCATAAATTGTAGAAAAATCGTATGGAGATGTGCAAGTAGTCATTTTAAAACTAAGAACTTGGAATATTTTCACCTATTATAGTTTTGAAAACTAAAATGTTTAAGTTTCCCAAATCAGTCCGTGAATGGAGTCCAACTTTTCTGATGAAAGCTGTTGGAAGAGTTTAGTTGTGTTCTTGTTGTTTTAACTTGTGTTCCCCCCCCCCTTTAAAACTTAAGAAAACGTGAAAAGATAGGGGTATGAACTCACCTTATGTGTTCTTAGTGGATGGATGTTGAAGAAAATAAGTGTTCAACTCAAGAAAACTAAGAAGATGCCTTGACGAATCGAGAACCTAACATGAAGGTGACGATGTTTGTGTAAGATTTCTATGATTTTGAGTAGAAGGATGTGCAATAATCATAAGAAATATGATTATACTTACCAAATGAAGGAGAAAAGCCTTGGAGTATGCCTTAAAATTCTCGAAATTGAGAGAGAAAGATGAGAGAGTTTGGCGGGTGATTCTTGGTGTAAAATGAGAGAATAAATGAAGTGTGAGGAGAGAGGGTGGATGTTCCAGCTCTAAGAACGTGGGAAATGGATGGAAATGATGAGAAAGTACATTGACATGACCTAGGTGTGGTGGAAGGAGTGTGGCTGGTCATGGGGTGGGTACGGGTGGTTGCTTGTGTCATAAACTAAAGAAAAGTCAACACTCCACCTCTTGTACTTCACCCACTCTTCTTGGATAAGATTTATCCCAAAAAACGTGGTTTATTAATAAATTTGGGGACTTATATGTTAAAATAGAGTTTTGGGTGAAAATCCCGCGTTAAAATGATGAAAAACGGGCTTAAAATGAAGTCGTAGTCGAAAACCGGGAAAAATTGGGCTTCCTGCGAGACCTCTCGGTCCTGGCCGAGGTTTGGTCCCTTCTGGTCATGGACCGAAGGCGAAATGGAGCGGAAGGTGTGAGAGTTTCGGCCCGAAGGTGGCTTCGGTTCTTCATGCGAGGTTCGGGCCCGAAGGCTTCGGGTTCGGTCCTGAGGCTTCGGGTTCGGGCCTGGGGTTTCGGTTCTCAACAGTTCGGTCCTTAAAGGGACTTTCGGCTCTAAGAGGGTTTGGCCCTATAGAGTGGGTTTTGGGTCCTTAAGCCTATTTTACTCGTTTTTACCCCGTTTCAAACTGTTTTTGACCTGGTTAAGGGTCGGGATGGCCCAAATGATTACGAAAAGTTAAAGGAACTTTTGAGAGAGATTTGGGAGAGATTTTTAATAGAGGGAGACAGAGTGAAAAAGGTTGAGAGAGGTTTCGTTTGTGACATTTTTGAGACTCCTGCTTCACAACGCAAGCTCCGTAAACCATGTTAAACCATGTTTTAGTGTCGCACACACTCTCGATGAGTTTGCAATAGTGTTTTATCGCTTTGGTTCATTGTTTAACATTAATAAGGCTATGGAAATTCAAACACATAAATTTTCCAATTGATGTTTTCTCATTAAAATAGCGAATTGTTCAGTAATTACATAACGTAAACCCTAATATACAAAGTTTGACTAAGTTGACCGGTTTGACTTGTTGACTTAGTTTGACTTTGACTTGACCAAAATTTGATGGTTGTCACATCTTCGTCCACCTCCTCCAATTATTCTCCCTGACCCACAAGCTTAGAGACTTGAAAAGTTCAAGATCACTCAATCCATACTCACAATAAAACATAAAATTGGAAGTCCTGTGTGCACTCATGTCTTAGGACTGAAGTCACACAGTGACAAGTTGAGAATGTTGGGTGTCATTGTCCCAAGGAAGTTGGCTAATGACTGGGTCTTTCAGTCACTTCCTGAGTCATATAGAAAGACTACTATGTGACAGATCACGACATGACCCTAATTGATCTTTCTTATTTGCTTATTGCTGCTGAATCAGAAATGATTTGGTGCAATAGTCTAGCAAATATGGATTGAAGGTCTATTTCTCAAACTTCCATGGACATGGACAATGGTAACATTGGATATCCAGAAAAAGCTCTCTCTTCCTAACGGAAAGGGATCGGCCATAGTCAACTTGGTTGACCAAATGGTAAAGAGAAAGGATAAATATGAGATTGTCTCGTGTACCATTCCCAAAGAGACTATATGTTTTTCATTGTGAAGAAAAGGGTCATTGGAAGCAAAGTTGCCCAAGCTACCTGAAAGAAAGAAGAATCAAAAGTTTGACTCTGCTTCACATAAGTCCACTATCTAAATCTCTTAAGTTTCATTTGAAGATTCTTAATACATTTTGATGTATGGAAGGAACAAGCAAAGGGTAGGAAACTTAAAGAAAAAAGTATGCTGAATCTGATCACGTAGATGGATTTCTATCGCATGGTTTGAAGATTAGATTCTTGAGCCACTTCTTAGGAGTTATGATAGATTGCTAGGAAACATGTAATAGCATAGTTTTCATTTCAAGTTACATTGTAAGGAAAAAGTTTTTCCGCAATTTTTGATAAATAAAATAAAATAAAAAGTTTGTTTTACTTTATTTTATATCTCCTTGCAATGACACTTATGAAAACTTGATGTTTGTTTGTTTCTAGAAATATTGGAAATATGAATTTGATTCTTTCGTTTGCGTTAGTGTCAAAATTTACCAAATAAGGAAAGATTCTCATCACCCAAGTTTCAACTGGACCGGAACTTGGAATCATACAAGGTGTATAGTATGATGAATGAGAATTTTTATCTTTGGAAAATTAAGACTAATTCCTTGTTCACATGTATATGTGACTCAAGTGAAGGACTAAGGTATCAAGTACACTTTCTTGTGCACTAGCCAAAGTCCACCACAAAAGATGGATAAGACTATTCGTCATGATTTACTAAGGTTTAGTAAATATGATTATATTTACAATCTTAAGTATAATTCTAAGACATTAGAAAGGTTTCAATGTATGAGAGAGAGAATAAGAAGAATCAAATTAGGCAGAAGGATAAAAGTTTCTCAAAACTGAAAAGATGGGAGAGTACTTTAGTATCATGTTTGATGATCATCTTAATGATTTTGAGACCTTATCACAATTCATCCTCTAAGTGCATTCTCATTGCTAAGAAGAGGATTTATGAATTGTTGAAGTGGTTAAATCAAGAAGATGAATCATACTTCATTCCAAAAACAATTCTTAGAGTTATACTCCAAGATTGTAACTTGAGTGACATGTCTTAAAGAAGGTTTAAAACACTTGTCAAATGTAAGAGTAAAAATTTTCTACTCTTATACATTTGAAATTGGTAAGATGTGATGTCTTGGATAAAACAAAGACCAATTAAGGCCAATAGTGTGAAGTGTTTGACTTGATTAGAATCCACACTATCTCTTGAATATTTGACAAGAAAGTCTTATAGGTCAAGAAGACAGTGGGAGTCCAAAAGATCCTGATAGAGTTTCAAGAACTAATCAAGAATAAAACCTGTATTTCATCAATAGCACACAACTAGAGGTTTATAACCTATTGTGTTGACATTTCTGTGCCCATTCCAGATAATTTTGCTAGAACATTTGAGTTCTACATGTTCTCAATTGTTTGCATAACCACTTGGAAGCAATGGCAGACCCTTGTGCTTCCAGGTGGCAACAAATTAAGATTGCACAATTTCGATCCATATGAGTTGGGATTTGTCACTAACCTAGTCTTGTGATTATGGTTTTGACAAATTCACGTGGATAAGAACACACACACCATAAAATCTAAGGGTCATAAGGTTTCTCTCCGATTCATGAAAATGATGGTGAGGAAACACTTCCACCAAGTAGATTTTAAGTAGATAGCAATATTTGCATTCTCAAACTCGTTAGTAGAGCAAACTAACATGGACTTATGAGAAATAGCAAAGGTCTAAACAATTAAGAATATGATTACGGCATCCCTTTTCATAGTTCTGAAATTGTTTAGACGCACATGTGAGCTATCTAAGATAAGGTGTATGATATTTATAAAGTCTTATCATAGCAATCTAGTATCAGAAATCTGAACTTTGGTAAGAAAGTCAATAAAGTATTGATTTCTAAAAGTCCAGTAATTTATGGATACATTTCAAAGCTAGTGGGAGCATAAGTGTTATGCTAATAATCATCATGTTAGTGGGAGCACGATAATTATGATAGGTATTGCAAGTTAGCAATGTTAATTATAAAAAACAAAAGGTTTCAATTCGTGAAGTTGCATGGGTTGAAAATTTTGTTTTGCTATAATTAAGGGAGAGGAAATTATACTTCATTTCAATTCTAAAAGGCTTCATTTTCAATGAAATTATACTTCATGTGAATTCTAAAAGGCTTTGTTTCAATTCTAAAAGGCTTATATTGATATTTTAATCACCTTTAGTCAAGTGTATATATATATATATATATATATATATATGAATTTCATGTTGGATTGATTCACCTTAAGGAAATTCTATACATTGCGTTCTCAAAATTCGATTATGATTACGGCATCCCTCTTCATAGTCAAATCTTGAGAACATGGCAAATAAAAAATATTGTAGCAAAAGACTGGTCTAGAATCATGTCTTTATGTGAGACATCATGAATCGTGTCCCATTTGCGTTGGGTACAGGATCGATTACATGTGCTATAATATTTATCCTTTCTAATTTTTCCAAATGCCTTGGGGCAGGCATTAAGAAGGGAAAAGGTATAGAATTGGATATGACTAAAGTGATTAAGCAATTGTCGAGGACAATCTAAGGTTTTACCTTCACTTTGGAAGGACCATATTGACATAATCTGAAAAGAGGCAACTCTTGTTCTGAAGGGGTAGTCAAAATGGGAATATGGAGTTGTCTCCATAGGTGGAAGTTATCTGTGTAAGATCAAAAAAACATAATACAAGAAGCATGTTCAAAGTTATGTACTTTGAGTATGAGACTTAATTTCCATGAAGTTAATCTTCATTGGAATTCCATGTAATGACTGTTGACAAGTTTTGTGACTTTGTACACATTCATTAGAAGAGGGTCAGTGCATATATGTTTAAAATCTAAACAGATTTCGATAAATGATACGAATTTGAAATTCTTAAATTTTTTCGATAACGATTTGAGAGTGTGAAAAGATAATCATTGAATTATGTTCAGTCGATCTAGTTCACAAAGTAAGGATCATAGACAACCATAGAGTGCATACTTGGTGTATGACAAAGCTATTGTTTAAGAAAAACATAGTGTACATGCTTGGAGCATGGGAAAACTAGTGTTTTTAATTCAATTATAAAGTTGATAAAACCGAAACAATGAATAATGAGTAATCAGTATGGTGATAAATAAAAATGTTTATTTATATTCATATGGTTTGATACCATATTTGATTCATTTATTCTTGTGTTTCACTTTGCATGTTTTGACTTCCAGAATAACTAAGTCGCTATTCCTGAATGATTAAGTTATTCAAACCATCGATAGTCGGTCATATGTTGGAAGTAGATATGAATCAAGACTGTCATGGGTTGGTTTTTAGAGGTCTAAGTTTGTGGATAAAGTGGTGCTACAACACTCATGAGTGCTCATAAGTTTTGAGTATTGGATTCAACCCGCACTCATTTGAATCACTTCATGGATTACACGAAAACGCATTGGTAAATTGATGTTATAAAACGTGTCTTTGTGTATGATTCAACAAGTAGCAGAACAAGCCAAATGAGTCGAAGTTTATCCATTCCTTTTACCTTCGGGATAAAAGCGATATATGTGGGCCCCTCGATGATTTAATGATGACACATGTGAGTGCTTGGCCAAGCCAGGACTGATTTGATTTGTTCAATCAGTCAGTCATCATAAATCGAAAATCGAGAAACAACAAATGGACAGAGAGAATGATTATAATCCATGTCTCAGTCCATATGATATCTAGAATGGAGGAATATATGATCCCTTATCTAATGGACAAGTATTGACATGGTCATAGTTCGACAGCGGCTTTAAGAGCTACGATTGCCAATTAGGTTTGAAGTCATACTCAACAATAGTTTTAGACTTATCCAAGTGGGAGACTGTTGGATTAATGTCTAAGTTCATAACTATATTTGGTATGTACTTGACCCGACCCGGCATGGTCCATTTGGGTTGCACTTCACCGACACAATTTATATGGATAGTCTTTTGAGAATAGTATATTTATGATTAATATTAATATATTATAAGTTCTAATATATTAATATGGAATCATATTATTTAATTAGTATTGATCAAGAATTAATTTAGAATTAATTAAGTGATCAAAAGTAACTAATTAAATATGGACTCTTATATATATGGAATAGGCCAAGTTCATTTAGGCTGGGCTAAGCTTTTATAGATAGTAAATGAAAGGTCATGGGTATTAGGGTTTACATGGATGTAACCATAATCCTCCATAATATATAAAGGGGTCCCTGACTCATAAAATTGGACAAGTGTGTGAAAATAAGAGTGGGCCAATTTTAGTGTGCATACATATTCTCTCAAGTTCTTCCAAAGTGTTTTTATGATTCCATTTGAGGCTTCCACACTATTGGGGCTAAGCTCTTAAAGCTTGAAGACATCAAGCTACATCAAAAGGTATGTCATCTAAGGGGGTGTTTGGATAAATAGTTTTTGGCTTATTAGCTTATTACTTATTTGCTTATTGTTGTGGGAATAAGCATTTTTTTTAAATGTGTTTGGATTAGCTTATTGCGGTGGGAATAAGCAATAAGCATTGTAAGTGTTTGGCAAACAAAACAGCTTATATGAGTTAAATGAATAATAAGCAATAAGAAATAAGCAATAAGCATTCCCTCTCTTGCTTATTAAAATCAGCTTATTTTGCTTATTCCTACCGCAATAAGCTGATTTTTAAAGACTCATATCGAAACACTTAAATTTGCTTATTGCGGTGGGATTAAGCAATAAGCAATAAGCAACGTATTTTTTCCCTATCCAAACACCCCCTAACTAGAACTTTGTAGTATAGGTGCTTCATAATATGCAAGTTAGGATGAAACCTTGGAATAGTTAATATTTTCATGTA
Organism: Lactuca serriola; assembly: GCF_051521515.1. NCBI lineage: Eukaryota > Viridiplantae > Streptophyta > Magnoliopsida > Asterales > Asteraceae > Lactuca > Lactuca serriola. The sequence continues at coordinate 245,445,700 of NC_136415.1, read as the reverse complement.
TAATAGAGAAAATATAGATCCAAGGTTTATAGGGTTGCATATACACCATAGGAGTTTTAGAATGCTCAAACCCTAACAAGAACGAGCAAATAGGGTTTGAGTCAGAAGCAGTGTTGGAAAACATCTGAAAAAGAAAGAAAAAGTTTAGATTAGATAATAATCCTTAATATAACACCCAAAATGAAATATTAAGGCTACGACCCAACACAATATTTTGCAATTTGAAAGAGGGATGCCGTAATGCAAATGCAAAATATTTGGAAGTAGGTAAATGGCGAATTACGAATTTCCACCATGAGAAACGAAATTGATTATTAAGTTTTAATTGGATTGAAATTCCTAGATTCCTTTGAGATTCATTGAACTTTTCAATGGCATGTTTATATCTCGGTTATGCCCTTCAAGTTTGTGACTGGGATACCGAGGATCATAGTGAAGGTGTGAATAACCATGCAAATGTGCTTGGTACACTCGATGCCATTTATCACCTAATCAATGTGTCGGTTAACCACACACGCTCCATTGATCTATGACAAACATCAAGTTACCCTTTTCCACCCTTACTAATCCAAGTTAATGTGCCGGTTAACTACACACGCTCCATTAATGACTTGGCAAGGTGCAAAGTGCAGTTTCATGGGATAGCACCATATTCACATTTTTCCTAAAGTAACTAACATTGGGAATTTAATAAAACATTTAGTTACTTTATAATTTTCATTATACTTTTAACGAGAATTAATGTCCTATCCTACCCGTTCGGCTAACGACCCTCCACCAGTCAAGGAAACGGTGGGTGAGAGTGGACACCCATTAAACCACCATTTTATAGGCATTAACCTTATACCCCCCTTATAGACCGACTTCGTAAATGAGGCATACTAACGGTAAGACTGACTTGTCTTATGTGTGTGTGTGTGTGTGTGTATATATATATATATATATATAATTATTAAACTTTTAATATTATAATAGTATAAGGGTTGAATTTTAAACTTTTAAAATTTTAGGGTTTGGAATTAAAGGATTCATAAGTGTGATTTTACAAATTCCAAAACTGAGGGCAAGTTTTGAAACTCTTCAAAACTTTTTATTTCCATAACTTATGAGTTTTATGACTTTTTAAAGAAAAGACTTTTCATTTTCCATAACCTGAGGACAAGTTATGGAGTCCATTAAAGGCGTTTAGATCATTATTTTAATTAACACAATAATCAAATAATTCATCCATGATCTAGTTAAACTCATAAGAACAAGATAATTCATATCAACAATCTTCAAGAAATCAGCCTAATCATATAAACTAATACAAATCTTGAAATTATGACAGTTCTCTTTTAATTGGATAAGCATGATCATTACCATATCAAAAAAACAGATTTCATGGTTCAAAAAACAGTTTGGGGGTAATGAGCCTAATCCTATTATGGCCAAAAACTCGAAATTCTGCATACAGGAGCACCTACTCGGTGAGTACATGAACTGGACTCATCGAGTTGGTCTGTTACTGAGTGGACTCGTCGAGTCAACTCGGAAAGTTCACCAGTCAGATGCCAAAAACTCAATTTTTTCAACTTTGAAAACCATAAAGTATCAAGTACAACAGAAAACAATCCTAGGCTCTGATTTCACTAATGGGTTTAGAGCAGTCTAACAACCTTATGGTGCACATGCAATCCTAAATGCTTTGGATCTATGCTTTTTTTAATTATACGTGCAATTTGACCTTTAAGAGCCTAGCACCCCAAGTGTGATGCCTTAAAGGCTTCACAAAACACCACCAACAATGGAGGACTTGAGAGAGAGTAACTTGCACAAAAATCGGCTCTTATGATCTCCTAAAACCACTAGTGCCGATTTTAGGAGCTAAGGGACTCCTTTTATAGTGTGGCAAAGTCTAGGGTTACATCCATGTAATACCTAATGGACATGACCTTTCATCTTACTTAGGCTCCATGGGTTAAACCTCCATGGACTATCCATGGACTAACTTATTGGTTTAGCCCATCCTAAATAACCATTGGCCCACACTATAAGAATCATTGATTTACCAAATCAATCCCGGTACATTTAATTAGTCTCTTTTGATCACTAAATTAATTCCAAATTAATTCTTGATCAATACTAATTAAATAATATGATTTCATATTGACATATTAGAACTTATAATATATTAATAAATCACAAATAACCTCTACTCAAAAGTCCATCCTTTCAAATTGTTCCGATGAAATGCAACCCAAATGGACCATGCTATTTTCGGGTCAAGTACGTACCAATTATAGTTATGGACTTAGACACCTTATCCAAAAGTACACAATCGCCCCACACCACTCCCGATAGAAACCTTATATGGCGATAATTCCCCAAACCATCTCGCATGTCATACCCAGTCTCCAACAACCTACCATTTCCTGATTCCAAACATGCTATGGCCCTCCCCCAGATAGCACCATCTCAAGTCACAAACACAATTGCTTGATCTAACATCAAAACTAAATCCATTCCCTTACCCTTAAACCCTTCAATTGATTCCCTCGCCATATGGATACCCCAATTCTTATTCCACTGAAAAGAAAATCCCGCTCATAACACTCGTGATTCCCAACTCGAGACCTCACCTAGAAACCAACCTACTACTCACTCATAACTCGAGATCCATGGATTTGCACTTGTATTTCATCCCAAACCTTGTGGTGGATGGGTCGGAGGTCCATCCACCAGGTTCGCAAGAGTCCAAAAAACAAGGCTACCCAACCTATATACCCCTCTACGTCACACGCTAACCATCCACTTGATCCTGCAACTCAAGATCCAAAACCTTAACTGAATGGGCCTCGCCCATGGGCCCTATCAATCAAGAGCTACTCAAGCCCGACTCTGCCTCGGATGCCAATGGTCCTCATACTAAAATAGAGAATACTTCTCGAAAATCCTGGCCGATGTGCCCAAGGCACGAATTGATTCCCCCTCTACGGTCATGACCATCTCTAACAATAGTCTACCTTGAACTAGTGAATGCTAAGATCCCATCGCAGTCTTACAACACATCAACCAACCATGGTTAACATCCATGGACTTACCACACCCTAATCGTCACAACTCTACGCATCCTAAGCCGAATCCTGCATCCATTTGCATCCCGATAGATGTTCGGGGCATACTTCGAATTCTGAAGTCCTCAACCTGGACTCAGCTAAAAGTCTACTATGCATAATAAAGGAGACATCAACCAGCGGTTGGAAGTTTCCTAAACTCCCACCTACACAACCTTAATCTAAACAACCACTTGGGTCGTATCTCTCTCCCTGGCCAGGATGTAACACTTGCCCTAGTTCCACACCCTTCCTAACTTTTGGAAATCCAGATCGATCCTCCACTACTTGGATTCAATAAGATCTCTCTCACCTCTTAATTTTGATGGATCTCCGACCCATCCACCATAAATAACATGATCCGCCTATAACCTTTGCTGATCAATACCAACATTCCATTGCTAGCCAAACTCAAGGATCGCCCAACTCCTGAAACCCTAAAGAATGCTCTTAAAATCTTAGCAATCTGATAATCCAAATCACCTCCACGATACTATGCCAATTCCCCGATTGCTTATGTTGGCGGTTAAAAACCATATCCTTTGCCCTGAACTAACGAATCTTCACCCCCAGTTTCCATTCTCAAAGAATCATTGAATCCTAATCAACTGCAAACTGAGAAAATATAAAACTCCCCTAACATTTCCCATGACCAAACAACTGACGCAACCGACACCACCATCTCCCTGCTACCGCTCCTTTCCTAGCAACGGTAGTGTTTATACCCCACAGTTCTTCCATAGGCAACTACCGCTCCTACCAGAAAAAAAAATACAAAAACCACTGAACCCTGGCAATACTATAGAACTATCCCACTGAATCCTGACCAAAGATCTTCCACACAATACCTCTGAACCGATTCAACCAAAAACCAGAATAACAACCGAGCACATTGGAACCCGCTACACGAGATACAACCCCTCAATAACCCACTAATTATTCAAGGCATGCAAAAGACATAAAACAATTCTCGAAGATATATCCAAACAATAAAGGATAATTAAACCAAAGATAACTCTTACCCAAACCAATATAAAATACCAAGTAACATGAATACTGATAACAACAGAAAAGAACGTAAACAAAACATACCCACAAAATCACCCGCTAGAGCACGGGCCTCCCCTACCTAACACTACAATAACCAGATCCTCTCTGCCGGGGCTCCTATCCTACCCTCACGACTATTAGATATCCATAACATAGTCGAAGCAGGTGCACTCACTGCTCCTGCCCTCCTCATCGGATAAACGACCCTTTTGCGCCCCACTTGGTTGCAGAAAAAGCATAATGAGCTTGCCCCCTAAGGACAATCCCAACTAACATGATCAATCCTACTATACTTGTAGCAATCCATACCTCTAGAACGACAAGCTCCATTGTGTAGTTTCACGCATGTGCCGCACTGACCTCGTGTCACACCCCCAAATCGGAACTGGGGAAACGTTCGGGGGCGGAGGATGTCATGTACAGTATCATAACAATGCACAATAGTAAACAAGAAACAACATCATCCATTGCATTAATAATATAATTAATTCAAGTGTGTTTTGTGTATAGTTTGAAAGACACCAAAATATGAATTAAAATAAAAGGCGAGTCTCAAATGAGCTCCGTCTTCTAAAAACCTGGTGTCACACCCCAACACCGGAACGGCGAAAACGTTCGGGGGCGGAGGACGTCATGTTTAGTATCACAAGAAATGCATAATAGTAAGCAAGTAATGAACAACCATTTCATTAGAAAGAAAGTGTTTACAATGTTTGTGTTCACAAAACATAGAGTACGTAAGCAAATAACAAAACAAGACTTGAAGCTATACTGCTCCATCTTCTAAATTCCCAGAACGTATACATGTCTACTAGTTACCTGAGAATACAAGTTATTTCACTACAAGAAAAAAGGCCTTTTACGACGCGCAAAATACGACGCTCATTGATCTATGTTACGCAAGAGAGAGTGACATTAAAAAAATGTCATCTCTTCAAAAAATTTAAGTATATATGTCGCGTTTTATTGAGTGCCCTTAGAGTTAGTGTCTAATGTAAAAAACTTAAAAACACGGAGGGCACTTAATGTAAAATGTGCGCCGTCTCAAAATGTCGCATTATAATTTTAGTGAAAGGCGCGCATCTCTTCACAAAAATCGAGGTTACTAACAAAATATCTAACACTCACTATTCATCAGTCACTTCACTCTCTACTACGATTCTATCGACAGTGAGACCTCGACTCGCTTTCCCTTGCAGACAACGTCTCCTCCTCCGATCGTTAGGTTACTTCTCTGGCTGATTTCGCCTCGCCGACGACCGTGGGTTCAACTGACATCATTGGAGACTGCTAAAATTTACGTGCCCTAGGTCCGATTAAGGTGTTCCTGTTGAACCGATCATCGACCCAAGTGAGCTTCCCGGTTGGCCATATAACGTTGTAACAGAAGAGAAAGAGCAGAAGAAAGTCGAGACAAGGGGAAGAAGCGCCTGGTAGCCATGAATCTGATGCTAAGTTGAACACATTCAAGGGTTTCTCACCTACTGAAGCTTCTCAAGTCGAACACAAGGTAAAATCTCAAGCTTCTCAAGTTATATGTAATGTTTTTATCCCCTTCTTTCATCTTGCGAACATTTTCTCTACTTTTTATCCCAAACTTTCACCTTGTTCTCAAGGTGAAGAAAGGATTGGCTAACCGTGTATATATAATGACAGTTGCCTAAGAAAAGAGTCGAAAAATCCCTCAAAATACTCTTAATCAAACTCCCCTGTGAGATGTTTCTCTTCAGGTTCTTCGAACCCTGGTCTGGTAGAACATAATTTTTTATGTTTTCTGATTGTACTTATGAAATTATGAAATCATGTTGTATCTTTCATTTCGATTGGGGGTATGTATGGACGATTTGTAATAGGGATTGAGATTATGAAATCATGGTTGAAGCATTCATTAAACCCTAAATGTAGATGTTTGAGTCTAGATTTATTTTTTAACTGTTGAGAAATTCTACAAGGACACTTGATCTTCTTAAGAACATAGAAAAAAGTTCTAAGTTGTTTCACTTAATTAGTCAAAAAGCATCTTATTCTGGAACCAAAAGACTAGTTAGAGCATATTAAACATTGAAAGTGTATGTATTTATGAAATCAGCCATTGATTCATTTTGCATTTTGATCATCACACAACCTCTTTGATAGAAACCAAAATCCAATAACAGATAAATGAAACTCAAATATGAGATATATAGATCTAGGAAGCTATTTGATTACTAAATGGAAATAAGAACAAATCAGAAAGGAAATCCAAATGATTATCCTCCTGCCCTAATCAGAAAAGTTCTCTCAAGAGAAACTTCCTGCCCAAGCTAAAGTCGATACTCAAAGTTACAAAATACTAAATGATTCAATACTCTTAAGAATTAAAAATCTATAAAAAGCTTGCCTGTTTGTTTAAAGCATCCAAAGTTTCTTCATTGAGGTCATTACCAGCAGTGATTCCAATCTTTCCAAACCTCGGAACTCCAAATTCCATTCCAATTGTTTCAAAGAACTTTCTTTTGTCACATGAAAGATAAGCAAGATCACCAAAATCCAACCGAAATCCCCTTGCTTTATACCTATACAAATAAATACATCAATTAACATATTAATTATTATCATTAAAGTTTAAACCTTGTGTATCATAAAATAGAAAAAGACAATAATACCCTAGATCATTTAGTGCTAGAAGAACAACACAGAAGTTAGGAACACCACTCTTCATCACTTAGGAAAAAAAATTATCTGATAAGTGTTTGCTGACATGCAACCTACGTGGCATGTACTTGGCAAATTATTAAAAGGTTAAGGTCATATAATAACTCACGTATTTGTACTTTCTTACATATATTTTTTAGTTAAAATACTTCATGCCTCAAGTATTTTATGCAAAAAAAAAATAATCCCTGTCAATTTTCATCACATACAAAAAATTTCAGGAGTGAAAATGTAACACCCAATGCACAAAGACCAAATTACCCTTTGCCTAATGCCTACCTTTTCTTATGACTACCTTCAGCAGTTTGTTTTGTTTCAATAACAGTGCTACGTAGGGATGTTTCTGCATAAGAGCAAAACAGAAAGCACACAATATTACAATTCGGTCCCTCCACTTTTCCCTTGTTTTCAAAGAAGGTCCATTCTTTATCACATTCTCTATCAATACCACCATCTTGAAGTAGAGGCTTGTAAATAATGATATACTCATCAGACTTATCATATTCAATTTTCAAATAGGTGCATAATTTGCAAAAAAAGACAAACACAAAACTGCTAGCTAAAGAAAATTCTGATTTTATTGCAACAAATCTTCTAGCTACAAACAAACAAAACATTCATCTCATCTTGTTAAAAATAAAGTCGATTCTTTGCCTTAATACAAAGCCAATTAATAATTGTTCATGTTTGTATATCAATAACAACTCTTTATTAGTTGATTGTACTAAGATATAACACCAATAAACATCAACCACTAGACAATTCAATTCAACAGTGGAACAGGGAACCAAAATAACATTGTGATCCGGAGGTTTAGGAGGTATTAATTCCCCTAAAGCATACAAACCTCTGTATGAAGAATGAACTAACTCTATCTGTTTTTCCAATTGGACTCCGAAGCTGTACAAGGCTTCATTTGTTAAGCCTCCTATTAGCCCCTTAGATGGATCATTGACTCCTTGCGTGGAGATATCTGAAGTTGATTTAACTTCACTGACAAACACCCATGTACCAATCTCAGTAGAGAAGAGTAGTTTAATCTTACACCTATGCTTATCAAGGTAGACCGAGTTATAAATAGATGGCAAGGAGATTGCAGGTACAATCAATCCTCCTGAATTGGAGTATTTTGCTTGCATGTGGGTCGATGAAAACAGAAAGCACACAATATTACAATTCGGTCCCTCCACTTTTCCCTTGTTTTCAAAGAAGATCCATTCTTTTGGCTAATGGCTACTTCCAAACATACATACATACATAATACATAGCCACACACATGTTCAATTCTTTTGGTCTCTCACACCTTTCTAAAACCAAAATATATACACCAACTTATCTTACTATCTTGTTTTATGAATATTAGTATTAAACCACTTTACAATGTTTATTTACAGCCAAGGGTCAGATTCAAAAACTACATTAAAACATGGGTTCTTAAATAATTATAATTTGTATAAACATGAGCATGCCTAATAAGGCAAGCCTATCTTCAACTTCTTTTCTGTACATCTGTATCAAACCACTGCCATCTGTAACTTGAAGCTTCCCATTTAACATTGTCTTGTATTCATCATCTGTAACTTGAAGCTTCTCATTAAACATTGAAAGTGTATGTATTTATGCTTCTAACTATTTTTGCTTGTAGGACTATTGGCAAGAGGATTAAAAGTGCATTGATCTGGGTGGTAACTATAGCTGTATGTGGCTTGGTGCTGTGCATATTATATGGTTAGTATCTCCTCCAATTATTAATTTATTCTTACAAGAAACATTTTCACTTATGATCAAATGCAATTAGGAGTAGAACCTAATTTTAGTCATTTAGAAGGTTGATGTCCCTGGTTTCCCATGCAAGTAGGTATGATGGGCACTGCCAAAAAAATTAGCTTACATGGCAAAAATTACTATTCTAGCTTTGCATTTTGTATACTTATAATAGGATTGATGAATGAGATGTTTCTAGGCTTTGACATAATCTGACTGTGGTTTGTACACTAAATGTTGTTCGTTAATTTTTTTCATAATTGTGCATTGCAATATGCATATAGTTACAATGAGTTACAATTTTTTTGTTACTTGCTGCAGGCTCAAAGGGTGATAAAGCAACAGTTTCTGCTATAAATTACACTGATATTCCACATACTCAGGTAAGAAAAGGTATTTATTTTTAATCTATCTATTTTTTAGGGTACATAAGTTTTTTATTTTTCATTTTCTAATATAGATTCTATTATATTATTTTGATTAAAAATTCACTTTTGTGAATATTCGTTTAAAATATCCAAGCCTTTTTAACTTAACATTAAAAACAATCAAAAGCCTAACATATATTGTACATACTCTACAATAAATACATATAACATATAGCTCAACAGAATGAGATTAAAAAGAATGTCATCCAAAAAGCTTCTTGCTACTCTACAAGCAATACATATAACACCTGCACCTCTTCTTTTCTAACAGATCCATCATGTTCACCCTTTAACAGGATTCATACAAATCAATTCAATCATATTATAACAAAAACAATAATTAATCTATAACTAAAGTTATTACAGATTCTAAAAACAACCTTGAGAAACAGAGAGTTTACCTGTGATGAAAATTTTATAACAAAAACAATAATTACTCACCCTTTCACAGGATTCATACAAATCAATTCAATCATCTTTAAATAATAATAAAATGATAATTAATCGACTTGTGATGAAAATTTTACTAACCTCAATCTGCCACATTAAATCAGGAATGGAAACACCACTATAAATTAACCAACAAACATAAATATTTATACATTTGTAGAAACATCAACTCATTAACCAACAAAGACAGAAGAGAAAGAAAGAAAGAAAAAAACAACAAAGAACAGCCATACCTATAGGAAGTTCTTATGCAGTATTAATCACAATTAACATCAAACATAAATATTTATACATTTTTAGAATGTAACTGTCAACTGACAGTTAATACCTAATTTTAAACAGATTGACCACCCAAGGGTAAAAAGGTCAAACCCATAAATTATGAAATAACGGGTTTGCAGGTGGTTTTGTGCTGGACACCTGTTTAGCCCATTTCTAACTTTAAAATTTCTGCAAAAAAGATCATATTCAAAATTTTAAAAGTATTTCTAATTTTCAAATTTCTGTAAAAGTTCATAAAATTTTATAACAAACACATAAAAATATTCAAACAAGCTGAAAAAGTAACTGGATGCTGAAAAAGTAAATGATAACCTATACAGTTTTGTTCCCTGCTTCAGTTTTGTCACTGTACAGTTTTGGCCCATGTACAATTTTTTTTTCCCTGTATAGTTTTGGCCCTGTACAGTTTTGTTTTTGCATAGTTTTTGTCCCTAAACATACGTAATCATTATTGCTTTAAATGGTAAATAATTATGTAGGTTGGCAACAAATGTTTAATGGATAAATCATGGATTTCCTCTAGTAGATTATCAAATGCATATGATGAAGGTGTGAATGCTTTTCTAGAGTTTGCACAAACTAATAATCCAAAGTTAGATGTTATTCCATGCCCTTGTGTAAATTGCATCAATTTGTGTCACCACTCAATTGACAATGTCCGTTATCATTTGTTTGCCCACGGCTTCGATGAGAATTATAAGATTTGGTCTTTCCATGGAGAAAAACAACCCAATAGTGATTCTAGATGCCCTAACAATTCCATTCCTCCTTATGCTATTTATACAAAGGATATGCTTCATGATGCCTTCAAATACGTAGACGATGAACCTGATTCGTTGAAATCACTTCTTGAAGAGTGTGATAAGCCACTTTATGTAGGGTCAAAGTATAATGCACTTAGTGGATTATTGAAATTCCAACATTTGAAGGGTCAATTTGGATGGTCTGATGCTAGTTTTGATGCTTTGTTGTCTGTCCTAAAAGATATCTTACCATCAAACAATACCATCCCTAGCTCGATATATGAGTCCAAGAAGTTGCTAAAAGGAGTAGGTCTACAATATGAGAAGATTCATGCATGTGAAAATGATTGTGTTCTATTCTGGAAAGAACATAAAGATGCTTCTCATTGTCCAACTTGTGGCACTTCTCGTTGGAAGAAGAATTCCAAAAATGTACCTTCAAAAGTTTTGTGGTATTTTCCTATCATCCCTAGATTTAGAAGAATGTTTTCAATACCACAAATTGCTCATGACTTAACTTGGCATGCACAAGGTCGGGTCAATAGTGGGAAGCTTACTCATCCTCGCGATACCCCTTCTTGGAAGCTTGTTGATAACACGTGGAAAGAATTCGGACAGGAAAAACGAAATCTTAGATTAGCCTTGTCTGCTGATGGTATCAATCCACACAAGTCATTAAGTTCCAAGCATAGTTTTTGGCCAGTTATCCTAATAACATATAATCTACCCCCTTATTTGTGTATGTCAAGAAAATTCATGATGTTGACTCTGTTGATATTCGGGCCAAACCAACCTGGTAACAATATTGATGTCTACTTGGCACCATTGATAGAAGATCTAAAGCTCTTGTGGGAAACTGGCGTTGAGACTTTTGATTCTCATAAGAAAGAATACTTCAATTTAAGAGCAATATTACTTTGGACTATAAGTGATTTTCCCGCGTATGGTAATCTTTCGGGGTGTGTTACCAAAGGTTATTATGCTTGTCCAATATCTTCAAAGAATACTTGTTCACAATGGTTGCCAAAGTCCAAAAAAGTATGCTTCCTTGGGCATAGAAGATTCCTACCACTTGAACATCCTTTTCGCAAAGGAAAAAAACATTTCAACAATCAACAGGAGCACGATTTTATGCCATAACCATCATCAGGTGAAGAGATTTATGACTATCTGGCGGGATTTGAGACTACATGGGGTAAGAAGATAAAGCCAAAGAAGGTAGTATCAAAGAAGGTAGGATCAAAGAAGATAAAGTTAAAGAAGATAAAGTCAAGGAAGGGAGCATCAAAGAAGGAAACGCCAAAGAAGGAGAAGACAAAGAAGAAAAAAGAAAGTATCGACGAGAGATCTAAATTTTGGCATAAAAAGTCGATTTTTTTTTGAACTTGAATATTGGAAGAAGTTGCATGTTCGCCATCAGTTAGATCTCATGCACATAGAAAAAAATGTGACCGAGAGTGTTTATGGGACAGCGTTGAATTTGCCTCACAAGACGAAGGATGGATTAAAAGCACGACAAGATCTTGAAGCGTTGGGCATCAAGACTGAATTACGACCTGAACCAAAAGGGGATCGACATTGGCTTCCGCCTGCCAAGTACACATTGAATTCCGTAGAGAAACATATATTTTATGAAACCCTGTCTAACATAAAAGTTCCTTATGGGTATTGCTCTAATTTCAAGAATCTTGTGTCGGATGATGTTTCAAAGATGAATAATTTGAAGTCTAATGATTGCCATGTACTAATGCAACAACTTCTTCCATTTGCAATCAAAGGGGTGTTAGATGTGAAGGTGCGGAGAACAATCCTAAGCCTGTGTTATTTTTTCAATGAGTTGTGTAGTAAAGTTGTTGATGTTAGTAAGCTAGGCAAGTTGCAAAGTGACATCGTATTAACATTATGTTTGTTAGAGAAGTACTTTCCTCCTTCATTTTTCGATGTCATGACTCACTTGATGGTACATTTAGTTAGAGAGGTGAGGTTGTGTGGCCCGGCTCATTTTAGGTGGATGTATCCATTTGAGAGATACATGAAAACACTTAAAGGGTATGTAAGAAATCATCATCGACCCGAGGGTTGCATTTCAGAGTGTTATGTGGCAGAGGAGGCCTTAGAATTTTGTTCAGACTACTTAAAAAACAAGAAATCAACTGGCAATCCTCATGAGCGTGTTGATGAAAGAATCCGCAGTGGCAAGCCTTTATCAAAGGCTACAATTGATGCTGTAGATGCTCAGTTACTTGATCAAGCTCATCTTTATGTATTACGAAACACTGCTGTTGTGGAGCCGTATATAGAGTAAGAATTACATGAAACTATATACTCTTATACCATTATCTATCATATAAAACATTCTTTTAACTTGTAATACACTTTAGGCAACATATGTTGGAATTGAAGGATCTGAACCCCCGTCATGCTCGCAAGAGTACATGGTTGCAGAGCCAACATAGTCGGACATTTATTAGTTGGTTTAAGAAAGAGGTTTGTTTTTAAAATAAGATTGTTAGAATTACAATATTTTTAATTATTTTTTTGAATTACATTAATTATATATTTTTCTATTAGGTTGGAAAACGTTTGGCTAACGGGGAAGATATTTGTGATGATGTTCGTTGGTTGGCCGGTTTTGCCATAAATGAATATCATTTTCATACAACATATCGAGATGAGTCTAGAACAACTCAATGCAGTGGAGTGTCTTTAGTTGCACATACCATGCAGATTGCTAGTGCAAAAGACTCCAATCCTGTGTATGGTGCTGTAACTTACTTCGGCCGTATAAAGGAGATATGGGATCTTAATTATCACATGTTTAGTATTCCTGTATTCATGTGTGATTGGGTTGATAGTCGTGGAGTAAAAAAGGATGATTTAGGATTCACGGTAGTTAACTTTGATAGGCTTGGTCAAAAGTCTGAACCCTTCGTATTAGCTAGTCAAGTCAAACAGGTTTTTTATGTTCAAGATCAACAAGATGAGAATTTGCATGTTGTTGGATTCACACCTCATAGGATGTACAAGTATGGATCAAATGGTGAAACTGATGATATGTTGGAATTTGATGTTACTTTTGATTTAACATAAGACTCCGCTTTATTAGACCTTGATGATGATTTTTTATGTACGCGTCCGGATGGCGAGGGCATATTAGTTTAAATATTTTTTTTGCAGAATAATAAAGTTTTTGGTATGTTTTTATTTCAGATTTTGAATGTGATTAATCAATGTCCAACTACAACAAATAACAACGTACTTAATTTAATTTGAATCTTGTTGAAACAGGTTGTGTTTTTGTGACATGGAATCAGATTCAGCTTCTGATCACGAGGACTCCAAACAAAGAGGTCCGACAACAAAGACAAAAGCTAATTAAGTGAAGCTTGTAATAACTTACAATAAAAAAGGTGTCCCGGTTGGAAAGGAAGCCACAAAACTGTCTACTTTTGAGGGTTTGGTTGCAAGAACAATGGTTCCCATAACATATGACTCGTGGCTGGAAGTTGGTGAGGAAGTAAGGGAAGGATTATGGCAATATGTTTTGGTAAGTCTCTGTTTTCTTCCTGTTATTACCTTTGTTCAGATCTGTTTTTGTCCCTGTTCAGATTTGTTTTTGAACCAACCTTTTTTTATGTTTCAGGAAAAGTTTGTAGTTGACCCAAAGAGCCGGAAGCAAATTCTCCAATCGATCGGGAAGAAGTGGAGAAACTTCAAGCATTATCTATATGCCAAGTTCATTAAGAACCGAAGTAAAGATCCCAAGGCAAATCTATTCAAACCTCCAAAAGATTATCCGTTTATAAAGAAAGAAGATTGAAAAGTTTTTGTATCCCATAGAGTTACAAAGAAGTGGGAGGTTTGTTAAACTTTTCTTATATGCGTTTTTAGTTACAATTTTAATGTTTGTATTTATAATTTTAATGTTTCTAATGCAGGAGAAAAGTATGAAAGCTAAAAATACTCGTGCACATCATAAATACAATCATCGTTTGAGCAGAAAAGGATATGTTGGACTCATTAATGACATTGTATGATTCCCACTGAATATTGATTATTTTATTTGTATATATTTATGTTAATTGATTTTGTTATTCTTGATAATTTAGATGCAAGAAACCGGCAAGACGGAAGAGGAGATTGATAGGACAGTGCTGTGGAAAAAAGCAAGAGAGTTGAAGACAGGAGGATACGATGCAGATGTGAAGACGATTGTTGATAAAATTGTAAGTTTCATTAATTCCCAAATATATAAAAAAAACATAACATTTGTCCCATTTTATTTTTCTAACATTTGTCCCATTTTATTTTTTTACAGGATGAGCTTCAGAAATCGGGAAGCTTTGGAGAGGTTACATGTGGAACACATGATGTGCTTACAGAGGCGTTGGGTACTCAGGAACAACGTGGGCGTGTACGAGGGATGGGTAGATTTATAACGCCACAGCAATACTTTTATTTACCCAAGAATGTTAAGTATTACTTGGAGATTGAGAACGAGAGGGTGGATAAACGAATAAACAAACTTGAAGATGACTTGGAGAAACTAAAAAGAGGTGTACTTAATGTTTCTGAAGCTGCAAGTTGCCAAATAGGGGGCGTCATTGAAGATTTTGAAAAACAACCACAGAATGAATCACTTGTAAGTCCTTGAAGACAATTATGAAAAATATATTTAAATAATTTTCTTTTTCTACAAACTAACATACTATATTTTGCAGGATAATTCATGTCTTCTTGCGGTTGAATTTGCTGCAAATGTGGTTGCTAAAGGAACCATAATGAAAGCATCGGGTATTTTGAAATATATTTGCATTATTATTATTTATATATTTTCATTTTTTAGAAGATTGAATCTTAATTATTTTTTATGTTTATGTAACAGATGAAAACATTGAAGTTATGATTGAAACAATTTTGCAAGGAGAAGCTTTAGTACCCTTTCCACTTGAAGAGGAGTTCATTGTGAAGGTCAAAGATGCACTGGGACACATACTAAGCAGGCCAAGACACTTAGTTATTCGATGCTCTGACCTGGTAATAATATTTGAACATATTTTCCCTTGGTTATCTTAATTTTTCTGATATTTGAGTGAGTTCTTAATTTTTTTGCTAATACTATTTGTATTTTTTATTGCATTTGTAGGGAAAGGTGGTGGCGAAATCTGTGAAAAAGCATGCAACACCAGTGAAGAAAGCTACAACACCAGTGAATGAAGATGTAACACCAGTGAAGGAAGATGCAACACCTCCAAAAGAAGAAATAGGAAGTAATAAGAAAGAAAAACAACCATGTGATATGGAAGGAGGGAATGATGTGGAAGAAGGGAATGATGTGGAAGAAGTACTGATTGGGATAGAAAAGAAGATTAAAAAGGAGAAACAAAATGTGACCGTTCAAAGAAGGTGGACCAGAGCACAGATGAAGACAAGGATAAGGATTGAGAACAGTAGTATTTTGAAAATGACTGCAATGATGGCTGATGGACAAGTTACAAAGGTTGATTCTATAAGAGTGCAGAGTGAGAATGATCTTTTTGGGTACGATAGTTACACGTACTTAACTTGGGATGATTTTGAAGCAGTTCTTACAATGGATGAGCTAACTGGTGCTGTTATTGTGTCTTATATGATGTAAGTGCAAGAAATTTAATTTAAATAACAATGTGTCTTAAAAAAATGTTTAATGAATTTAGTGTTTGTATGATAACAGGGTGTTGTTTAACAAATTGAAGTATGGCTCCCCAGAAAGAGACCATGGAATTTGCTTTGTGAACCCGACAGTAATCTCACCAAGTACGCGTAAAGGGAAATCTAAGAATATTGACGATGCAAGCAGAGGTTTAGCAGATCGATTGTCTAAAAGAAAGGGAAATGACATCATCTTTATGCCCTACAATCCTGGGTATTGTTATTTGACATTTTATTTTTAAAATGACTGCAATTATGTTATTTGACATTTTATTTTTTTTTTTTGTGGTTTTTGTAGAAGACATTGGGTATTGGGTGTACTAGACATGAAATCGGATACTTGCTATTATCTTGATTCCTTGAGCTCTGGCAATTTCAATATGCAGTTGAAGCAAATTGTTGATTCGTAAGTAATATAAATTATCAAAACACTTGATGTGAGTACAATAAACACATATTTGTTAATGTTTTTTTATAGGGCAATGGTTTTGTACACTACACAAAGTGGATCCAACAAAAGGGTTAAACTAAATCGGGTTAATGTTACGGTCAGCACTTAATTCCTTATTGAAATTGTAGTTTTAACTTTATTTTTTGGATCAATTGAAATGATCATTTTATATGTAACTTTGTAGTGTCCAGTTCAGCCCGGATCTACCGAATGTGGCTACTACATGCTAAGGTTCATGAAGGAGATAGTGGAAGAAGGAATTGAAGTGTTGGTCAAAGACAATGTAAGGATATAGCATTCTACTTTCATTACTATAATTTATGGCATCCTTACTGTTAAAATATAGCAACTTACTGTTACAAAATATTTTAATATGCTATTTTTTATTAATAAAAACAATATGCAAATGTTTTCACAGATCGGGGATGGCAAAGCTGAGTACACAACTGCTGATATCGATGAGATACGTGAAGAATGGTCAACGTTTGTTACAGGCTTCATTTATCGATGATATGTATGGTCTTTTGACAATGTATCCGCAAAACAATGTTATGGTTAACCACTAATGCTAGGTATGGTCTTTTGACATGTGTAATGCTAGGTAGTCTTTTGAGACACATGTACAATTTTTTGCTAACTTTTAGTAATGTTACTTAAGGTAACATGTAGTTACAACTTAGGTAATTCAACATATATGTAAAGTTTTGGTATATTTGACGTTTAGATGAAAATGAATGTTTTGGTATATTTGTCATTTATTATGTGTATTCACGTTGTAAATGTGTGTTGTAAATGCACGTCGTAAAAACGTCGTAAAGGCGCGTAGTAAAAACGAGAGACGTAAGGTTACGACATGCGAATGAGCGTCATCTTCCTTTATGACATGGCCTTCCTTGACGCGCATTGCGTATCATAAGAGCGCGTCGTCTCTAGACGACGCGCATTTGAGCGTCATCTTCGTTTATGACATGGCCTTCCTTGACGCGCATTGTGTATCATAAAAGCGCGTCGTCTATAGATGACGCGCATTTGCACGTCGTCTATCTTTATGACATGGCCTTCCTTGACGCCCATTGCGTATCATAAGGGCGCGTCGTCTCTAGATGACACGCATTTGCACGTCGTCTATCTTTATGACACGGCCTTCCTTGACGCGAATTGCGTATCATAAGAGAGCGTTGTAAATGCGCGTCGTAAATGGGCGTCGTAAATGCGCGTCGTCTATCTTTATGACATGGCCTTCCTTGACATGCATTTGCGCGTCGTCTGAGCCTTTTACGACGCGCAATGAGCGTCGTAAAAGGCCTTTTTTCTAGTAGTGTTTGGAAAGAACTGATCAACAATTAAGCTGGCGAGTTCATATTATTTTAGTGATGTAACTAAGTTGTAGAAAGTTTAGTAAGATGTAGTAAGTTGTAAGTTTTGTTTATAAAAGTTCGTCTTTTCCTCCAGAAAATCCTATATTTCCTACTTTGATGAAGATAAGTAAAAATGACTCTACAATCCTTTCTATGAGTACTAAATGGATACAAGTTATATAGAACACAGAGTAAACAAACAATCAATTGTGTGTATCTGCCATAAGCCCACAACTAAACAAGGAACAGGAAATGAGGCGGATGACACACATCCCATTGGTTGTTAGATCATCGTTGTATATAACCCTGGTGTATTCACTTGGTACGCACGGAGTTAACTGCAATAGTTCCTTTATATTTGAATGAAAAGATCCTTTAAGAAAACCATTATTTCTTATAATAAAATATTGACCATAGTGGTTCCTTCTATAATAACTGTAAGGTCCTTGATGGAAGGATCTTCACCACTGATCAATCAAGCATAAGAAAACAAAGAAGAAATGGAGTAGAAGATTAATGAAACTGAGCTTGCATACGATTAATCACTTGAAATCGTCTAATACAACTCAGGAACTGAAAGGTAATGAAAGTACAACTATGTTTAACTCTTACAACCTAACACCTATATATACTTACTAGGACCGAAAACTGGTTTTCGGTCATACCTTGACCAAAAACCTTCCTAGACTGAAAACATCAAGCATACACAAAACAACTCCAAAATACATTGACAAATGCCCTAACTCATCCATACATTGATGCCTAGCCCAAACCATATATATGTTGGCCCTTCAATAACTTAGTTTATACTAGCTATATATACTCTAATATCGAACAGATAGTTAGTTGTATGAATCTGCCCTAAGCCCACAACCAAACAAGGAATAGAGAATGAGGCGGAAGGCACACATCCAACTATCTATCGGATATTAATTATATATAACCTTAGATGTATAAAATAAGGTATTGTAGAGTTAACTACCTAAGGTCCTTTAAAAATGATGGTTTAATAAAATGGATTAAACCCTTTACTGGTAACTTTCTAGTTTTGTACACCAAATGTTCTATTTGAAAAGTATGCTTTGTTTTAGAAAACCGTGCATTGAATTCGTGTCCTGTTACCTGCCCCATACCTGGTACCCCTTATGATGACATAATGTATATGGAACATATATATAACTAAGATCAATGGATAATAGGCTGGGTGAATCCGCTCTAAGCCCACAACCAAACAAGGAACAGGAAATGAAGAGGAAAGCACACATCTTATTACCTGTCGGATCCTAGTAATATATATATATATATATATATATATATATATATATATATATATATATATATATATCCCTTGATGTATACATTAAAGAATGAAGCGGAAAGCGTACATAGTACTTGCTTGTTGCTTTTTGGGGGTTCTTGTGTTGTTCGCTTCTTCTTCCTCTTGTTCCCCGACTTCTAATTATAGTCCTTTCCCTTTGATGGCTCGGGAACGAGGACTTTTACACCATGGCAGACTCCATGGTCAATGAGTCGCTCGGCCAGGCGTTTGGCGCTATCAAATGTGGCTAGGTTAGAAGACAATACATCTCCTTGGATCGGGGCAGTTAGACCCTAGATGTATCTTTCTATCTTCTTGCTCTCTAGGGTAACCATCCCGAAGCATAGTGCTACCAAGTAGCTACACCTGTTAGTGTAGGCCACTATGTCTGAGCCGACCATTGTGAGCTCCCATAGTTCTTGTTCTAGCTTTTGTACTTCACCCCTTGGGCAGTACTCTTCCAGCATTAACTCTTTTAAGTTTTCCCAACCTATTGAGTTAGCCACTGTTAGGGTTAGTGACTTAACATGGCTGTTCCACCATGTCAGGGCTTTGTTGGAGAAGGTGCAGGCAGTAAACATCATCTAGCTCCCTTTTGGGCACGAACAGGTTTTGAAGACTGAATCCGGTTTCTCGAACCATCGCATCAAAGCGATGACTCCACCATTTCCATTAAAGGATTTGGGTTTGCAGTTCATGAAGTCCTTGTACGAACATTCCCGTGGGTGTCCATGAGTAGCTCCAAGGTTGCTTAAGTGGGTACCGCTACCAGATCCGAAGGTACCACTTTCGCCAAAGTGAGCTAGATCAATTGCCACTGCAGAGGATATCGTTGCGTGGAGAGCAGCAGTATCGAATTGTGGCTGGGGTAGTGGCGGTTGAGTCGGAGTTATCGGAGTAGTGCATCCGATTGATCTGCGAGGAGGCATCTTTGCTAAAAGAATACAACGATGAGATTGGATAAGTCCATAGCAGTGCAGATAAGCCGAAAACTGAAAGACAAGGTTATCCTAGTTCTGAGTGTATTTGGTCCTGACTTCTACAGGGTTCTGGAAACAATTCATAAAAGAGTCTATACCTAATAACCTTTATGAATTTGGAATTGCTATCCTCGAATGAATATATGTTACCTGAATAACTGTTACCAGCTGCATGTAAGAAAATAATCCTATCACGTAATGTGAGCAGTGTTTCCACTAACTCATTAAGTTAACCAATATTATTATTTATTAGTGTGATGTATAAGTTGTTCTGGTTACCTCGGCTGATCTTTCTTTGAAAACTTCTCATGAAATTGCCCTTGTTCCTCCTTGACTCTTCTGTTGACCCCTATGAGGAAGTGGTTACATCTATCTGAGTTTGTCGCAAGAGAATGGATGTGACTAAATAATCTATGAGATTTAAGGTAACTTTATGTGGTGATCCTTATAGAGTCCTTCTATAATTGTACAAAGTATACAAGTTGTATCTAATTCAAGATTAAATAGGCCTTCGAATAGGTGATCCTACTCCAAAACCACAACCAGACAAGGAATAGGTAGTGAAGCGTAGATCACAAATTCTAAGTCTATAAAATCTAAATTATATAAAGCCTTGGGAGTATACGTTGCAAGATTATAGACCTATCCGTAAGGGTCTTTTAAGTTATCACATAACTTATTTAAATAGTGCCTAAAATACTTCTATAGTATTTTAATATAATGTACTTAGTATGTTTCAAAGTTGTTATCGTGTTATAGTATCATAGAATACTCTTATAGTATTCTAATTCTATGTACTTGATCTAGAATTCTCTTGATTGGTGTTAGGTAATTTTTAAGACCGTTGCAACACCACATCACTCCCAAACACATGTCAGTCACATCTCGAATGAATATAGATGATCAGGCTATATTGATCCTAGGTATGATTACATAACTATCCAGGTTTGACCGTAGTGTTCAAACTTTAAATACTTATGTTCTGTTCTTCTTGTGATATTTGTTCTAGTGTATACATGTATAAGCAAGTAGGTATATTTTTTATAACTTATCGTTATACTCTTAAAATATATAATTATCCAGAGCACTTAAGCCCCATTGTATTTATATTTGTATATCTTTTATCGATTGATATACTTAGTTCACTATAAACAATGCTCTCATACCATTCTGTCACACCCCAAAACTGGAACGGCGGAAATGTTCGGGGGAGGAGGATGTCATGTTTAGTATCACAAGGCATGCATCATAGTAAGCAAGTAATGAACAACGATTTCATTAGAAAGAAAGTGTTTACAATGTGTGTGTTCACAAAACATAGAGTACGTAAGCAAATAACAAAACAAGACTTGAAGCTATACTGCTCCATCTTCTGAATTCCCAGAACATGTACCTGTCTACTAGTTACCTAAGAATACAAGTTATTTGGAAAGAGTTGATCAGCAATCAAGTTTGTGAGTTCATAAGATTTTAGTGATGTATGTAAGTTGTAGAAAGTTTAGTAAGATGTAGTAATTCGTAAGTTTTGTTTAGAAAAGTTCGCCTGTTCCTCCAGAAAATCTTATATTTCCTACTTTGATGAAAGATAAGTAAAAATGACTCTACAATCCTTTATATGAGTACTAAATGGATACAAGTTATAAAGAACTCAAAGTAAAAAACAATCGATTATGTGTATCTGCCCTAAGCCCACAGCCTAACAAGGAGCAGGAAATGAAGCAGATGACACACATCCCATTGGTTGTTAGATCATTGTTGTATATAACCCTGGTGTATTCACTTGGTACTCACGAAGTTAATTGCATTAGTTCCTTTATATTTGAATGATAAGATCCTTTAAGAAAACCATTATTTCTTATAATAAAATAGTGACCACAGTGGTTCCTTCTATTATCACTTAGTTTATACTAGCTATATATAATCTAATATCGAACAGATAGTTAGTTGTATGAATCTGCCCCAAGCCCATAACCAAACAAGGAACAGGGAATGAGGTGGAAGGCACACATCCAACTACCTATTGAATATTAATTATATATAACCTTCGATGTATAAACTAAGGTATTGTAGAGTTAACTACCTAAGGTCCTTTAAAAATGATGGTTTAATAAAATGGATTAAACCCTTTACTGGTAAGTTTCTAGTTTTGTACACCAAATGTTCTATTTGAAAAGTATGTTTTGTTCTAGAAAACTATGCACTGAATTAGTGTCATATGACCTGCCCTATACCTGGTACCCCTTATGATGACATAATGTATACAAAACATATATATAGCTAAGATCGAATGGATAATAGGGTGGGTGAATCCTCTCTAAGCCCACAACCAAACAAGGAACAGGAAATGAAGCGGAAAGCACACATCTTATTACCTGTCGGATCCTATTAATATATATATATGTATATATATATATATATATATATATATATATATATATATATATCCCTTGATGTATACATTAAAGAATCATAAGGTTAGAATTATGGTCCCTTTCTACTGAATGTACTAGACCCGACTGTTCTGTTTGTCATTTGAAAAGATGTAAGTTTTCCCTAGTTTATAACTATCTTGACTCGAAAATAGTTTGTATTAACTTTCAAGTGGAACTGTCACTTTATGAAAGTAATTGGAAAATATAAGTACTCAGTTGTCTTATGAATTGAAACTCTGGCGTACTAATTACCTTAAAACATGTTTGTTTTATTAAGGTCATAATGTGGAGGCTAGTTCCCATACTATACGCTCTCCCTGTCAAAATATTCTGGGAACCAAACGCGACCTCAGCAACCAGTTGCTAGTCGTGTAATCCACATTAAGGTTATATGATCATGTATACCCAATAAGTTATCACCTTTTGTTTAGAACAATGTGTTAGTGATTATTGATATAGTTAGATCATGTAAGTGTTCCATGCTATAGCATCTTAGTATGTTCGTTTTGTTATAGTATCTTAGTATCTTCTCTTGTTATAGTATCTTAGTATGTTCTCGTTATAGTATGAACTGAACCCCTAAACTATACCCTCATAGTTTACTAGTATTCTACTTGAACTGTGATTGAAAAGACTCATTTTACTACTAAGTTATGATTGTACTTTAAAGATGGAGTTTTGTTAAACTATAAAGTAACATAACTTTAAAAGAGTTTTTGAAATGTTTTTATCACTTATAAAATACATAAGCAGTCTTTTGAAAGGTGTTTATAACAAACATTTACACAATTATCATTGTGTTCAACTTGTATTCCCCCCTCCCCCTTAAAAGCATTTAAAATAGTTAAAAGATTTATTACGGGGTATGAACTCACCTGATGTGGGTGATTCAAGCGGATACGTGTGTAAGGATGAGAAGCTCCACGAATGAAGTCCCGAGACCTAACGAGTCCTAAATGACATATAATGGCATATACTGACATAAATATAGTGTTTGGAAGCAACGAAGTGCAAGGAAACACCTCACGGGACTAGGAAACTTTCACCAAGTGTTGGAATCACATGTGATTCATCAAAGGAAATTGGAATGGCACTATCATGAGTTTACGGCCAAGGGAGTTTATGGCCGTAAAATCATGGTCAAAGTTGCAAGATGTTTGGTTTGAGGTCCTACAACATCCATTAAGGGTTCAAGGCCTAGGGCTTGCTCATTGGAAGAGTTTAAGGTCCAAACGTGCATGAATATGGAGTTTATGGCCAAGGGAGATCTTGGGCCGTAAACTCATGATCTTCATGGGGAAAGCATGTTTAGATGGTGTATTTCAAGGCTTCCTAGTAGGTATGAAGTATAATGAAGGAATACTTACGATATGGAGGCTTGAAAGGGTTGATTTTGGCCAAGAACACTAGTGTGTTCTTGGTGTTCTTGGTGTTTCTTGAAGATCTAAGAAAAGATGATTTTCATGGATGAATCATGAGGATGAAGCTAGTTAAGAAGGATTAACAACAAACTAGAGAAGAACACTAACACTTTTGAAGATCTAAAATGAGAAGTTGGATGATACTTGAGAGAGAACTCAAGTGTTCATAAGTATTTTAGTGTCAATGTTTGTATAAGTTTGATGGAAGTATTTATAAATTTTTGATGTAAATGTTTGTATCTCCTAGAAAATCCTATATTTTCTACTTATAAATGTTTGATGTACATGTTTGTTCTTTTGTAAAATTGAGTGTTTTTCCCAAGTATGACTATCATTAACAAAAATATAGTTTACATTACCGTTTATGTGAGAAGATCACAATATGAATGTAATGGGAAAATGACGATGTACTGTAGTATTGTATATAGTAACTAGCATTATACTAACTACCTTAAACCACTTATTTAATTAAGGTAAATGTGATGAGATTATAACCATACTTGATTGACTAGTAAAACACGACGATCAAAGACGTCGAAATGGTATGACATTCGCCACCCATTGACCTGCAGGTCCCATTGTAGCTAGCAGCAAGGTGTATGATGGTCAATCGCTTATAGATCTATACACAAATTCATGCTCTCCCTCCATGTAACTCTGGTTACAAAACGTGACACAACAGTATATTTCCATGCCATGAAGTAGTTGCTCACATTAATGTTATAGTGTTCTTGTATTTGTATAGTATGTTCTCTCTGTTCTAGTGTATTGTATGTTCCTCCCTGTTTCTCGTTATAGTATGTTCTTTCAGTTTCTCGTTATAGTATGTATGAACTGAATCATGTATGAACTGACTCTTGTATGTTTCATTATTCTAGAAATAGTGAGTAGTATTCCTCTAAACTATACCCATTATAGTTTACTAGTAATGTTGTTTGAATGACTGTTCATGTATGTACACCTTTGCTACCCAAAGGTATTGAACTGATGTGATAACTTTTATATCTATACATACATAATATATAACTAAGATTTAAACAACACTTGGACAAACAACCGATACCCTAAGTCCACAACCAAACAAGGAACAGGAAAGAAAGCGAGTTATCAGTCCTAAGCCCTTTCAACCTTATTTATATAACTATATCTATATAGACATGAATTTGACCATATATAAGTTTAAAATAGTTTGATAAAGAGTTTAGCATATATAAAAGAGTTTTAACATATAAAAGATGTTCTAACCATTTGAATGGTTATAGATGCCTTTATGTTAGTTTATAAAATGTTTTGAAATAGTTTGTTTGATAACACAGTTTTGAAGTATAAGAAATCCACTTGTTTGATAGTTATAAATCACATGTGATTGATACAATAACTATAATGTTTTCTACTTGTATTCCCCTCCATAAAAGCATTTAAAATCATTTAAAAGATAAGTTTAGGGGTATGAACTCACCTGTAGTGAGTGATTCGAATGTAAGATCGATATAGGATGCTAAGTGTCAAGTGAAGTCTCGAGAACAAACGGATCTTATTAAGCATATAATGACACATATATGTATATAATTAGTGTATATAACAACGAATCATGTTAGGGAACAACCTTAAGGACTAGGAAACACTTGGAAAGAAGTGTTACAATCACATATGATTGTACTAAATGTGTTCACGGCCACACAAGTGTGTGTTTACGACCTAGATGTGTTCACAGCCAATGAGTTTACGGCCAATACATGAAATAGCTAAGGTTTACAGCCAAGACTTGAAAGGGTTCACTGGTATAACATAAATCAAGAAGGTTTTAGGGCCATGCAAGGGTTTACGGCCGTAAAATCTTGATGTTCTTGCTAAAATGGTTGTTTCTTTTATGCTAATCAAGATCTTCTAATAGATAACTAGTATATGGAAAGGATACTTACGATTTGGATGCTTGAAAGGGTGTTTACGGCCAAAAGAAACTAGTGTGTGTTCTTGAAGATCTAACCCCAAAATAAGATGAATTCACGGATGAAATTATGGGGTTTTACTAGATCAAGAAGGATATCAACTTATAAAATGAAAGAATCACTTACAAATTTGACGAGAAATGGAAGTGTTCTTGATGATACTTGAGATAGAAATGGGTGTTCTTGAATCGGAGATATGAGAAGTGAAGAAAAATGAAGGAATATCATACTTAAGAGACTAGTTCACGGCCAAACAAGAGCTTTGAGCCGTAAGCTCTAGTTTACGGCCGTAAACTCCATATGATGGAGTTTTCCGGCTTGACTGCAACACAATGAACTTTAGTAGATACTTACTAACACCCAATCCTTGAATGTACTCAGATTAGAACACTCAAACTGACCCTTAACAATGCTAAATAATAGAAGAAACAAGTCTGACTTTTGTTTGAATTAAATGGCTTTACAACATAGAAATTTCGGGTTGTCACACCCCGAACCTGTTGGCCACCTAATCGTTGATCCGAAGTCTTGGGTCTTTTCCTGGGACCCTCTCTTGCATACACCTGATCTGATCCAATCTTTCCTGGGTGCTCCAAATCGATCTCTCACTCGCATCATGAAATACTGCGAGCTCCAACGATAGCCATAACCTCAGCACGGATCACACCCAAGCACTTATCCAAGATCTCCAGAATCTCTTCCTTAGTTGAACCAATGATCACAAGAGTCTGCTCCAGAATATCGCGGGTAATCTACGACGAGGTGAATTCCCGCATATGTTCGCTAATCGGCTCAGTACCTGCACCTGAGTTGGAACCTAAACCTGAACCTCCTCCCTGAGTGCTCATCACCAAACTGAAATACAACATGCCAATGATCAGAACACGCCCGAAAACCCTCTTCATGCAAGCTCTTAGATTCTCCAAGACTCTCCCTGATTCGAGAATGGATCATCTGCTTTCAGTAGTATGGGCCCAATACTACCTTCCACACCTATCCATGCTTTCCTCAAGAATCATCATGAATCCTCTAAGTCATCTACTCAAACTGATGCACCGAAAATTCACTAAGTAGCTCCACAAAACCCACTGAAGCAGTTCCTAGGATCTCCTAGGTTCCCGAACTTACCCTGCCATCAGCTGCTGAAGAACTCCCCATAATGCCAGTCACCCAACTCATGAATACATTCATATTCACTTAGTAGCTAACTCCCATTACCTAAAAGTTCCACAAAGCACAAATCAAGCAGCATTCGTGCAGTAACACTCCAATCCAAAGAACGATCATAGGGCATTCAACCCACATACCAAAAATCATGCTAGAAATTTCCACCCTCACTGATGGTTGCCTTATGCATGCAAATTAAACACAGAGCATGATCAAATAGACTGTCCAATAAAAAACTCTACCCTAGGACCACAACCAAACAAGGAACATGAAATAAGGCCAAATCAATTATTCTAGGGCTATAAGATCCTAACTAAATACAATTTTTAAAGCATGCACTAAGCAATTACTGATATCAATTGATATTCCCATTCCCACATGGTATCCAATACTCCCAATGCTACAAAGCATCATATATCAGGCCAATCTATCACTAACTAAACAGCATTAGCATGCAAGTCTACCTGCTCATATAATAGACATAAAAAGGCATCTCTCCTAGCATTCTATCATGCAAAAATTAAGCAGATTCTTAGCCCTAACAAGCATGTGATTCACATATTCATAAATCAAATCATATAAGATAACATGTATGGGTATTTTGGGAGAAAATTACTTGAGCTCGGTTGATTGCATGCACCACACCTTTTTCTTATCATAGAAAATTATTTTCTTAAAAAAATATACTTTTCTTTTTAAAACATTACCAAATGCTTGGTTTGAATTCAGACACACCTGAGAGTATGCCTGAATCCCTCAAACCTAAGCTCTAATACCAACTTGTAACGTCCCCAAAATCATGACATAATTTTTTTTTAGATTAATAAATTGCTAATACACATCTTTCTCATAAAACCATGGTAAACAAGTTTTAGCAAAACACCATCGAATCAGAGTAATTCACAGAATGTGGAAACATGTGGTGTGTGCTCTACAATTATCTCGAGCCCTTCCATTTGAAATCGGAGTTCCTGAAATATAAACTGAAAATGATAAGCACAAAGCTTAGTGATTTACCTAAAAATACCACATAACATATAACCACAAAATATCATGCAACATACATATAGTAACCATGGGCTACCCTTTTCTTATCATAGAAAATTCTTTTCTTAAAAAAATATACTTTTCTTTTTAAAACATTACCAGATGCTTGGTTTGAATTCAGACACACCCGAGAGTATGCTTGAATCCCTCAAACCTAAGCTCTAATACCAACTTGTAACGTCCCCAAAATCATGACATATTTTTTTTTAGATTAATAAATTGCTAATACACATCTTTCTCATAAAACCATGGTAAAAAAGTTTTAGAAAACCACCATCGAATCAGAGTAATTCACAGAATGTGGAAACATGTGGTGTGTGCTCTGCAATTATCTCGAGCCCTTCCATTTGAAATCGGAGTTCCTGAAATATAAACTGAAAACGATAAGCACAAAGCTTAGTGATATACCTAAAAATACCACATAACATATAACCACAAAATATCATGCAACATACATATAGTAACCATGGGATACCCCCATGGTCTTTACGTGGAATGTCACGGGCTTCCCATATGGTCTGATAACCAAGTGCCATGGGCTCCCCCTATGGTCTTTACCTGGAATGTCATGGGCTCCCCCCATGGTCTGATATAAAAGTGCCATGGGCTACCCCCATGGTCTTTCATGCAAGTATCACAGAGACAACTTGCATTCCACATCACACATAATGGGTCGGCATTGGTGCCTTCGACGTATAGATATAGTGAGAAGACTCACCTCGATAGTTGAACCCATGAATAACTCTCTGACTGCTAATCCGCTAACAAGTTTATTTTTAGTTCATAAAAAAACCGAACCATCGTGTATCTATTTATAGAGCTTAGAATGAAATAAAACCAACCGTGGGTTATTTTAGAGATAACCTTTGAAGCCTTTGAACCCACTTGGTTTTGGGATGTTGATGAGGATAACAAAAGAAAAAAGTGTATGATCTTCTCTTCAAATATCCACCATCAAGAGCAAGGCACTTGGAATGCTTGTTCCTTCTTGTATTCTTGAGTGTCTAAAGCCTTTAAGTGCTTAACTCAATTAAGCATTAAAGGGAACAACTCAAGTGGTCTTCTAAACCACCAAACTAACTTCAAGAGAGAGAGAGAGAGAGGAGTAGAAAACCCACGATTTTAGAGAGAAAGAATGGAAGAAGAAGAGCTTCACTCTTGCAAAAATGCAAGCCTCGTGCATCTCTTATATAGCGCACGAAAATTAAGGTCTAACCATTAAAATAATTTAAAGTAATGTTAGCCTTTAGAAGCATGGGAGACAAAAGGTGGAAGGTTGAAAAAGCAACCTCCCACGCCATCATTATGCCTTTTAAAAAGTAAGATTCTTTTTTTTTTTATAAACTCCAAGTTTATAAACTATAAACTTTGTCTTTAGGTAAAAGACAAAAGAATCCAACTAGTCCAAAATGTTGTGCATGACTTATTAATTCATACCATATGAAATAATAACTAGTAATACTCTCTTGTAATTATTATTTTCACATAAAATAATTATTCACTAATTAAAATACAAGAATCGATATTATTTATTAATAATAAATATACAAAATACGTCAACTTGATAAAGGTGTGACCCTATAGGATCATATATTATTAGCAATATAACTCCCTAGTGATTTTTGGGCATGTAGATCCAACAATCTCCCACTTGCACAAGATTCATTATAGAGTGACATAGACAGTAGCTGATGTCTAGC
Source organism: Lactuca serriola (assembly GCF_051521515.1). NCBI lineage: Eukaryota > Viridiplantae > Streptophyta > Magnoliopsida > Asterales > Asteraceae > Lactuca > Lactuca serriola. The sequence continues at coordinate 245,415,680 of NC_136415.1, read as the reverse complement.
AATAGGTTACTGACCCTTACAACATATAAAGGGTGCCATCTCATCAACTGTTAGTTCCAGGAGCTCTAAGCTGTAATTGTTACTAAAGGTGTGGTATCAATTATTCCGTTGTCTCAAACATCATGTCGAACATGAGATATGGATCACGATCAATCTCATTTAGTGTTCAACTTTAAATAAGGCCTTAGATGCCATGCTCTCAACGAATAAGAGAGACAAATCCCATCTTAACTACATACGTCCATTAATGTAGTTCATGTCATACCCAATGATGACCCTTATGACTTCCTTTTACAAAACAACGTTTAACCATGTCAAAGCACAACAATTCCTACACTTCAATTCCCAAATATGCATCTCAGGTCTAAGAATACAAAGATCATCTTAACTACATATGCCCATTAATATAGTTCATGTCATACCCAACGATAGCCCTTATGACTGCTTTTTACGAAACAATGTTAAACCATGTCTAAGCACAATAATTCCTACACTTCAAGTCCCAAATATATATATATATATATATATATATATATATCTTAGGTCTAAGATTTAAAAGATACAACCTTGATCAAAACATTACTCTTGACTATGATCCATAAAGTGGTTTTGATGCGGGTCAAATCCAATACTTATTCTCCCTATCATGTACCTATGAAGTTGGTAGCAGATCTTTTCCATTCTCATCTCTATGAGAATCCACCAATCCACTCATATTAGTCTTACCTCATAGATGCCCCCACAACTATGAATGACTATGGACATTTAGAATAACCTAGTTATTCAAGGATTTAAACATGCTAATATATAACAAAACAATTATTTAATGAAAGACTCATATCCAATATATCATTCATTACAATATATGTTGCTTTATTGTTCCAATATCCAAATACTAAATTTCAATCAAATACATCTACTTGTATAAACAATGCTCTATAACACCAGCCTAACTTTCATGCTTTAGCTAATGAAGCAACTTTGTTAAGTAGATTTGAGAAACTTGATTTGTGTAAACTTTGTGAATTAATCATTTTTAGTTTTATATATGTGAATCATATATAAAGAAAAACTATTGAAAATGAATTAGATGCTTGAATATGATTTAGATACCAATACTTACGTAATGGGATTACTCATAGTCATAATGAACTATACATTAAGCATCTTTGTACGTGGTTCTCCAAACCACGAGGTACTCTAACTCTGATGTGTAACTATAATTAAAATCTACATAAAACCACTATCCATGTAAATATCTTTTCATTCATAATAAGGACATGCCCAATTGTGACTGAGAGTCATCTCAATCTATTTGAAAATTTAGCACATGTGTAACAACTTTAAACATAGCTTTCATTCAAATGTGTCGTAGACTAGGAATATTTCTCTAGTTCTCGCAAGTACTTTGGAATATTCCTATAAGTCACACAATGACTTGTTCTCGGATTATACCGGTAACATTCTTCATGCTCTAAGAATACAACTTATTTGGCCTTTATGCATAATCGTGACATATATAATTAATCCAATTGCATCAGCATACGGAATACAATCATATTTTCTAGTTCAAAAACATTTGCACTAGGATTTTGCTCAAAATCATGTCATATGGTATTTGACAAGATGAATCTCTTAGATTCCTTTATCTTAAGCTCCTTTAAGATCCTTGACAATTAATGCAATTTTACTTAATCCTTTAAGTTGCCAATATCTATCTATATAGATCCTTATTCCATGAATTAATATGTCGACCACATATAACATTAGGAATGTTACTGCGCTCCTACTAGCTTTGTGGAAAATTACAAGAGTCATCTTGATTTATAATTAAATCACACTATGTAATTATCCTATAAGAAAGAAGATTCTTACTTTGAGATGTTAGCTTAAATCATGGAAGATTTTCAATCATGTATGTTTTCTCTCTTGAAAACTAACTTACTCTTTATAGTCACACTATATCGAGGAAGATTAATCAAGCCCATACTTGATGATCATACATGAATGCATCTCTATGTGTTTTATTAGCATTTGGTCAACCATTGTGACAACCCGTTATTTTCTATCTTGTATATGTAAATAAATGTCAAAAATATCAAACTAAAGTCAAACTTATTGATTAATTAATTTAATGAAGTTCAATTAATGTTTTTGATACATATAAACACTTAGTAAGAGTGTTGTAGATTTTAGAAGTTGAAAAACCAAAGAAACCAAGGATCCTCGCTTGGACCGAGAACCCTTGCAGCCGTCTTCTTCTTTCTTCTCTCGGACCGAAAACCTTCTCAAACTATTCACAACCGAGAGCCTCGGACCGCAAACCAAAGGCAGCAAACCATGTTTACGGTCGCAAACTCCTCGGACCGCAAACGTACGAGGCCGACTTAGCAGCTTTATCTCCTCGGTTTCAGCAACCTTATCATCCCGGTATGAGTTCCCAACCGAAAACTCTTCCTTTGTTTGTGTTCTTTGCCGAGAACCACTAACCACCACACTTTATGCTTCCCATATATATATATATATATATATATATATATATATATATATATATATGGATGGGCCAAAAAATTCATTCATTCTTACAAGATTCAGCCGAAATCTCCAACTTTTCTCTCAAGGTTCTTCAACTGAAAACACCCCTCTCTTCTTAAGAATATGCGAAACTTCTCACATTTCTTGATCATTATTCCAAAATCATTTGATTCTTCTTAAGGATATTGCAAGTATCATTTATCGATCTTGTATTCATTCCAAAAACACCTTTCAATCTTCATAGATTGGGCAGAAAACACCCAATTTAGCTAGATTTCATCAAAAACACACGAAGAACACGAAAAACTATTTTAAGGATTATTGTAAGTTTTTTTTTACAATAATTAAGTGTTGTTTAACACTTAAAACTTCATTAGATTATCTAATTTATACTTAATTTTATGTTAATATAAATTAGGATTCGGTCATTATCACAAGTTTTAACTTGTGGATATAACATTGTTACACCATATCTACAACCAAAAACTCACAAAAGATGAGTTTATACCCCTGCATTTTTACTATTTTTCATTGTTTTAGGGGAGGATACACGTCGAACACAAGAATATTGTTCTTACAATCAAATGTTTTCTAAATATTTGTAAAATGACTTTAAATTACTGAAACTCTTTTCAAAATTGTCAAATTCTTTTAAATGTTTTAAAAACCCTTTTAAACTTATATTTTGCCAAAATCATATATATATATATATATATATATATATATATATATATATATATATATATAAGATTTACAAGGCTTAGGAATAATGTCAAATTCGCTTTATTTCGTTTTCCTTGTTTGGATGTGGGCTTAGGGTAAAATTATTTGTCCGAATGTCGTTTATATTTTAATTATATATATATATATATATATATATATATATATATATATATATAAAAGTTATTTCAATCAGATTCATATTTCCTTTGTAACATGTCAAGCAAAGGGAAATACCTTCATGAATATTATATATCTAACAGAACACACGTATAAATTATAATATGTATAATTTATTGAACTCTCATACTATTTTAACTAGTCAGTTATATAAAGTTGAACAATATACTATCCTATAAATACTTTACATTCAAGTATACTAGAAAAGAAATCATACTACCAGTTAATTTATGTCAAAATGACTTTTCATCACTATTATATACGTGATCGTCAAGATGGTTTTTGTTAGACAATGTTCAGTTGCTTATTCATTTAGGCAATACTATTAAAGTCCTGGTGTTATAACCAGACTCTCCCCACAGAGATCGAGACAGATGTGTATAGATTTATACAAGATTGACAATCCCACACTCAGATTGTTTAGGCTGGTGTGCCTATGAGTGAAAAATGTCGTTAACAGTTCCGGTGCCTACAAAGCGTCATGTCATGCCATCTAGTCATAGCATGGTTATAATAACTCACAAAAAGATATTAACAAATACGATTAGTGTATAACTAATTAAACCAAAGAGTATGAATACAAAGTACTGGTTTTACAATAATACGATTTACAATATTACTTACAATTTACAATTACAACTGGTGGAGCCAGGCATACTCACTTTTACAGGGTTTTCAAAGAGTACAATTACAAAACATGGAAAACATAAACAATACATAAAACATTCTTTTAATAGTTTTATTGAATTAAAACTTTGTTACACTACTTTATAGTACAACAACACTTATGCAAAACAGATTTATGGTATTAAAACTACTTTTCAGTTATATTAGAAAATATTGGATTTTCTGGAACAATAAACATGATTACTATTTCAATAAATAAACAACAAATTTCCAAACATAAATACTTATGCACTCACCAACTTAAATGTTGATAATCTTTTTTCAAAACACTTGTATTCTTAGGGAACCAGTAGACAGGTATATACCCGGGATTTTGAGAAGACGGAGCAGTATAGAGTCATGTCTTCTATCTTCTGTTATATAACTTTTGATGTCATATATACAATGGCAGAATACATATGTAAAACTTATACTTTATTAATGCAATGGTTGTTGTACTTTGATTACTATGATGTATGTGTTGTGATACTTAACAAGAAGTCATCCACCCCCGGACGTTTCCATTGCTCCGATTTCGGGGTGTGACAGATCGGTATCAGAGCATTGTTTATAGTGAACTCAGTATATCAATTCATAAAAGATATACAACTATAAATACATTGGGGCTAACTCAATATATCAATTCATAAAAGATATACAACTATAAATACATTAGGGATTTAAAATATAAGTATTTTATAAGAAGTATACTAACACTCATACATACAAGAACAACATCACAATTATAACAACATAAAAGTATTTGTATGTTGGACACCGCAGTTAAACCTGGACAGTTATGCAATCATATTTTGGATAAATATAGTTTGTTCAACTATATTTATTTGAGATGCGACCAACATGTGTTTGCGAGTGACGGTAGTGTTGCGACGAGTCTAAAACTTACCGATTCTACTCATACAAGAGAACTCTATAACAAAACATTAAATTTAAAATACTATAGGAGTATTTTAGGCACTATAATACTAAGAACCAACTATGTGGAAACAAATGAGTCTTGCTGGTAGACCTATAAGTACTAAGTGTATATATTACGGTTATATATAATTAAGGTTTTATAGACTTAGAATGTGTGGTTTAGCTTTACTTCCTTTTCCTTGTTTGGATGTGGATGTAGAGCAGGATCATTTATTCGAAGTTCTATTTGACCCAAGTTATATATAATTGGTATACACTGGTTACAGAGGGACCCAGTGTGGGTCATACTATACAAAATACATTAACTGTTAACTATAAGTTTCTTATATGGAAACTTGAATTTATTTACTAAATCTATTAGATGCCTCTTACACCCCTATTCTCGCGTAGATAACATGGCTGGATTTCATCTACTGAGAGACCCGTACTTTCCCATTCAAGGAAACGGTGGTTGCATTGAACAAGAGGATGACCCTGTGGTTCCAATAGAAGAAGACTTTGAAGAAGATTTTCCAGAAGACTCTGACTCAGAACCATAAGTTTGTGATCCACCACAAATTACCCAAAATCTTAATCCTCGTCAGAACTTCCAAGGTCCGACGCCTCAGTGGGCAGTGAACTTAGATAGGTGGAGTCATGAGCAAGGTCAGGACCGTCCTTACAATGGAGACCGAAGCTTCTACAATCTTGATGATGGAGGCTCGGCAGACAGAGCCCTCCCTGTGATAGTACGTCAAGTTGCTTGTAACGACGAACAATCTTGGACAAAATTAACATGGTCTTAAATGAACTTAAAAAAAAAGGTAGAGATCTTGATATTCAACCTCAGCCATATATTTTCTCATTTGTCGCTCTAACAGTCCAGCGTACCAGCAGCAGCGGAGTATGCCTAATCATAAATGATTATATGGCAGAGAAGTATAATCATAGAGATTATACATGTTTATACGTATATGGCTAGTCATAAATGATTATACATATATGTATTTTTACGTATTTTTCAAAAAAAATAGATTTTTTTTTTATTATTTTATATTTTTTTAGTTAATTCAAGTTCCGAAAATAATATTTAATTTTTTTTTTAGATTTTTCCATTTGTTTTGCATTTTAAATTATTTTTTAAAATATGTCAGTATAATACTCAATTAGAATATTTCACGTATTTAAAAAAAACGGATTTTTTTTTTAATTTTTTTTAGTTAATTTAAGTTCCGAAAATAATATTTAAATTTTTTTTTGGATTTTTCTATTTATTTCACATTTTAAAATTATTTTTAGATTTGGTCTCACGGTCTCACAAAATTAAAATGGTTTCAAATGAACCTAAACATATATATATATATATATATATATATATATATATATATATATATATATATATATATATATATATATATATATATATATATATAATTCTGTATTTTCAAATGTCATCATTGGTTTTGGTGGTGGCTAAGCTTTGTTGAAAACGATTTAACGGTTTTTAATAATCAAAAGGAAAACTACAAATTGAAGAAAGAAGGACATTCCAATTTTCAATCATTAGATAATTTATCTTTACGGCAACCACAACCATAAAGGCTTTATGTATCTTTTTAACTTTTAGTTTTCTAATATTTTTATATATTACGTGGACTTTGCAGACATGGTGATAGGTCTTGCTTAACATGGATACAAACGTGAAATAATTATACTTGTTCGATTTTTGAATTGTTGGATAAACTACTTGTCTATCATTAACAAATTTAATAACTATACGTCATTTTTATTGTAGTTTTGTTATGGGTAGGCTTTTTCTGGATGTAGTTCATATAGTTCATAATCATTTTGATTTTTTACTTAAAAATCGGACGCAAACGACAAAGTTGAAAATAATAACTACACAAAGAGTGAGAGTATATACAGATATACTAGCAACAATGTAATATTCTAAAATAAATTATATATATATATATATATATATATATATATATATATATATATATATATATATATATATATATATATATATATATAGGGTTACGTTGATGTAAAACAGCCTAATTTTGTGAGACCGTGAGACGCATTTTTTTATTTTATTTATTTTTTATTTTTTACTTTTAGTTAATTCAAGTTCCGAAAATAATATTTTAAAAAAAGAATTTTTGAATTTTTCCATTTATTTTGCATTTTAAAATTATTTTTTAGAATATGTACAGTGTAATATTATATTAGAATATTTCACGTATTTTTCAAAGAAAATGAATTTTTTTTATTTTTTTAGTTAATTCAAGTCCGAAAATAATATTTAAAAAAATAATTTTTAGATTTTTCCATTTATTTTGCATTTTAAAATTATTTTTTAGAATATGTCAGTGTAATATTCTATTAGAATATTTCAGGTATTTTTCAAAAAAAACAGGATTTTTTTTTATTTTTTTTATTTATTTTTTATTTTTTTAGTTAAGTCAAGTTCCGAAAATAATATTTAAAAAAAGAATTTTTGAATTTTTCCATTTATTTTGCATTTTAAAATTATTTTTTAGAATATGTACAGTGTAATATTCTATTAGAATATTTCACGTATTTTTTTTAGTTAATTCAAGTTCCGAAAATAATATTTAAAAAAAGAATTTTTAGATTTTTCCATTTATTTTGCATTTTAAAATTATTTTTTAGAATATGTCAGTGTAATATTCTATTAGAATATTTCAGGTATTTTTCAAAAAAAAAAAACAGGATTTTTTTTTATTTATTTTTTTATCTTTTTAGTTAATTCAAGTTCCGAAATAATATTTAAAAAAAGAATTTTTGTATTTTTCCATTTATTTTGCATTTTAAAATTATTTTTACATTTAGTCTCACGGTCTCACAAAATTAGAATGGTCTCAAATGAACCTGAATATATATATATATATATATATATATATATATATATATATATATATATATTAGGCATAAATTATTGTTAACCCACAATTTTTTAAGGTCAATATATTGTTTTAACCGAAATTATAATAAAAAGAATTAGTTTATTGAATGCTAGTATATTAAAAGTAAAAATAAATATATACACATTTAGTGTTTTAGTGGGAATTTTTGGATTTAAGAAAAAGAGAAAAGAAAAGGAAATTTTAGGATTTAAATGGGTTTTGTACTTTTGTTGGCTTTTCCTATGGTCGTTGATTAGCGAAACAAGAATAGATCAATGTGGTCTCCTTGTATGCGTGTGTCTAAGGTGAATAGTGTGGATTGTACGTGTACATAGCTAAAAGAATTAAAGCTTTTTATACGAAAATGTTTGCCATTCAAAACGTGTTTGGTAAAGTAATTGTTAGCTATTGGCAAGTAGCATATCGGGTAGCATATAATGGGTTGGTGGAAGTAGAAAGTTTAGCTTTTATTTGTAACATTAGTGGTTGGCTAAAATAGCTGGAAACTTTTGAAATATATAAAAACACAATTGATTTAAAATAAATAAATATATAAATATATATTTAAGAGTAATTATGGAAATTGATTTCGAAAGTCCAGTAGAATTTTGTTAAATGCTATATAAAGTAGTTTTTAGATTTGAAACGTTTTGTTTAAACTAAAAGCTAAAAGCTCGTACTGTCAAACGAAATGTTTTGTTTAAACTAGAGCGTTTTGTCAAATGTTAAATGCTAGAAGCTCCCAAACGTTTCCAAAAGTCTGTGTCAAACACGCACCAAGTGTTTTATAACGTAGAATATTTTTGTTCTTAAGTTTTGAGATTAGAAGGTGTTTGGGATTTTATTTTGAAGATAAAAATGATTTTCATCCAAAAGACTTATTGACTTATGAATGTTGGAAAATAAAATGTGTTTGATTAGTTTCTATAGTGGCAAAAGCCAATAAGTTCCTTTTCAAAAGTGTTTGGCTTAAAAACTCATTTTCAAAGGTTTAAAGACAAGTTGTTAACCAAAAAGTCATAAGGAGTTAACAAAAGTTACAAATCCTAACTTGTTAAAAACTCATTTTCAAAGGGTCAAGGAGAAGTTGTTTTAAAATGTCATTCTCTTATGCCAAACACTTTTTAAAACTTAATTCATTTTTAAAGAAGTCAATAAGTTAATAAGAAGTTTTTAAATGATCAACCAAACAACCTCTTAACATGCCATATATTTATAGTCAAAAGTTAAAAGGGTATGCTATTGGTTATGACATTAAAGTTTTAGCATGCCAAATGTTTGATGTTAATTTTTTGAACATGTGATGTTCTTATATGGATAGTTGTAAAGGAGTATATATATTGGTACGATGATAAAGGCTTCAACATGTTGTATTTCTCTCAGATGATTATATTATACTCGTGAAATGAGTATTTGTTTATATGTTATGAATGAATTGATTGTTTTCTAAACATCCGAGAAAAGCCCCATAATGGGACATAACAACACTACCACGAAACTAGTTATTAAGGGATATAGATTCCCATAAGACCATAAAAGGATGATTTGTTCTCCTGTGCTTAGTAAGGAGCCATTGTTTAATCGACAATGGGTATCCACTACTTATATGTGTTAAAGTAGTAAGTTGGTAATCCATAAACGACGAGTCGACGACTATAGATTCTCCATATATGTATTATGCACTAAGCTGGTAATTTACTAGCTATTGGTAATTGGTAATTTACTAGCTATAGGTCTAGATTCCTATATATATATATATATATATATATATATATATATATATATATAAAAGAAAAAGTTCAGCAGAGAACCCTTATTAATCAAAGAACCAAGGAACCAATTCAAAACGTTGAAATTTAAAGCGATCAACGGCAAAAGGAAGGGTTATAGACTTTTACAATGGATACACATTCACCGGATTATAACAAAACTCATTTTTTTTTTTTTTTTTTGTTTAAAATTTTTTTAGCCCATGTTTTTTATCGAAAAAAAAACCGAGTATACCGTTGTTCACGATTTTTCATTCTCTTTCCAAAGAGATCAATGATGAAATATAAAAAACAAACTTTTTTTTTGAAAAAAACCCAATTCGTTTTATTTGTTGAAAAGTTAAAGTCTATTTTTTTTATAGATAAAAAATTAATAAATATATCAAAATTCATGTTTTTTTGTACTTTTTAAACATAGATTCATATTCGTGTAAAAAAATATGACATTTCAATTCAGGTTCACATTGTAAATTTGTTCATAGTCATATTCTGAACTTGTTCAGATTCATATTGTGAACCTTCTCAGATTCATAGCGTGCATAATAGTAAATCTGAATCACAATGTGAATCTCAACTGATAAAGCTTTTTCACATTGTGAATATAAAAAATTCAAATATTTACAGTTTAGATTCATAGTGTGAATCTACACTGATCGAGGGTTTTTTTTTTGTGAACTTTTTCAGATTCATAGTGTGCATAATACCAAGTCATATTCACAATGTGAATCTGAAATGATTGAGCTTTTTCACATTGTGAATGCTAAAAATTGAAATATTTACAATTGAGATTCATAGTGTGAATCTACACTGATCGACGTTTTTTTAGTCGGTGTTGATTTTTATTAATAGAGTACAAAAAATTAATATTTTTTTGGTAAAATTAGTTTTTTTTTTTATAAAAATAAACTTAAATATTGAAAAAACTAACAAAATGAAGTGAGTTTTTTTTGAAAAAAAAAAAAGTTCGTTTTTTATATATCATTATGAATCTCTATGGAAAGAGGACGAAAAATCGAGAACAACGGTATATTTGTTTTTTTTTTCGATAATAAATGTGGCCTAAAAAAATTTAAATGAAAAAAAGAGATGAGTTTTATGGTAAGGATGTTGATTTTTGAGTAAATTACACGAATGGTCCTTATGGCTTGAGATAATTTGCGCGTTTGGTCATAACTTATTTTTTAACTCAGAAGGTCCCTATTGTTTGTTTTTGTTATGCGTTAGGTTCCTACTGTTTGTTTTTGTTACGCGTTTGGTCCCTATCTTACCTAAAAATACCATTATTTTTAATAGGAAAAAATGGTGGGTTAGATAAGGAAACGTGGGGAAGGTGGGATTGGATGTGTGTTTATTTAAATAGATTAAAAAAATCAAGGGCAAAATAGTTTTTTTAAGTAAGACAGGGACCAAACGCGTAACAAACACAAACAATAGGGACATTCCGAGCTAAAAAAATAAGTTAGGGACCAAACACGCGAATTACCCTAAACCATATGGACCATTCGTGTAATTTACTCTTGATCATTATGATTTCCGACGTCACGATTGGTTACTTAGTTCCTTGTTAATTATGGTTTTCTATTTTACCTCACCCTATATATATATATACCATCTTATAAAGAGTTTATAAGTGTAGGCCCCACCAATTTTAAGACATCTATCTTAAAATACAAGGAGAGCAATTACGGACCATTGGATCTCAAATGGATGGTGATGATTCTTCTAATCCTAATCCTGGTGAAATGGTTATAACCAAATGAAGTAAATTGTATTCATCTTAAAAGATGACACGGAAGATACAAACAACTCATCCTACCCCCACCTTCTTCACATCTCCAAGGCGGGCAATTTAAATCTTTTTGAAATCAAATTTTCAGGAACCAAAAAGGCATTTCTTTCTCTTTCTCGCTTGCTCCATTCAACATCAGGTCAAGCCATTTTTCCTAGAAAAAACCCTAGCCGCTATCATCTCCCCTTCACTACATCCTCTGTTGGACCACCATCAGATCCTTGGTTCATTGGTCATGTATGGTTCTTGGAGGGTTCGATTCAGGTAAGAATCCTCTTATTGATTTCCTCTACGCGTCTCTCTCTCTCTCTCTCTCTCTCTCTCTCTCTCTCTCTCTAAAAACACTGATTATCTCGAATCGTTCAGGTTATCATCTAAAACCACCCCACCTATGCAACCGTTATGGTGGATTTAGAGATATCTTGCACCCCAACAACGGTTACACACCACTGCATCAATCGACTACTTATTCTTACTTCTTATATGTTCGCATCCTCAGTTGGAATCAAAAATCAAAACGCCCAGTTGTTAGATGTGACACATCAAATGTTAGAGCTTCAAGATTTTGTTTATCTCTCCCGTTTTTAAAAATATGCTCAATTTTGTTTCTGATTTTTTTTGTTTATTTTGTAACATAAGCATGCTCGGATTTTAGTTGTTGCAGATATATCAGCAAAGTGTTTTTATTGCTCTACTACTCCAGGTACTATTTTTGACCTAGGCACGGTTTGATAGGGTTTTCCATGCCCTTAGTCACCATCATTTATCATCGTCAATATCGTCAACGATTTTGGAGTTTTTGGATTTAAACAAAGAAACGATGTACAGCCTCAAATAGAATGATACAATAAGATTCAACATGATGATGATGTTTAATGTATGTGTTTTTATGGATGTGTTTTCTTCGCCATCAGGTACTCCAAAAGTAATTTATGTGTGTGAACAAATTTTTTTGTGGTTTTGTAGTTTCTCTAATGAAGTTTGTGTGGGTTTTTAGGAAGAGCATCAAGATCCAAACACACACATATTTTCTTTGATCTTACTTTCATTAACTACTAAATAAATGTTTTAATGTTTGGTTATACTAATCATGTAGGAAATGGAGTAAATTATGATTTGATTCAAAAGGAAAAGGTATGATGAAGGCATATTTCTCTGTATCCTCTCTTTTACTCTATGTGTGTAAACCCATACGGTAATCATTTGTCCCATACGGTAATCATTTTTACAGCCATATCCCTATACCGCCCTCTCTCAGCCACTTATTTGAATTTTAAGCTTATTTGGATGAGGTAAACCTCAAACTTCTGGTTTTAATTTTTTTTCCCCTTTTTGATTGTTAATTTTCGTTTTTGTGAAAAGGTTTTGTGTCGTCAATTTAAGGTCGACACAATCTGTATCAATCAGGAAGGCTTGAAGGAAAAGGGGGAAGGCTTGAAAGGAAATGGGTTTGTTCCTCTATTTTGTGATTCATGTTCAAAAAATGTTCATGTTTTGCTAAATGTACTGATTTCATGTTTACTTTGGTTTTAATGATCAAAAGGAACGATACCATTGTTTGATTATATGAAGGTTTTTTGGTTAAAAATGTTATATTTTCTTGAAGCCCTAATTTATTTTGTCAAATTAGGTGATTTAATTTTGGTAGTTTGGTGTTGGTGATCGTCTGAGACAACTGGTGCATCTTCATATGTTGATTTTTGATCTTAACGTGTCTCAATCTTTCAGTGATATGTTTTCATTTTGCTCATAAAAAAAATTTATGGATTGTTTGACCATATTCTTACCCTCTGTTGCAAACTGCGAATCCTTTTGGGCAACTTTGCGAGTCTAGATCTTGGACCCATGTTTCATCATCTTTACAACTTTTTGTTGAATTTAATTTTCTTTTCAAGAAAAATGGTTTATTATAAGCAAAAATGGCGATAAAAGAAAGATTGTTATGTTTTATAGATTGATTTTGTAATGGTTTCATTTGGGAAAATTTGAAAGAAATATGAAATTATGTTTTATAGATTGATTTTGTAATGGTTTCATTTTGTTGAAAGTGTAACTTCTTAAATTAGACTCTAGGAATTTGTGTGACTATGTATGTATGTGATTGTTTGTGGGGAACTGATACGCTATTCAAATGAAAATATATGAATCTAGAAATATGAAATTATGTTTTTTTTTTCTCAGATTTAAATAATTATTATGTGTGTTTTGACTGTGTGTAATTGTGTGCATATGCATGATTGTGCATTGGACAAATCGAACCTCAAGATTATCCGAGTAACAAACATCTGACCTTTCATTGGTGTAACTTCTATTTTTTGTGTACTTTGTTTCCTTCTTTTTATTTCTTATGTAACAATGATGTTGAACACCTCAAGATTGTGGCTTTTTTTCTCAGGTTCATATCCAGAGTAGCAACCTTTGTTGCATTTGGGTGCATGTACCTTTAATTATACTAGAAAACTGTTTTTTTTGGAGTTGACAAAATTAATCGTGATGTGAGCCTTTGATCTTATCTTTGGTTGGTGATCTAATGTATCCAAATATAGAGGAAAGTCATATTTTTATGATTATAAAATATTTGGTTAAATAATATTTGGAAGATTGCATCTCTAGGTGGGTATACAATTAGAGAAATTGTTTTTAGTGCCTTCTCTGTTGATCTTTGTCTCGAGTTTATTTATAATTTTGGGGTTGATTTGTTTCTATTTTTATCATATACATCTAGAACTTGTATCCACCTTGTGAAAGTAACAAGTAAAAAATAATGGGTTTGGTGGGTGAAATACATGATTTAATTTTTTATATAAAAAATCATGAGCTGTACTTCTGACCAAAAGAAAAGGCATATGGTAATTCATGGTTGTACATATACAGAAAAAGCTGACAAAGCTAAACATAATTAAGTAATTGATTTTTATTACAAGTTGTTGCTTAAAATCCACAAAAAACAAAAAGAAATATAAACATGGATTACAAATAAACTAAATATATGGAAAATTAAAGGAGATATAAGGATACATGATACTTAGGTTTAATTATAACAACTATAGTTTCATATAAGTGATTATGTAATAAATGAGTTTTTCGCCATCATAAAATACAAATAACAATAATAATTTTTTGTTATAAATGTCAAAACCTTTTCAAAATTTAAAAATTACATGTGATTAACCAAAATTTTATATAATCGTTTCATTTGTTTATGTTGAAAAACAATATATTGACATTTAACTGTAAGTAATAATAATGGATGTATAATTCCTTAGCTATAATACCATCAAATTTCTATATATTTATGGATAAAAACAATATGTAGCAAATAAATACGTTGTCTTTATTGGTAACAAAATCCAAGTATATTTTGTTATTATGGGTTATATAGTTTGAGGTTCATTGTTACTACGGATAAAGTTAATCCCTGAAAGGAACAAATCGTCAGAATAAAACTAATCAAAAGGAAACAGTTTGACGATCACCGAAATGACACTATGTTCAGAAACTAATCAGCGGAGTGAAACGAATCGCGGCCGCCGCATCGCGCAGGTACGCTACTAGTATATATATATATATATATATATATATATATATATATATATATATATATATATATGTGTGTGTGTGTGTGTGTGTGTGTGTGTTTAAATGAAAACACCAAATAAAGTGTAGACATGAAGACATTACTTTTAGGTTTATATTACATCATAAATCTTGTATATATTTTCTTATATCCTTATTCGACAATAAATATATGAATAATGTTACATTAATATTCACATAGAAATTACTACAAATAAATATAAGAATAACCACACTTAAATATTCATATTAGAATTTATTACAATTCCTCCCCTACTCCCCCCAACCCCCCCCCCCCCCCCCACACACACACATATATATATATATATATATATATATATATATATATCGTAATAAATTCTAATATGAATACCTAAGTGTGGTTATTCATATATTATTTTTTAGTAATTTATCTGTGAATATTAATGTAACATTATTCATATATTTATTGTCGAATAAGGATATAAGAAAATATATACAAGATTCATAATGTAATATAAACCTAAAAGTATAAAAGTAATGTCTTCATATCTACATTTTATTTGGTGTTTTCATTTAAACACACACACACACACACACACATATATATATATATATATATATATATATATATATATATATATATATATATATATATATATAGGTTCAAATGTGGATTGACATCTATTGTACGGACGTGTGGACAATTCTATTTTGTAAGAATGACAAAGAAATAATGTTGTTCAATAATATAAATACGTTCAATATTACATAATTTTTGTCATTTTCAGATATTCTCACTAATTAAATCGTCTATAAGGTTATTATAAACTTTTTTTTTATTATTCTCGTTCTGTCAAAATGTTTATTGAGACGTATTCTGTAAGAATGAAAATGAAGGAAAAACAATGTGTAGGAACAAAAATGAATAAGAATTAGTGAGAATGCATGAAAATAACGATAGTTGTATAAGATTGAACGTAGTAAAATTACTAAAGAACCTATTTTCTTATTAATTCTCATAAAATAGCACGGTCCACACGTTTGCACAATAGTTGTTCATCCACATTATAACCTAGCCCTATATATAGCTAGTAGTTAACTAACTAAGGGTATAGATTATACATATGTAATAGATTAATAAGTTTGTAGATAACCATCAAGAGGTGTAGATTCCTCATATGATAGCGTAATATAGGAATTTATGTTGACAATCGTGTTTATGAATTATTTAAGTTATGATTATCACAAACACTACGTATCAAATTAAGCTTGTGGGGACTAATCCCATTATCTCACTAGTATTTTACTTATGTATTAGGTTAAATGTGTTGTGTACTCAGGTTTGGAAGCCAATGGCTAGAAGAGCATTAATATAGCATTACTAATAAAGGATTATGGAGGATTTAGGAAAGTCTCATGGTTGTATAATCATTTTTCTACTCCTATGGTTGTGATACTATTGTTGTAACACCAAACATTATAAACTCTAATAATTTTTCAAAAGGTTCTTATAAAATTGTATTTTTATCATGATTATATGTCGTGATATTTGTACAACCATTGTATCTTTTGGTTTTAAAAAGTATGAGTGTTACAATTTGGTATCAGAGCCATAAATTAAAAGAATAAGGCTGGATCATCCTTCGTAATCTTAAACATTAAGAAATAGGATGCATGTTCCCTTAAGAAAGTTAGGGTTATGTTGGGGCTACATATGTAGATTGACGTGATATATGTTTAAAAAAATATCTTCCTATGATATCTTGAGAACTATGCTTTACTTTTTAGAAATGCTAATTCATGTTATATGACCAGAATGGTGCTACCACTAAGTTAGTTGCTTGTAGTTTGAATTTTTTCTTGTAAACAACTGACTAAGACGTTAGATGAGATAATGTCGTAACAAGTTCTCTTATTATCCGACAATGAAAATTTTGATCAAGTAATTAGAAAATGAAATCTTTTGAAGCTTCTTAACTTTTTCTAATTTATAGCAAGATGGAAAGTATGGGAAGCAAGCATGAAGTTCATAAAGAAGAAGTAAAGTATGTTTATCTAAGAAGAACCTGCAAGAATTCCTTGTTCTATAGAAGAATGACATGTTGATTTATATGCACAATGACAAGTTTACAAGTATGCTGGTGATATATGATGAGTTTTGGTCCTAAGAACATCCTATGTGCTCATACAAACCCTAATGCTTGGATCTAGGTTTCTCTATTGTACATGCAAGTTATCCAAGACTATAAACCCTAATTCTAGCATTCAAGTAATCATATTAACATGAGAATAGGTTTAAGATGTTACCTTGATTGTTATGTAGCAATAACAATCCTAAATCTCCTTGTATTGACTTTAGAAAGTTTAGAGTCACAAATGTCACTCCTCTAATGGTTCACAAACACCATAAGCAAGAGGATGAAGAGAAGAGAGGATGGAGGCTGCCCAAAAACGTCTACAAACCCTAGAGGAGTCTTGTCCACGTTTTTGGTCCTTAAGGGATCTATATATAGTGAGGCTATTAGGGTTATCTAACAAGGAAACCCTAATTTGGATGCTTAAGCCCTAAGCAACCCATGGATCCCTTTCCTTAAGGCCTTGGACGATTTCTTATGGGCTTCCCCATAGAATTCGTCCACCCCTTAATACAAGGCAATCCATGGCCCAAATTACAATTATCTTATAATTACAATTCCAGTCCCTTAAGTTTAATTAATCTCTTTTAGTCACAAAACTAATTACCAATTAATTATTGACTAATATTAATTAAACAATATGATTTCTCCTTTAATATATTATTCCCATAATATATTAATAAATCATATTTAATCATTCTCTCCATAATTCATCCTATCAAGTTGCTTTGGTGAAGGTAACCCAAAAGGACCATGCACCATTGGGTCAAGCACATACCAAAATAGTTATGGACTTAGACACTAATCCAACAGTCTCCCACTTGGATAAGTCTAATAACTATTATGCGTATGACTTCAGATCCTGATCTGCAATCGTAGCTTTCCAAAGCCGCTGTCAACTCTGATCTTATCAGATACGTGTGTCCTTAGATAAGGGATCATATATTCCTCCATTCTAGATATCATATGAGATATGATTTCAAATCATTCTCTTTGTACTATATCTCGATTACCAATTTATGACGACTGACTAATTGAACAAATCAAATTAGCCCTAGCCCGGCCAAGCATTTACGTTTGTCATCACTAAATCATCGAGGGGCCCAAAGATATCGCTTTTATCCTACCTTGGATAAAAGGAACGGATAAACTTTGATACAATGCTTGCTTTCACTCACTCACCGAATCACACACAACAATATGTTTTATAACACCAAGTTACTAGTGCGTTTACATATTATCAATGTGCAACCGATTTGCAAGATACAACTCACACATCTCGGTTTCAAGAATATAAGATGTTATCGTCTCACCAATCACTCGTGATACAATTCATGGAGTGATCCAAGTGAGCGTGGGTTTAATCCAATGCTCAAATCATATTCATAAGCACTCATGAACGTTGCAGCAAACATTTGCTTATGTCTAATACTCTTTTAGAAAATCCACACACCAATTCACGACAGTCTTCATTCATATCTACTTCCAACATATGAACGACTGTGGCCCGTTTGAATAATTCGATTATTCTTAATAAATTCAATTATTCTGGAAGTCAAAACATGCAAATGTGAAACACAAGAATAATACTAATCCCATATGGCCTTAAACCTTTGAGTATAAATAAAACTCCTTTTATTTATCACCATATCGATTACTCATTATTTTTCGTTTCGGGTAATCAACTTCTTACTTGGATTATTACACTTGTCCCATGCTCTTAGCATGCACACAATGTTTACCTATGGTTCTTACTTTTGTGAAATAGATCAAATTGAACACATTTCCAATCATTCTCATTTCACAACTCCAAATCCTTTTTCATAAGTGTGAGAATATCAAATTCTTGTTACTTATAAAATATGCTAGATTCTAACATTCTATGCAATGATCCTTTCGTAATGTCACTGCACCAAAGTCACAAAGACTATTGCCAATGATATTGCAAAGTCCTCTATCGGAGATTGTTACAAGACAATTCCATAGACGTGATGTCTCTCACTCAAAGTACATTCTTTGAACATCCTTTTGCATAAAAGTTTCTAATCTAGTCATAGATTTTCAATATTCAATTCCCAATATGGACACGTTTCCATATTTTCCATATGACAACTCATTCTTAATAGAATCTTATCTATTCGTAATGATGTCTATATGGTCCATCCAATATGGAAACATTTCCATAGTTTCCATATGACAACTCATTCTTAATAGAATCTTTTCTATTCAAAATAATGTCGATATGGTCCATCTAATACCATGCTTCCAACTACTCACAAGCGACCAATCCTCGTCAAACTTTGGATTGTCCTTTGATAGTTGTTTAATTATTTTAGTCAAAACCAATTCTAGTCCCTTTTTCCCTCTAAATGCGCTCGACATTTGGAAAATTTTAGAAAGGTCAAACATTAAAGCATTTGCACTCAATGTCACAATCTTTACTCTAAGACTTGTTTTTGAACGAAGTATGATTGACTTCTTGATTTAACCATTTCTTCAATTCTTGATTCCTCTTCTTAGACATACAATTATACTAAGACTCACTTAGAGGATCAATTGAGATATGGTTCTTAATCATTAAGACCCATCATAAAGCATAAAAGGTACTCTCCCTTCTTCTTAGAATGGAGAAACTTTTATTTTTCTGCCTACTTGATTCTTCTTATTCGTTCTACTATTGATTTAAACCTTTTTAATCAATTCCGAATTACACTTAATCTTATAAGTGTAATCATATTTACTAAACTTTTAGTAAACCATGACGAATATCTTGTTACTCTTATGGTGAACTTGATCAACACGCAACTTTGTGTGCTCGATCTCCTAGTCCTTCACTTGACACTTTGTCAACGAATTAGTCTAATTTCCAAATATGAAATTTCTCATTCATCATGCAACCAAGTTGCGTGATTCCAAAATTCTATCCAGTTGAAACTTGGGCGATGAGAAACTCTCCCTATTTGGTAAATTCTCGACTTTCCATAAATAACATAAATAAGAACCAAATCCATTATTGTTAATAATAGAAACATTTTAACATCAATTTTTCATACACGCCATTGCAAGGATAAATAAATAAAATTTAAAATCAAAATTTATTTTATTGCGGAAAAAATTGTCCTTATAATGCAATTCATTGAAAAACTATGCTAATACATCTTTCTTAGCAATCTTATTCTAACTAAGTAGTAGCTCAAGAATCTAATCTTCAAGTAATGCGATCGAAATCCATTTCTTCATGGTTAGATTCTGCTCACTTCTTCCCTTAAGCTTCCTTTCTTTTCTTCGATCCTTCAAAACATTAATTGTAATCTTATCACATTATGTATTAAGAATCTAGAATAGAAGCTTAAAAGAGTTAGTCAATGGATTTTACCTAAAGCAAAGCCATACGTTTCGACTCTCCCATCTCTTAGATCTCTTAGGTAAATGGGGCAGCTTCGTCTCCAATGCCCTTTCTCTTGGCAATAAAAGCAAATTGACTCTTTTGGAACATGACATGGAACTACTTCAGACATTGCCTTTCTCTTATGATCAAACTTTTCGATCATAGAATGTCTTTCGTTGCCATTGTCTATATCCATAGAGGTCTTGAAGGCAGATTCACCAATCAACTTTGCTTTTCTATTGCGCCAAACCATTGCTGATTCAGCAGCAATAAGCATATAGGTGAGATCTATAAGGGTCACGTCGCGGTTCATCATATAGTACTCTCTTACGAACTCACTATATGAGTTAGGAAGTGACTGAAGAACCCAATCAACAGCCATTTCCTTACAGACAACGGATCCCAACATTCTTAACCTATCAATGTGTGACTTCATCCCTAGGACATGTGTACACACCGACTTTCCTTCTTTATGTTTACTTGCCAAAAGGGATTGAGTGATCTTGAACTTTTCAAGCCTTTGAACTTGTGGGTTAGGGAGAATAATTGGAGGAGGTGGAGGAAGTGAAGCATGATTTCTTGTTCCTCGATCGAATCGTGGAATATCATCTTCATGTGGAAAGCTTGTTCCACGGGATTTGGGAAGACCACAGTTGTCGAACTTTGACATCTACAAAATGGGAGAAAACGAATTCAAGTTAGTTGATTGATTGAGTCCTTAGTAAATCACCCAAATGAAATACTAAGGCTAGGACCCAACACAATATTCTACAACACGGGAGAGGGATGCCGTAACCCAAATTGCAGAACATTTGAAGGTAAGTGAATGACGATTCACTAATTTCCACCATTAAAAAACGAAAAAAAATTTAAGTTTTAAATATATGAAAACTCCTAGATCCTATGAGATTCATTGAACATTTCAATGGCATGTTTAAATCTCGATATGCCCCTCTTGTTTGTGACTGGGATGCCGAGGATCACAAAGCGGGTGTGAATAACCATGCAAACTACATGGTGCCCCCACATGTTACAGTCACCTATTCGATGTGCCGGTAAACCACACACGCTCCACCGAACTATGAAAAACATTGAGTCACCCTTTACTACCTTTGCTTAGAACCATTTAGTGTGCCGGTAAACCACACACGCTCCACTAACGTCTTCGCAAGGGCACAAAGTGTAATTTCACGAAATTGCATCAATTCACTTTTGCCTAAGTAACTAAGATTGGGAATTTGTAAAACATTTAGTTACTTTTGTATATCATTATACTTATAATGGAAGGTTTCGTCCTATCCTACCCGTTCGGCTAACGACCCTCCACTAGTCAAGAGTGCGGTGGGTAAGAGTGGATACCCATTCAATCGCCATTTTATAGGCAATTTCGTTAAACACCCCTTATAGACCAACTTCGTGAATGAGGCCTACTAACGGTAAGACTGACTTTTACTCATACATATATATAATGTTAGACTTTTAATGTTATATATAATATAGGGTGTATTTTACACTTTTAAAATGCTAGGAGGTCAAATTTAACAATTATACTTTTAATTCAATTAAATTCGAAACCAAAAACTTTATGGATTTATTAAACCTCTTTTAATTATACACTTTAATTAATTAATAAAACCATAAGGGTGTCATTTGTACTTTTTTCAAAACAATACTAGGGTTTTAGAATTTAACATTCCTAATTAAACTTTTAATCAACTTTTAAATTCCAAAACTTGAGGGCAAGTTTTGAAACATTTTTCAAAACATTAGGGTTTCAACTATTTAAATTTCAAAACAGCAAAACTTTTTGGGTTCAAATTTAAACTATAAAACCTAAAAGGGGAAAATATAAAACTTTTCAAAGCACAAGGATCAAATAACTAATAATCTAAATTAACATTTAATCACATAATTATCCATATTTGATTTATTTAATGATTTCTTGCAAAACAATTTACCAATTTAATTAAAATAATTAATTAATTATCACATAAGGAAACAAATATTTTATTAATTGATAAATATCTTCAATTAGATCAAGAATATAGTCAAATATATCATAAAATCGGATTAATATTGATCTAATATGATAAGGCAACTATCCTTAAGCAAAACAACAAGAAATCCCGAGGTTTACTCCATCTGACGAGTTGACTCGTTGAGTCAAGCATGGACTTGTCAAGTCAGCATAGACTCGGCGAGTCCAGCCTCCAGAAACCAAAAAATCTAATTTTTCAAACATATCAAGCATCAATACAATAGAAACCAGTCAAGGCTCTGATACCACTGATGGGTTTTGGTCCTAAGAACATCCTATGTGCTCATACAAACCCTAATGCTTGGATCTAGGTTTCTCTATTGTACATGCAAGTTATCCAAGACTATAAACCCTAATTCTAGCATTCAAGTAATCATATTAACATGAGAATAGGTTTAAGATGTTACCTTGATTGTTATGTAGCAATAACAATCCTAAATCTCCTTGTATTGACTTTAGAAAGTTTAGAGTCACAAATGTCACTCCTCTAATGGTTCACAAACACCATAAGCAAGAGGATGAAGAGAAGAGAGGATGGAGGCTGCCCAAAAACGTCTACAAACCCTAGAGGAGTCTTGTCCACGTTTTTGGTCCTTAAGGGATCTATATATAGTGAGGCTATTAGGGTTATCTAACAAGGAAACCCTAATTTGGATGCTTAAGCCCTAAGCAACCCATGGATCCCTTTCCTTAAGGCCTTGGACGATTTCTTATGGGCTTCCCCATAGAATTCGTCCACCCCTTAATACAAGGCAATCCATGGCCCAAATTACAATTATCTTATAATTACAATTCCAGTCCCTTAAGTTTAATTAATCTCTTTTAGTCACAAAACTAATTACCAATTAATTATTGACTAATATTAATTAAACAATATGATTTCTCCTTTAATATATTATTCCCATAATATATTAATAAATCTTATTTAATCCTTTGTCTCCATAATTAATCCTATCAAGTTGCTTTGGTGAAGGCAACCCAAAAGGACCATGCACCATTGGGTCAAGCACATACCAAAATAGTTATGGACTTAGACACTAATCCAACAATATATTCTAAATTATACATATTTTAAGGGACATTTCATGGGCATTTTTATAATTAAAATATGACAAAAGGTACTTAATTGCTTCATCTTTATATTTTCAAGGTAAAAATTCCATGTTTATTAACTAGAAGCTTGGTAACACGCTGTCACGGGTGTATTAAGAAAATAAGATCTCACTGCTGGTTACACTAAAGATATAGCACATGGAAGCAGGGTCGAATCCTCAGGGATACAACCTAACGGTCAATTCTTTTTTGCATCAGGAACATTCTAGTCAAAACAGAAATTATTAAAAAGGGAATTTTTTAATTAAACTAAAAACTAAATTTTTCAATGAAAATAAACTAAACGTAAATCAATAATAAAAACGATTTCAATTTTGCTGCGACTTTCCTAGTCATGCAATCAATTTAGATATGATTATTCAGAATGTGTTCTATCTAAGCTAGTATTGAGAAAAATTAACAAGCTCTAGTATAATCTCTTTTACCTAAATTGGTTAACCAAAACAAGCTCTTTGAACTAACCCTAACTTTTTATTGTTCAATTAAATAAGTTCTTAGTTAAATTAGTGTAACATTCAAGTTTTGGTAAGTTTCTCTTTAAGTCCCTAATGCAAATTTCTTTCAACATGGTCCCTTGGTTAGTACACGGGGTATACTCATTGGGTATGCTTAGCGTACTAGCCATAATCTGGTCATGGGACTTAACCACGTATGTTGGGCATATGTGGAGTACACATGGCGTACGTGAGTCTGAGAAAAAACCTACTTTTAGGGTTTACACCCTATTTAGTGACCTTAAGTCCCCCAATCACTTTACCTCTTTAGCCTCCATTGCCCTTTTTGTGCTAATCTCGAACCCTAAGCCACCTTGAGTGCATTTGTGAGCTTCCTTGACAGTGTTTTTTTGTTCTTTAAAGTCTTTGAAGAAGAAGGAAGATTGGGAAGAAGCAAGGACGTGGGAAGAGCTTGTAGATCTAATTTTTTTCACCATTTCTGACCCACTGAAGGTATAAAGTTTAAACCTTGATCATTGCATGCTTAGATCTAGGTTTAGGGTAGATATAGTATATTTTCGTCCCATGGTTTGGATTCTTGGAGTTGAGCAACATCAGACCATATGAGCTGTCCTTTTGAGCTCGTGAGGGTATTTTGAGTCATAAAAATCAGACCTTGATGGTTAAGCCTCAATCATGCAAGTGTTAGGACCATCCAAGTGTGCTTATGGACTTTATTCATGTTTTGGGCCCCATCCTTGCATGCAAAAGCATAAACTTTTCAACTTTATGGATTAGATCGTTTTTAGGGGCCTAGATCTAAGTTTTGAACTTTGGGTCTTAATGGATTATGCCATGGTAGTGAATATGGGTTGGTAGACCAGAACGTCATGCATACTCCAATATACATTGTGCGTACTGGGTCAGTGCCTTGACCCCAGGTCAGCACTAGCGTACGTTAGGCATACAAGCCAAGTACACCGCACGTACATAGTTAGTGGGCCTAGAAGGTTTTGGGATCGTTTGGTGTTGGGCTTTGTACTTGATTAAGTTGGGCCTTGGGCCCACCTAATTGTAACAAGTCATTTTCCGGGCCTAAGGCTATCCTTGGGGTTCTTGGGCCATATTGGGCCTCAGAGTCCCTATAGTGGGCTTGGATGCCTTTTTGGGTGTTTATGAACTTTGTCCTTGGAGGAAAGGAGGCCCAATAAGGAGAAAGTGAAGGAGCCTTTTTTCCTGAAGATAAGGATTAGGTTTCGAACTTTTGGGTTAAAATGTGACCTAATTTCTAATTAGAGTTTTGTAGGGTTTAAAGTACTCCATGGATTATGACAATGGGACCCCTTGATGAAGTGTAGCTTATTAGGCCCAATACTTGTTTTATTCCCTATATATTGTCATGTATTAATCATAATTAGGGTTAAGAGTGAGGCAAAATGGAGTCGCAAATCATAATGAGGTTATGGTTGGTGACGATATGAAGGTAGCTTTTACAGAATAGTTCAAGATGAACACTTCTAAAGCTTTTACAAAGAAGTAGCTTTTATAGAAAAGTTCAAGAGGAACTCTTCTAAAGCTTTGATATATCTCTGAATTTTTGTGATTGTTCGATCAAGTGACGTTACGAATCATAAATTTGGTTTGCAACATGATATTTTTTGGTGGTTTATATCATTAGCTTATTTGAAGATCATCATGAGTTGGATGGGGAGCTCTTCAAAGACAAGAAGTGATTTTGTTTCTTAAATCTGAAATGGATTTTTATGGTAGGTTTGGCTTTCTTTAAGATATTTGGGATTACATTGGAAAATAAAGTTTAAAAACATTACTTAAGTGCTTGGTTTATATATCCTAGAACCCGTTTTTGAAGACTATTAAAGAATCAAGATTCGTGGATCGCTTTTGATATTCCTCATCACGAGATCCTTTCTTATTTGCTAGATGCTTGTTTTGGAAGTTGAAGCCTTTTCATCCATTCCATAATTTGAGGGGGGGGGGGGGACGTAGGGTTCAAAGTACTCCATGGATTATCACAATGGGCCCCCTTGATGAAGTGTAGGTTATTAGGCCCAAGACTTGTGTTATTTCCTATATATTGTCATGTATTATTCATAATTAGGGTTAAGAGTGAAGCAAAATGTAGCCGCCAATCATAATGAGGTTTCTTAGGTAGAATAAATTTTCTTAAGCTTTTCTGATAGTGTAATTTCTTCCTCATGTTCTTGAATATATTGTTTGATCATTCGACATATCTTCATTATTGTGTTCGTTCTTATTTTTCGCTTCATCAAATCGCTCTTAGGGTTTTACCCAACAAGTGGTAGCAGATCGGGTCCTTGAAGAACTATTGATTTTTGAAGTATCGGTTCTTGATTTGATGATTTTCTGCACAAGTTATTGAACATTTTTGGTGTTTTGGCGGTTTGGAATCAAGGTTCTTGTTCATTCTACTGTTCATGAATAGTTATAGTATTTTCTACTGTTCATCTGGGTATTTTTTAATCCGATTCGTATCTTGTTCATATTTTATGATTGGATCTGATCAATTGTTCAACCCAAGATTATTCTATTGCTTCCTAGATCTATTTCACATGATTTAGCACATAGATTCATTCCTGCACTGTTCTTAAGCCCAATTCTTCTGACTAGTGTTCATGTGTTCTTGAGCCCACTTATATTGATTCTTGTTCATTTGTTTAAACCTCTATCTTGTTCTGTGACGTCGCACGTTCTGAATCACGCAGTCGACACATCTTAAAAATGTGAATGTTGCATCTCAAAATCCTCTGGTCAATCTAAGTGTTTCATTCTTATGTTTCGCTTAATTTCATGATTCATGACTCCGGTTTAATTTATTAATCAATTTGGTCTTTAAATCTGATTTCTTATATCTAACTGTTCGTGTCTTGTTCCCATCCAAGTTGTTAGATTTGTTCAACAACGAATATGGTTGACAATTGATAATGATTTCTTATTATCATTGACTATGATTTTGGGTCCAATATTTTTCTTTGATGTTATTGGGTATTCTTATTGATAAATCGATGTTTTTTTGAGAACCGATGATGAACAGACAAAGAACAGAGGGATTTTATACTGATTTTCGATTGAATGTGATGTTTGATCTGGAAATCGATCTATTTAGCCTGAAAATTGTGTTGAGGAAAATTAATCTTGTTTTTTTGGCGTTACCTGGTGTTGATGGTCAACGCTAAAAGTTAAAATTGAAATTATGGTTTTCTTTTTGAACGGTGTTCTTATATGTGAACGTGATTGTAAATCAGTTGGATTTGTTAATGAACGCAAAACGATGTTGAGTATTCAATTGGCTTTACTGAATTTCAAATCAAATGTTTCAAAATTTTGTGATTCGCACTTCTTATTATTCACAGTGTAATGGGTCTCGGAATCGAAACCAATGAAATCAGAATTCAAAATTACTGTAACATCCATAAAAATAGTATAATGTCAAAGTATCAAAATTACTTCTTATTATTCACATTTTCAAAACCAAGATTATTACAAAACATGTTTCCAAAATAGTATAATGTCAGAGTATCCCAGAATCAAATCATAAAAACATGACATATGAGGAGCTGTACGACCACGCCTTCGCCTTCCTACAATCATTAGAAGTACCTGAAACAATAATCAATAAATGTAAGTTCGAAGGCTTAATGAGTTACCCCCAAAATTGATGAGTTACTCAAGGTAAAGTATAGTGAGAAGACGCACCTCGCGTATCTCGATAACTCGCAAATCCTGGAAATCACTCGCGCTCGATCCCCCGAGCTATAATCCTCCTATAACACAATATATCTCTAATTAACACTTTCACAACCAAGGTTGACTACCCCTATCAAGTCAACACTGGTCAACTCTAGTCAACGATCAACGGTCAACTTGACCGGACTCGGCGAGTGCACTAGAGAGACTCGGCGAGTCTATACGTGTTCACTGACTCCCTAGGATCCTCTCTTGACACGTCGAGTACTTCCCTAACTCGACGAGTTCCACCTGGCATGAATCGCGGGGCCACCACGACTCAAATTGCCGAGTCTCAAGAACAACTCGGCGAGTTCCAGCTTGACTCAGTCCACCCATCAACTCTCTCTGACTCTCCCTGACTCACTGAGTCAACCCCTTAACTCGGCAAGACCACTCGCTGTGTGATTATGGACAATCTTCATGTTACTCGCCGAGTCTGTTCTTCGGACTCGGCGAGTGTATGCCATGCATAAACTCAAACTCACTCCTGAGGTCAGATCCGTTCCAATAACTCATATATCCAGTCCTTCTAAGCACATACATCACGTACAGTTACTATCTTGGTGCTCATGCAAAGGTTCAAAGGCCTTATTTGATGATATGGTCTCTAGAATGCTATTCTAAGCTCATGGCCTCCATTAACACTCATAAGCTTGAGGGAAAAGAGTCTCTGGACCTCTTTGGGTCCAGATCTAAAGCACCAACACGAGAAGAGGCCAATTACTCCATGGATCATTCCACATAGAAACCCTAACTCTAAGATTTACACCAAGGACTGAGAAAGGAACGAATGGTTACCTCAAATGAAGTCTCTGAGCTCAGGAATCACTGGATTAGCACCCTCTTTGGTCTCCTCTTGCCTTGATCCTCTTCTATATGCAAAAACACCCACAAATAGTCAAGGATCTTCCTCTTCTCTCTCATAAAACGCTCAAAGACTCTTTAGGGTTCTCTCTGGGGTTGGTGGCCGCAAATGACGGCCATAAGCCCCTTTAAATAGGTCTCATACCCTGGAAATTAGGGTTTCATTAAACAGCGTGGACTCGCCGAGTCCGGACGCAAACCCGTGCCCAAACCACGATCATACTCGGCGAGTTTGAGCTCCAACTCGCCGAGTCTCCTCACAAATCACCAAATTTATAAGAATAAATAATACCTGGGAATCCGGGCTGTTACAATTCTCCCCCACTTGAACTAGACTTCGCCCTTGAAGTCTCGCTCTGCAAATAACTCCGGATGCTGCTCACGCATCTCACGCTCCGGCTCCCAAGTCATCTCGGACCCCTTCCGATGCTGTCACTAAACCAAAACCAAGGGTACCTCCTTGTTCCTCAGAACCTTAATTTTCCGATCTCTGATTGCCACTGGTCTCTCAGCATAATTCAGGCTCGCATCCACCTAAATATCCTCTAATGGAACCACTGCCGACTCATCGGCTATACACTTCCGCAGCTGCAACACATGGAAAGTGTCGTGAATCTGCCCCAACTTTGCTGGCAAATCCAAACGATAGGCTACCCTGCCTACCCTCGCGATCACCTGAAAATGACCGATATATCGGGGCCCCAACTTGCTCCTCTTCCTGAATCGGATCACTCCTTTCCAAGGAGAGACCTTCAGGAGTACAAAGTCACCGACCAAAAATTCGAGCTCGGACCGGCGCCTGTCCGCCTAACTCTTCTGGCGACTCTGAGTGGTCAACAACCTCTGCCTGACCTGCTGTATCTGCTCTGACGTTTGAAGCACGATCTCTGTACTTCCCATCACACGTTGCTCTACCTCTCCCCCGCAAATGGGGTCCGATACCCCCTTCCCTACAACAGCTCAAAGGGTGGCATACTGATGCACTAATGATGGCTGTTGTTGTAGAAAACTCTGCCAAGGGCAACTACGGGCCACAATTTCCCCCCCGAAATCTAATACACATGCCCGAAACATATCCTCGAGCATCTGAATTGTTCGCTCGCTCTGAAGTGTCCACAGACATCACCATGGTAAACTCTAGCTCATTTCTCATATTCATCTTCGATACCGAGCACCAGGTCAGCCTTTGGCCCCACAGCTGAACCCCCAAAGGTCATACATAACATGATCCAAAACATCTCACTAACTTCCTCCCCGTGATCACTATCACGGCCCAGTGACACGCAAGTCACAAAATTCCCTTTTCCTCATAAAAAAAATACAATCCAATCGAAGATCGACTTAGCTCTAACCTCTGGCGTCTGCTGCGCATATTCTCTCGCGCGCCTCGCTGACCCTCCCGACAGAGACAGAGACCCCAGTCTCACCCCGGTTTAACCACTAGGCTCCAAAAACTCAACACTAGGGCTACTCAAGCCTAAAACTCTTCTGCATCATGCACTTACCGGAGAACACTCCATCATCACACTCTCTTGCCGTCTAGTGGGTACTATGGCTTCCCGCAACATTATGACAGCCTCTGACTAGTGAGTACTACGGCTCCCCGTAGTATCACAATGCCAACTAACTAGTGAGTACTACGGCTCCCCGTAGTACCACGACTCCCTCCCTCTGACTTGTGAGTACTACGACTCTCCGTAGCATCACAACACCCTCTGACTGGCAAATACTACGGCTCCCCGTAGCATCACGACTCTCTCTCTCTTTCTGACTTGTGAGTACTACGGCTCCCCGTAGCATCACAACACCCTCTGACTGGCAAATACTACGGCTCCCCGTAGCTTCACCCTATACTCTCATTCTCATTACAACGCCACACTATGTTCACTAACTCATGCACGGAGACTATCATAGATAGTTACACAAACACTTGCCCCGATATGCATTACAGACTCTGGCGGCAACCGCCATAACACAGAACCTACCTCTGCGGAGATCCACTTCCTTAAATAATCCCCCTTGATGACAATACACGAAGGGCTCCCACTGGAACCGTGGATACATGATACACCACTAGTCATCTTAAACCCAATACTCTAAATAACTCTGAAATCGGGACGCTATACGCGGAAACCACGGAACACCCTAATAGAGCATCACAATGTCCTGCCTCTACCACTGATTCCCTTACTCCCAACACCATACACATACAACAATACATTTCCTCTGAATCCCATAATAATTTCCTATTTCACTCAATGCGCAACTTCAGTGCATCCAAACACTCAATTGGAATACAAGGAAGGCGCTAACCCTTCAGAACACACTGATGATCCTCCGAAACCCTTTCCACTTCTGCTCAAAATCTAAGCAAGAGTACACATCCCAGCCCGAGAGTTGGCTACTCGACAATCTTCTACCCATATTTTAACCCAGAAGTTCTCAACTGCCCATTCCATCATCACGAGTCTTCCACTTGAAACGACTCTGACCACCACTAGATTCCTGACCATTGACCACCCGCCGTGGAGACACCCATCCTTCTCTCAGACATATACCACATGCATTATCTCGCCCTGCACCTTTCCTTGATCACCAATGACCCTGATCTCATGAATTCAAGCCGCATGTTTCTGTATCCCACCCCTAACCGCTCTTGCACAAATCTCTGGTTCTCTCAATAAACCACCCGATTCTCCCCCACTTAGGGTTCGAACCATCACTATCTGACACATCAACAACCTCACGAACTATTTTCACCAGCAATAATGCACCTGCCCCTGGAAAGTGCTACGCAACGCCCGGTAATCCCCTTTAAGGAAATCAATCGATCTCATAACTCTAAACCTCAGATGAAATCCTCAAGAACTTCTCGTCATGACTGCCTCTAGTTGTTCCAAGCCTCGTACCAATCTAATACCAAACAACTTAACTGTCTAATAACATCACTGACTCATAGACTGGACCACGAAATCATCATACTCCCCCACCTCGACTCATCAACCGACGTTCTAACACATGGATCATCCCAAGAACAGGGACCCACTCCCATATTCAATACCCAACATAGATAGAAACACCACTGCACTGATTAACTCGACTGGACTCCCTACTGATACCTCTACAATACGCCCTACTATACTCAAATAGGTGTAACGTGGTCCTCGACTATCTCAGTCCCAACTAACTATCTGCTCATGGTAAATCACTGCCTCACGGCAGACATGCTACCTGATACTCTGATGGAAAATCATCATCAATGACAACCTGCAGGGTTTACCCCCAAACCCAAAACTTAAACATCATGCCTCTCATGTTCCACACACAAACATAAATATCATCACCCAGGTCGTAGACGGTGACATCTCCTCTATCGACTGATTGCTCAACTCAGACCAAACTTCTCCCCTCCCTCTGACTCCTTGCCAAAATACTCTAAAAGGCTCTCGACCTCCCTCTTAAGGGACGCCTCTTTGAACTCAATCATGGCCCACAGGCCTAAAACCTATAGTGTCCAATCTCTACCTCATCAATCATGACCGGATAACCGGAGAACCACAAGCATCATTCACTACGAACCATGGTACTCATCCCATGACATCTCTTCTCATTATGATCCGGTGTATGGTACCCGAACCATAGCATTACTCCTCCATCTGCTCCGATGTATGGTACTCGAACCATAACATCATTCCTTCATCCGCTCCGATTTATGGTACTCGAACCATAACTTCACTCCTCGATCCGCTCCGATGTATGGTACTCAAACCATAACATCACTTCTCAATCCGCTCCGATGTATGGTACTCAAACCATAACATCACTCCTCAATTCGCTCCGATGTATGGTACTCGAACCATAACATCACTCCTGAATCTGCTCCGATGTATGGTACTCGAACCATAACATCACTTCTCAATCCGCTCCGATGTATGGTACTCGAACCATAACATCACTCCTCAATTCGCTCCGATGTATGGTACTCGAACCATAGCATCACTCCTCAATCTGCTCCGATGTATGGTACTCGAACCATAACATCACTCCTCAATACGCTTCGATGTATGGTACTCGAACCATAACATCACTCCTCCATCCGCTCATTAGAACCTTTAGAATACTCCATGTATCAAGTATGGGTCCTCTGCTTTCAGTAGTACGGGCCCATACTACCTGCCACATCTACCCATACTTTCCACACGGACTATCCCGGAGCTCCTAAGTAACTGCTCGACCTTCTCGTTCACTAATTCCGTCGCGCGCTCGCTCCCTAGCGAAATTCTCTACTCTGCCAGTGCACTCATCTGGCTAAGGTTACTCCTTAGGCTCTTCCTAGATTCCCACTCTTCTCTGCCATCATTTGCTGAAGAGCTCCTAATGATGCCAACCATCTACCTCCTGAATATCGTCATATTCGCGTGGTAGCTGACTCCCATCATCGAGAGTTCCATAAAGCACGAAGCAAGCAACATTCGAGCATCGAAGAATATATATGACTCACACTGGGTGATAACTCTGCTTGCTCTGCTCATCCTCGAAAGTACCACCGAACTCTGCAACTCTTCCCCTTGTGGGTTCTAACTATTCTTTCTCTAAGTACCACAGTACTTATCTAGGTATCTCCCCTAGATTACTCCTCTACTCAAATCCCCTAAAGGATTCCAACTAAATATTCTCACTCATCACATACTCAAAAGCACATCACATATAACAACAATTCCTAGGCTAAGGCATCACAAATTAGGCCACTCTATGGAATACCTAGCCTGTCTCTAGCATGCATTAATATCTCATAAAGTGCATCATAAATATCTCATAACACAAAAGTAAGGGTATTTTGGGAAATCACCGTTCGGGCTCTGGCTGATTGTACACACTGCTATTTCTCGCTTTCTCTTTGAACTCTTATTCGCTTTAGAAAATTATTTCTTTGAAAACTTTTCTTACTTCCTCAGTTTGAGTCCAGATTTACCCGAAGGCGCATCCGAATCCCTCAAACCAAGGCTCTGATACCAACTTGTAACACCGAAAATTTCAAAACAAATTTTCATTTAAAAATAATCGTTTAATTCTTAAAAACACTTTGCTTAAAATCTCATTCATAATCGAATTACAAAACATAACTCCATTTTCACTTGCATAATAAACCAGGATCCTCAAAACATGACTCTTTCTCTGGTGTGTACATTCGAGCCGGTGCCGTCCCGTGATCCTGAGAGAAACCTGAAACACATAACACAAAACACTGTAAGCACGAAGCTTAGTGAGTTTCCCAAAATACCACACATAACACATATTAGCCACTCGAGGCTATAACTCTGTGGGTCCGTGGACCCTACTCTGTGAACCTTCCGGTTCTAACTCTGTGAACCTTCCAGTTCTAACTCTGGGAACCTTCCGGTTCTAACTCTGTAAACATGCACAACATAAACCACATAGAAATAATGCAGTACAACACGTAACATACACAACATACAAATACTCTGTCACGTAACTCTGGTTACCTACTCAAGGTAAAGTATAGTGAGAAGACTCACCTCGTGTATCTCGATAACTCGCAAATCCTGGAAATCACTCGTGCTCGATCCCCCGAGCTATAATCCTCCTATAACACAATATATCTCTAATTAACACTTTCACAACCAAGGTTGACTACCCCTATCAAGTCAACACTGGTCAACTCTGGTCAACGGTCAACGGTCAACTTGACCGGACTCGGCGAGTGCACTAGAGAGACTCGGCGAGTCTATACGTGTTCACTGACTCCCTAGGATCCTGTCTTGACATGTCAAGTACTTCCCTAACTCGACGAGTTCCACCTGACATGAATCGCGGGGCCACCACGACTCAACTCGCCGAGTCTCAAGAACAACTCAACGAGTTCCAGCTTGACTCAGTCCACCCGTCAACTCTCTCTGACTCTCCCTAACTCACTGAGTCAACCCCTTAACTCGGCAAGACCACTCGCTGAGTGGTTATGGACAATCTTCTTGCTACTCGCTGCGTCTGTTCTTCGGACTCGGCGAGTCTATGCCATGCATAAACTCAAACTCACTCCTGAGGTCAGATCCGTTCCAATAACTCATAGATCCAGTCCTTCCAAGCACATACGTCACGTAAAGTTACTATCTTGGTGCTCATGCAAAGGTTCAAAGGCCTTATTTGATGATATGGTCTCTAGAATGCTATTCTAAGCTCATGGCCTCCATTAACACTCATAAAGCTTGAGGGAAAAGAGTCTTTGGACCTCTTTGGGTCCAGATCTAAAGCACCAACACGAGAAGAGGCCAATTACTCCATGGATCATTCCACAAAGAAACCCTAACTCTAAGATTTACACCAAGGACTGAGAAAGGAACGAATGGTTACCTCAAATGAAGTCTCTGAGCTCAGGAATCACTGGATTAGCACCCTCTTTGGTCTCCTCTTGCCTTGATCCTCTTCTATATGCAAAAACACCCAAAAATAGTCAAGGATCTTCCTCTTCTCTCTCATAAAACGCTCAAAGACTCTTTAGGGTTCTCTCTTGGGTCGGTGGCCGGAAATGACGGCCATAAGCCCCTTTAAATAGGTCTCATACCCTGGAAATTAGGGTTTCATAAACAACGTGGACTTGCCGAGTCCACCTTTTGGACTCGCCGAGTCCAGACGCGAACCCGTGCCCAAACCGCGATCATACTCGGCGAGTTTGAGCTCCAACTCGCCGAGTCTCCTCACAAATCACCAAATTTATAAGAATAAATAATACCTGGGAATCCGGGCTGTTACAGGCAAGATTAGGTTAAACCATGTAAACCCTAATGTGTATGACCTTCCATATTCCTTAGGCTCCATGTTTTTAAACCCCCATGGATCATCCATGGGTTGTAACATTGGTTTAGCCCAACCTAAAGAATCATGCATCATTGGCCCACACCATAAAAATGAATGATTTACCAAATCAATCCCTTTACATTTAATTAGTCTCTTTTGATCACTAAATTAATTCCAAATTAATTCTTGATCAATACTAACTAAATAATATGATTTCATATTAATATATTAGAAGTTATAATATATTAACAAATCATAAATAACCTCTTTTCAAAGTCCATCCTATCAAATTGTCCTGGTGATATGCAACCCAAATGGACCATGCTACTCTCGGGTCAAGTACGTACCAATTATAGTTATGGGCTTATACACCTAATCCAATAATCTCCCACTTCGATAAGTCTAATAACTATTATTGCAAGTGTGACTCCAAAATCCCGACTAGCAATCGTAGCTCTTAAAAGCCGTTGTCGAACTCTGACCTAGTCAACGACGCGTCCATTAGATAAGGGATCATATATTCCTCCATTCTAGATGTCATATGGAATGAGAAATGGATTATAATCATTCTCTCTGTCCATATGTTGTTTCCTAATTTGCAATTTATGACGACCGACTAATTGAACAAATTAAATCAGTCCAGGCTTGGCCAAGCACTTAGGTTTGTCATCACTAAATCATTGAGGAGTCCACAAATATCGCTTTTATCCACATGGGGTAAAAGGAATGGATAAACTTCGACCTAAATGCTTACTTGTACTTACTCATCAAATTACATACAACAATATGTTTTATAACACCAAGTTACTGGTGCGTTTACATATGTCAATGTGCAACCGACTCGCAATTAAAAGTCACATGTCTCCATTTCAAGAATATAAGATATTATCGTCTACCAACCACTCATGATAAAATCCATGAAGTGATTTAGATTAGCGTGGGTTGAATCCAATACTCGAATCTTATTCTAGGAGTACTCATGAACACTATAACTATGTCTAAAACACCTAGACAAACTACAAACCCATTCATGATAGTCTTGCCTCAATACCTACTTCCAATGTATGATCGATTTTGGATGGTTTGAATAACCTAGTTATTCGGGAAGTCAAAACATGCACCGTGATCGTGCCCAAGCGAGAACAATTCGGGGAAATGGGGGTGACAACTCATCTTTGCCTAATGGATATCCATGCAAGGTTTGTATGTATCTAGACAAACATAAACTCACTCTCCTCAAAAGTCAAGCTTTTCTCTTATGTCTTATCTCTCACTCTATCTCTCAGCCTCTTTCTCACTCTCCAACCTCTCTTACATTTCAAGATCAACACCAATTTCTCTCAACACTCTTCCACTCTTCTTCCCACAAGAAATTTGTGAGTCTTAGGAGAGTTATCAAGAGGATCATTTCAAGCTTCACATTGTGGTAAGATCTTACAAACCCAAGTTGATATACCTCATTTTAAAACTCAAATTACTCCTCTTACACACATGTTTTCGTGAATCATGTTTCCTAGAACCATCTAAGTTCGAAAACCTTCTCAAGAAGCTTGCTAGGGCCGAGATCTTCTCATTTCCTCACCAAAAACCAAAAAATTCAAAGCAAAGTGAGTTCATACCCCCTTATTTTCTATTTTTTCTTTGTTTTTGGGGAGAATACAAGCTGTTTTGTGTAGATCTATGTGTGTATGCATGATTTTGTGTGTTTTCTTTGGTTACAAATGTGTTTATGTGTTGTAAACTTCATAAACTAAAAGATCTACTAAAAGATGATGATATTGGTATAACATAACACTCTTTTCAACATATCCCACAAGAAAAAGGTTTAAAATACATCAAGAATACTTGAATCTAAGAAAAACTTCATAAAGGGGGCTAAAATTGACAAAATATGGGTTGTTTTTGTAACTCTTGGCTAGTATGTGGTTCAAAGGAAAATTTTTGCTAAAAAATGGCTAATCTCGACATTTGAGACCTTATAGGGACCAAAAGTATAAATATTTTCATAATTTGACCTTATTTGGGCTTCTCACGGTTTTGGGCCCCAAAATTGTAATTTTTGGTCTTTTGTGGGCTAAATTGTCATTTTCAAGAAAGTTGTGTCAATAACGTAATTTTTTTATAAAAAGGGGTTGAAGTTGCAAAATTATGAACATTTGGGCCAAAAAGATGAAAATTTCTATAATGGGCCAAAAATGTATATTTTCAGAAAAATCTCGCAAAAAATGATGTTTTTGACAAAAATGAGTTAAAAATGTTATTTTTACCAAAAACTAACCTTAAATACAAGTTTTGTCCAAAATGGGGCCAAAAATGTTATTTTTATTGAAATTGGGCCTTAATTGTAAATTTTTGGCTTAATGGGCCAAGAATGTCAATTTTTACAAAAAGTGGGCTTTTTGTGTTATTTTAGTAAATAATCGAGCTAATACAAGCAAAATAAAAACAAACAGGCTAATTTTGTCATTCTCATGCTATTGGGCCTTAGTGGCCCATTTGCGTGCTTGATAGGTCCTAATACTATTTATATGTTTATTGGGCCTCATTGACCCATTAACATGCACGACGGACCTTGGATACTATTTGGGCATGTAAATACCTTAGATGTAAAATGGGCCTTAGTTGTCCTTTTACATATATTTTGGGCCTGTGTTATATAATCTCATTCCTTTCGGGCCCGAAATGACTTACGTGTTTAGTGAGCCTCAGTGGTTCGCTTACATGGTTCATTGGACCCTGAATGAGTTTTATATGTTTCTCTTCGCGTAAAATTCGATTAAGGATCTAGTGAGACGTGTCGGTTGACACCTATTGTGTATACGATCATAGCCTGTAGTTATAACCAGAGTCTCTTGAAGGGAGAATGGGGGTTTGTGTATAGATCTATATGGGGATTACACCCCACACCTGAGCTGTTCGCTACAGTTAGACTACATCAGTCTAGGGTGACCAAAAACCTTATTCTATTTTCCGTTGGCGTTCAACAACGCCAAGACATGCGAAATTGTCATTAATTAGCATGGTTATAACGACTCACTTATAGGAATTAACGTTATGAAATTTACGAGAGACTATTCTCTTTTCTCTTTGGATCACTCAGGAACATACTCGCACTGGTACTTAACCTCGGGGGTTGATATACCAGCATTCTCTTTTACAAGCAACATAGGGTTGTCCGGGGGCATTCTCATTACACTTTCTTCATTTAGTTTTGGGATTCTATTAAACAAAAACACACATGCATTAATACAAGATCGGACACAAACACACTAAACTGTTTTAAGAAAATACATGATTTTCTTGTGATTACAAAGTTATACAAATCATTTTCTCAAAACATGCTTATGAACTCACCAACATTTTTATGTTGACCTTTTTAAATTAACTTGTATTCTCAGGAAACCGTTGAAGCAGGTTGGGCTGAACAGTTTAATGGATGTTTTGTTATATTTTGTTCCATTATGCTCTAATTATTTTAGCATGTAATATTTAAATACAATACTCAATGTAAACAATGTATGTTGTTATATTACATGTGTGATGATGATGATGTTATGTTTCAATTATATACTATGAGATGATACTACAAGGATGAAGTCACGCACAAACCCCCGGACGTTTCCGCCGTCTGGTTTGGGGGTGTGACACATCCATTGTTATACTTCCAACTGTCCTTAAGCGACCAATCCTTTGCAAACCTTAGATTGTCCTTAACAGTTGTTTAACCACTTTAGTCATATCCGATTCTATTCCTTTTTCCCTCTTAATGCCCTATGGCACTTGGAAAATTAGAACATGATAATATTATAGCATATGCAATTGATCCTATACCCGAAGCATATGGGATGTGATTCATAATGTCTAACCTAAAGACATGATACTTGATCAGCCTTTTTCTATAATATTTCTATTTGCCATGTTCTCACAATTCGAATTATGAAGAGGGATGCCATAATCATAATTGAATTTTGGGAACAGAATTAGCATTTCCATATATAAAATTTTCTTACTAGAAAAACAACCTTTTACGACGCGCACTATGTGTCGTAAAACGCTTAGACGACGCACAAATGCTTGTCAAGGAACGCCCTGTCATAACGAGAGACGATGCTCATTTACGACGCGCATTTATGACACGCATTTACGATGCACAATGCGTATCAAGGAATCCCCTGTCATAAAGGAAGACGACACGGATTTGTGTCTCATAACCTTACGACGCACGTTTATGACACGCGTTGTGTATCATTAAAGCCCCTGTCATAAATGAAGATGACACGCAGTTGTGTGTCATAAACTTCAACAACCATTTACGATATGCATTTACGACGTGCCTTTACGATATTCATTTACGCATACAAAAATATGGAAACAAATATATACCAAAATAATCAATTTGATCCAATAACATCATCTCAAACAAGTTATCAAAAATTGAAATACATTGATATTAATCTGATAGTACATTGTTATTAAGGGGTTTTCCCTAAATATATAACTTGATACTACATCCCTAACTATATAACCTGATCCTTCATGTCATTGGTTTGCCAGCTGGTGTACCACATAAAAATGTTGAACTTGGTGTCATGGACGGTTGACCACCGGGTGTGGCTGGAAAGTAATTTCTCCCTACATTGTCTTGTCTGTTCTAACTATCTCCAGTAGTGGCATCACTTGAGCTGGACTGTAATCATTTAATAAGAAAAAAATTAAAAAAAAAAAGTTAATATGAGTTCAAAATTGCCTATAAGATGTAGACATATGGATTTTGTCATGTAACCTGAAGAAATGTGCCCCAATAACTTGATCTTGAAATTTTATTTTTTCTCCAATTAAATTGAGGTCAATGGTGGATGTGTTTGTTGCTAAAATGCAATGAAGGGGACAAATGTTTTCAATATCACTGAAGATCTTCTGCTTTAAAGGAATGTTCTCAATTACAACTTGTATTCACAAATAGAGTTGCCAAATTATGTCTTTTATAAAGTTTACATTTTATGTGTTTTTAAAGATCATACCTCTATAGCCATATCTACATCTTTAAATTGTGAGTAATCCAAAACCCCATTAACCAATGACAATGCCTTTTCACCTTGACCCTGTGGTAGCTTCTTCCTTGCAACCAATCCTTTAACATTTGCTTAAAAAGTCATCAAACATATAACCAATAAGTCACATAATAAAATGGCTACAAAATATAAGAGATAACTAACTACCTTTTCTTGTTTTTATTCCCTTTTAAAGATACTTAGAGTTGACTTCCTTGAGAACAACTTTTATATTACCAAGGATAAGGGCAACTGCTATTCCATACCCCATTAAACCTCCACCAATCACAACAACTTTCTTCACACTTCTTGGATTTAGACCAACATCAGTAACTTTAGGTACCTGTAAATGTAAAATCAAAGAAGACCAAGTTTAGACTTGTAGAAATTTTGATATTTCAGAAAAAGAAAATAAGAGAAAAAGGTTTAAATTACCTTTGAGGTTGCAAGTTGTGCAAAGAATATATGAACAAGACCTTTCGATGTGTCTGAAACAACAAGATCATTGAACACCTTCACCTCCTGAGGAACAAAATGTTTGCATTATTAGAAATAATTGATAAACAAGTTACTTACAAAAATGGTCCCTTTGATTTCTGATTTAACCGTGTTTGGTCCAAAAATGAAATCTTTCTATATTTTGGTCCTTATTTCAAAGGTTCCAAGGACCAAAACCTTGAAAAAAGAATCAACATTGAAAAGGGTTTCACGTTTTGACTATACTAGGTAAACTTTATACTAGATTCAATCACATCGT
Source organism: Lactuca serriola (assembly GCF_051521515.1). Lineage (NCBI taxonomy): Eukaryota > Viridiplantae > Streptophyta > Magnoliopsida > Asterales > Asteraceae > Lactuca > Lactuca serriola. The sequence goes on along the minus strand of NC_136415.1, from coordinate 245,374,251 downwards.
TTAATATTATTACTTATATCTGGAAGAAACTCAGGGATAAGGTGAAGTGACTGGGATAACATTTTGACTCTCTGGTCCTCAGTTAAAGGTCCTATTTTCTTTTCATGGCTGAATGATGAGAGTAAAACAGTGAGCTACCAATTGATGATTGCAATATTTTTGTAGCCAACTTTACCTTTGAGCAATGGTGGATCTATGAAACGCAACAATAGTGAAATATGAATCCAAGAGAAGGATTTTATCAAAAACAATTGAGGCAAAATCTAATAAAGCAGGTTTAATTCCAGAATTAAAAGCATAAGAAATTAAATAAGGCTGAATCATCAGACCTAAATTTGCAATATTTTCTCTGTTCAAGTAATTGGTATTATGACAGTTGCATCCCTAATGATCATGATTTTTTATTTTTGTAGGTGTTCTTGGAACCGTTAGAGAAGAACTATACTAAGATATGATAAAGAGCATTCATTGCATCCGGGCGGTTGGTTTTCCAAAACACCTGCTACTTTGTCGATCTTGTAATGAAGATTCCCTGCTGCAATGAATCGTGACAGCTCCCTGTTTCCCCCACCAAATTCAAACAATCACACACACGTTGTTAAAAAGACCAGAATACCCTCATGATATAGATAGGAACAAACTATCCTGATCTTTCTCATGTAAAAACGAAAGTGTGGATGCAAATATCGATCCAAGTAAATATGCTCAGTGATCCCAGCTGCAGATAAACAATATAATTATAAATTATTAAATTAAACCACAACCAAAATAACCCTCATCAACATGTAAAAGTTAGAACATAAACTCACCAAAAGTAGAGAATAATGATTTGTATTGACACTCGTACAGAGAGTTCATAAATTCTGATAAAAATGGAATCTTTCCAATCACGTTCAGAATCTCTAGTGCATCCACAACCTGCATAGATTAGAGAAAAAGTTTAAAAAAATGAAAAAAAAAATTAAAAAAAAAAGGTAACACATTAAAAGGACTACTACATAGTACATACCATTTTGCAGCCTGTAGAAAACTCTGGATTTCCTTTTACACCTCTTTAGTTTGCAAGCTCTAAAAGGAGTGTGATTTAGTCCCTAAACATTTCAGATTCCATATATAAAAAAGATGTAAATATTCAAGAATCATAGTTTAGTTATGTAGAAATGGACAAACAAAAGAATAAAGATAGGATACTTACCAGATGATGACTGATGAAAGATGGCCTGATAATCAATGAAGAAGGAATGAAGGTGTTGGATTAATGTCTAAGTCCATAACTATAATTGGTAAGACTTGACCCGACCCGACATGGTCCATTTGGGTTGCATGGCATCATGCACTTGGATTGACTATAATGAGAGAAATAAGACACTTATGGTTATTAATATATTATAAGTTCTAGTATATTAATAATAAGAATAATAAGATTATTTAATTAGTATTGATCAAGAATTAATATAGGACTAATTAAGTGATCAAAAGAAGACTAATTAAATATATGGGTTGATTGTGCAAATCATCCATACTTATATAGTGGGCTAATGCTCCATGGATTATCTAGTTGGGCTAAAACCCATATGATGCTCCATGGATGCTCCATGGTGTTTTTGTACCCATGGATCATGGAAATGAAAGGCCATGTCAATTAGGGTTTACATGGTGTAACCCTAACTATATATGCATCTTATTCTTGACCAAAATCGGCGACTAGTGTGTGTAAAAGAAGGGCTAGCCGATTTCATGAGTTGTGGATTTCTCTCAAGTTATTCCAAATGTATTTGGTGTTGTGTGAACCATTTGAGGTGTCACACTTGGGGCACTAGGCACTCAAGCTTCATGAAGACTTTCTACATCAAAGAGGTATGTATTCTATCTTGTTATATTCATTGTTGTGTATGCTAGATTAGGATAATACCTTGGATGTTCATATTTGCATGTATAATAGAGAAAACATAGATCCAAGGTATTTAGAGTTGCATGTACACTTAGGAGTGTTAGAATGCTCAAAACCCAACAGTGGTATCAGAGCCCAGGCTTGTTTTCTTGTTATACTTGCAAAACTGCTTAAAAAAATCGAAGTTGTTGCTGTCTGATCATCAGAATCGGCGAGTCCATGCCTAAAAAGTGATCACATCGATCCAACTCGCCGACTTGGTTCATGCACTCGACGAGTTGGACCCCCATACAGCATAAATTCGACTTTTTTGGCTGGAATTGGACTAGGAACATTACCCTAAGATGTTTTTGGACTTATAAACTTGTTTTTAATGTGGTAATGTTCATGATAATCCAATTTCAAAGATAATTGTCAATAGATTCATGTTTTGTATTAGTTTAAGGTTTAGACTAATTACATGAAAAAGTTTGATTTGAATTATCTTGTTCTTATGAGTTGCTTAGATTAATAGAAAGTTGAGTGAAATAGTTGTTTTCAATCCAAATTAATCTACGAGTTGATTCTAAAATGTGTTTTTGTAACTTGTCCTCAAGTTATATGAAAAGTCACATTTAAATTTCATAAAACTCATAAAAGTTGGCAAAGGTTACAAAATGAAGAGTCTAGTTCTAATTAAATGGTTTTATGACTCCATAGCTTGTCCTCAAGTTATGGAGGACCAAGAGTCTCTTCATTAAATAATAAATAAATAAATAAATAAAGTGTAACCTTAATTAATTCCATAAGTTATAAAATAAAGAAAAGTTAATTCTTTTATTAGTTTAAAGTCTTCCATAACTTGTCCTCAAGTTATGGAACTTGAAGTGTTTTTGGATTAAAACTACTTTAAACACATAAGTTATGGAATTAATTAGTTTTGAATAGTTTCAAAACTTGCCCTCAATTTTTGGAATTTGTAAAGTTTTCTCTTATGAATACTTTAATTCCAAGTTAGCCCTTAGAATTTTAAAAGTTAAAATTTAACCCTTATACTTTATAATATTATAAGTTAATAATATATATATATATATATATATATATATATATATATATATATGTGTATAAGAGTAAAGTCAGTCTTACCGCTAGTACGCCTCATTCACGAAGCTGGTCTATAAGGTGGGTATAAGGTTGTTGCCTATAAAATGGCAACTTAATGGGTGTCCACTCTCACCCACCGCTTGCTTGACTGGTGGAGGGTCGTTCGCCGAACGGGTTTGACAGGACTAGAATTCTCCCTTCATTAAAATTATTAATGATAAATACTAAGTAACTAAACCTTTTATAAATACCCAATCTTAGTTACTTAGGAAAATGTGAATAAGGTGCTAATCCATGAAATTACACTTTCCACTTTGTTTAAGTCGGTTAGTGGAGCGTGTGTGGTTAACCGGCACACTAACTCGTATTTAACAAGATAGGTAAAAGGTAACTTAATGTTTATCATAGTATCGATGGAGTGTGTGTGGTTAACCGGCACATCGATTGAGGGGTAAACACTTAAGGGTACCAAGTAATTTGCATGGTTACTTCACACTTTGTTTTGTGATCCTCGGCATCCCAGTCACAAAACCTGAAGGGAACACTCGAGATTGAAACATGCCATTGAACAGTTCAATGAATCTCAAAGATCTAGGAGTTTCAAAAACCAATTAAAACCTAATAATACATTTCTTTTATCTTGGTGGAAATTGGTGAATCGTCATTCACCTACCTTCAAATATTTTATAGCTTGGATTACGGCATCCCTCTTCTAAGTTATAAAATAGTTTGTTGGGTCCTAGCCTTAATATTTCATATTGGGTGTCATATTAAGGACTTTAGATCAACTATCTTGAATATCTGCCAAAACATGTCTGGTTTAGACATCTATGATCTTCCCAAATCTCTTGAAACAAGCTTTCCTAAATGAAGATGATGTCCCATGGAAATCATTCTTCTTCCACCTCCTCTAATTTTTCTCCCTAACCCACAAGTTCTTGAAAAGTTTATGGTCACTCAAGCCCTATTGGCAAGGCAAGGTCTAGGTGTGATCACATCTTGGAGATGTAGTCACATATTGACAAGCCGGGAGAGTTGGGTGTCAAAGTCTTGAGAAAGTTGGTGGTTCTATCACTTTCTAAGTCACATAGTGAGTTCCTTTGGGACACCTATGAAACAAACTATGACAAGACCCTTAATGATCTTATCTATTTGTTAAGATCAACTTCCTAAAACTTTATGGACATTGACAATGATGACATTGGATATCCAGTAAAGCTCTCTCTTCCCAGTGGAAAGGGATCGGCCATAGTCAACTGGGTTGACCAAATGGTAAAGAGAAAAGCTAAGTCTGTGATAGTCCCGTGTACCATTACCAAAGGGTCCATATGTTTATAGTGCCAAAGGAAGGGGCATTGGTTGCGAAGCTGCCAAATTTACCTAAGGATGTTAAAGTCAATAAGTTTGACTCTACTTCAGGTAAAGTCCACTATCTAACTCTGCTAAGTTTCCATCCTGAGATTCTTGATACATGATGTGACTGGGTCACATGTTGATGTTTAAGAATCAAAGAAAAAGTGGAGAAGCTTAAAGAAAGAATATGCTGAATCTGATCGCGTAGATGGATTTCTATCGCATGGTTTGAAGATCGGATTCTTGAGCTACTTCTTAGGAGTTATGATATATTGCTTAGGAATGGATAGCAACAAAGTTTTCATGTGCTTTTGCACTGTAAGGATAGTTTTTCCGCAAAGTTTTAAAATAAAAGGAAAATTTTGATTTTATTTATTTTAAAAATATCCTTACAATGGCATTTGTGGAAATTTTTGTTGCTTATAAGATTCCATTAATAGCAAGAGTGGAAATATGCAATTGATTCTTTCATTTGTGGTAATGTCAAAATTTACCAAATAAGGAAAGATTCTCATCACCCAAGTTTCAATTGGACCGGAACTTGGAATCATGCAAGTTGTATAGCATGATGAATGAGAACTTTCAAGTATTGGAAAATTAAGACTAATTACTTGTTCACATGAATGTGTGAGTCAAGTGAAGGACTAAGGGATCGAGTACACATTCTTGTGCACTGGTCAAGTCCACCACAAAAGAATGATAAAACTATTCGTCATAGTTTACAAAAGCTTAGTAAATATGATTATACTTACAAGCTTAAGTGTAACTCTAAGACATTGGAAAAAGGTTCTAATGTATGACAGAGCGAATAAGAAGAATCAAATTAGGCAGAAGGATAAAAGTTTCTCAAATCTGAAAAGATGGGAGAGTACTTTAGTATCAGTTTTGTGATCATCTTAATGATTTAGAAACCATATCACAATTAGTTCTCTAAGGAAATCTTAGTGCATTCTTATGACTAAGAAGAGGGATCTTGAATTGTTGAAATGGTTAAATCAAGAAGATGAGTCATACTTCATTCCAATACAAGTCTTAGAGTCATACTCCAAGATTGAAACTTGAGTGACATGTCTTAAAGAAGGTTTAAAACACTTGTCAAATGTAAGAGTAAAAGTTCCTACTCTTGTACATTTGAAATTGGTAAGTTGTGAGGTTTTGGATAAAACAAAGACCAACTAAGGCCAATTGTGTGAAGTGTTTGTCTTGATTAGAATCCACACTATCTCTTGAATAACTGACAAGAAAGTCTTATATGTCAAGAGGACAGTGGGAGTCTTAAAAGTCTTGAAAGTCTCAAGAACTAATCAAGAGTAAAACCTAAAGTTCTTCACTAGCACACAACTTGAGGTTTATAACCTATATTGTTGACATAGTCTATGCCCATTCCAGTTAAAGTTGGCTTTGCATATGAGTTCTTAGAGTTCTCAATGTGTTGCACAACAACTTGGAAGCAATGGCAGGCCCTTGAGCTGCCCGGTGGCAAGAAGTTAAGATTGAGTTCAATCCATATGAGTTTGGATTTGTCATTATCCTTGTCTTGTGACTATGGTTTTGACAATTCACATGGATAAGAACACATACACCATAAAAATCTAAGTGTCATTGTAACACCGTAAATTTTCAAAATAATTTTTCTTTTTCAAAATCACATAATGTATCACATCACAAATCAAAATCCATAATCAATACTGTTTTCAAAAACAAATCCCAAGATCTCTACACATAATAAACTCCATCGGTATGTGTGTACGTGTCAAGCCGTCGCCTTCCCACGGTCCGTGCTGGTACCTGAGACATCAAACACAACAACTGTAAGCATAAATGCTTAGTGAGTTCCCCAAAATACCACATACCACAAATACGCCACTCAGGGATAAATCCGACCCTCTGGTCTAGATGTCTCGGCGGGACCCTCCAGTCCCGCAGCTCATCGGACCCTCCGGTCCAGTCACAACTCATTGGGCCCTCTGGCCCGGTCAGAATCGTTGGGCCCTCCGGCCCGGTCAAAATCGTTGGGCCCTCCGGCCCGGTCAAAATAACCATACAACATACAAATAACACATAGCACAAAATCTCTAAGACAACACATAATATCATAACACATAAGACCCTCTGGTCAACTTGAAATACCACTCAAGGTAATGTATAGTGAGAAGACTCACCTTGCGTGTCTCAGTAACTCGTAAATCTCTTAACCACTAGTGCTCGATCTCCCGAGCTATCGTCCTCCTACAACACAAGCGTATTTCTACTTAATACTACTTGACTCTGGCTGACTAATACCACGAAGTCAAACCAGTCAACACTGGTCAACGGTCAACGGTCAACAGTCAATGGTCAACCCGACTCGCCGAGTCTGGCGTGGACTCGCTGAGTTCCTACGGGAACCCGATCCCTCTGAATCTCTTCCGACTCACCGAGTCACTCACCCGACTCGGTTACTCAACCCCTGGTTCGTAATCGTTGAACAACCCGCACCAACTCGCCGAGTCTGGGGAATGGACTCGGCGAGTGCGTTCCATGCACAACCCCAAACAACCTTCTGAGGTCAGATCCGCTTCACTAACTCATAGATCCAGTCTCCTTAAGCTTATTTACCACGTAAAGTCCAAGTCTTGATGCTCATCAAGCATTGAATAGCTCATGAATGGTGTTTTAGCCTCAAATACATTGATCCCAAGCCAAAACCTCCATGGATGCATATAAAGCTTTGGTAATGAGGTGCTCTGGACCTCTATGGGTCCAGATCCAGGACCTTAACTCGCTAAGGGACCATGAGGACACTAGATCTAGCCACAAATGGGTTCAAAAGCCCTAAATCTACATGAACATCACAATAACAGAGAATGATCCGAGATTGTACCTCAGATGTGATGTTCTGGACCTCAAATCTTCAAGAATCCACCCCTCTCTTGCTTCCTCTTGGCTAGATCTCCTCTTTCCTTGCTAGACAACAACTCCAAGATCAATAATGGCTCCTTCCCTCACTTGAATCACTCAATTGCTCTAGGGTTTCACTCTGGGGACTGATGAGTGCAAATGACGGCCATGAGGCCCTTTAAATATGCCTCAAACCCGAGAAATTAGGGTTTCATTAAACAACATGGACTCGCCGAGTCCACTCTTGGACTCGTCGAGTCCGGACGCGAACCCGCGTCTAAATCCGCGATCATACTCGGCGAGTCTAGGCTCCAACTCGCCGAGTCTCCTCACATGTTACCAAAATAAATAAATGAATAATACCTGGGAATCTGGGCTATTACAGTCATATGGTTTTTCTCCGATTCATGAAAATGATGGTGAGGAAACACTTTCACTAAGTAGATTTTAGCTAGATAGCAATTGTGATATTTGCATTCTCAAAGTCGTTAGTGGAGCGTGTGTGGTTTACCGGCACACTAACCTGGACTTGTGAGAAGTGGCAAAAAGGTCTAACCATTATGATTACGGCATCCCTCTTCATAATTGTTTAGACACACAAGTGTGCTATCTAAGGGAAGGTGTATGATTTTGATAAAGTCTTATCAAAACAATCTAGTATCAGAAATCTGATCTTTAGTAAGAAAGTCAGCTGATTTCTGAGTACATGTCAAAGCTAGTGGGAGCATAAGTGTTATGCTAATAATCATCATGTTACTGGGAGCATGATAATTATGATAAGTATTGCAAGTTAGCAATGTTAATTATAGAAAACAAAAGATTTCAATTGGGAAAAGGTTATTTGCTATAATTAAGGGAGAGGAAATTATACTTCATCTCAATCTAAAAGCGTAGATTGAGGGTTTAATCGTATTTAGTCAAGGGTATATATATGAATTTCATGTTGGAATGGCTCAACATAAGGAAATTCTATATATGGGTCCATTGTTTGCCTTCTAAAATTCGATTATGATTACGGCATCCCTTTTCATAATCTGAATTATGAGAACTTGGCAAATTGAAATGGAAATATTATAGCAAAAGACTGGTTTAGTCTTTATGTGAGACATCATGAATCGTGTCCCATATGCTTCGGACATAGGATCGATTACATGTGCTATATTCATCCATTCTAAAATTTTCCAAATGCCTGGGGCATTAAGAAGGGAAAAGGTTTAGAACTGGATATGACTAAAAGGATTAAACAACTGTTGAGGACAATCTAAGGTTTACCAAAGATTGGTTGCTCAAGGACAGTTGGAATTATAGTGATAATTCTGGAAGGACCATATTGACATAATCTGTAAGGAGGCAACTTTTGTTCAGAAGCGATAGTCAAAATGGAATCTGGAAATGTTTCAAAGTTAGAATTTTCAATATGTGTAAGATTAAGGAAACTTAATGCAAGAAGGATGTTTCCAAGGACTTGATCTCCTTTGGAATGCTCTGTAATGTTTGTTGTCAAGTCCTTATGACTTTGTGCATAATCATTACAAGAGGATCAATGCATATAAGTTTAGAATCTAACAGATTTCAGCAAATGGCATGAATTTGGAATTCTTGCATTTACAGTAAGGATTTGGGAGTGTGAAAAGAGAATCATTGAAGTTATGTTCAATTGATCTAGTTCACAAAGTAAAGATCATAGACAAACATAGTATGCATACTTGGTGTGTGGCATGACTAGTGTTTAGAAAACATAGTGTACGTGCTTGGAGCATGGGACAACTATTGTTTTAAATTCAAGAATAAAGTTGATAGCTGAAACAGTATACAATGAATAATGTGTAATCATATGGTGATAAATAAAAGGTGTTTTATTTATGTTCATAGGTTTTGATACCATATTGGATTCAATTATTATTGTGTTTCACTTTGCATGTTTTGACTTCCCGAATAAACTAGGTTATTCTTCCAGAATGACTAAGTTATCAAAACCATCCACAGTCGGTCATATGTTGGAAGTAGATATGAATTAAGACTGTCATGGGTTGGCTTGTAGAGGTCTAAGGTGTTGGACAAAGGGCTACAACACTCATGAGTGCTCATAAGTTCTGAGTATTGGATTCAACCCGCGCTCATTGGAATCACTTCATGGATTTTATCACGAGTGATCATGAGATGATAATATCTTATATTCTTCAAACCTAGAGATATGAGTTGTTACTATGAGTTGATAGTACATTGATTGCACGAAAACGCATTCGGTAACTCGGTGCTATAAAACAAGTAGTAGAACAAGCCATATGAGTCGAAGTTTATCCATTACTTTTACCTTCGGGATAAAAGCGATATTTGTGGGCCCCTCGATGATTTGATGATGACAAATGGAAGTGCTCGGCCGATCCAGGACTGATTTGATTTGTTCAATTAGTCAGTCGTCATAAATCGGAATTCGGGAAACAACTAATGGAGAGAGAGAATGATTATAATCCATGTCTCAGTCCATATGATATCTAGAATGGAGGAATATATGATCCCTTATCTAATGAACAAGTCATTGACAAATGTCAGAGTTCATTTACAAGGTCAGAGTTCGACAAAAGCTTTTGAGAGCTACGATTGCTGATCGGTTCCTGAAGTCATACGCAATAATAGTTTTAGACTTATCCAAGTGGGAGACTGTTGGATTAATGTCTAAGTCCATAACTATAATTGGTAAGACTTGACCCGACCCGACATGGTCCATTTGGGTTGCATGGCATCATGCACTTGGATTGACTATAATGAGAGAAATAAGACACTTATGGTTATTAATATATTATAAGTTCTAGTATATTAATAATAAGAATAATAAGATTATTTAATTAGTATTGATCAATAATTAATCTAGGATTAATTAAGTGATCAAAAGAAGACTAATTAAATACATGGGTTGATTGTGCAAATCATCCATACTTATATAGTGGGCTAATGCTCCATGGATTATCTAGTTGGGCTAAAACCCATATGATGCTCAATGGATGCTCCATGGTGTTTTTGTACCCATGGATCATGGAAATGAAAGGCCATGTCAATCAGGGTTTACATGGTGTAACCCTAACTATATATGCATCTTATTCTTGACCAAAATCGGCCACTAGTGTGTGTAAAAGAAGGGCTAGCCGATTTCATGAGTTGTGGATTTCTCTCAAGTTATTCCAAATGTATTTGGTGTTGTGTGAACCATTTTAGGTGTCACACTTGGAGCACTTGGCACTCAAGCTTCATGAAGACTTTCTACATCAAAGAGGTATGTATTCTATCTTGTTATATTCATTGTTGTGTATGCTAGATTAGGATAATACCTTGGATGTTCATATTTGCATGTATAATAGAGAAAACATAGATCCAAGGTATTTAGGGTTGCATGTACACTTAGGAGTGTTAGAATGCTCAAAACCCAACAGAAGGATGCGAGTAAACTTACATTTGATACACCAGAAGCCTTTGTCCTAAGTTGTGCTTCAGTCACACTGAACAACAAGTGCTACAGAACATAAACAAAGTTGAATATCATGACAACTGAAAAATAATAATTTAAAGATGACAACTTCTGCAAATGCATCTTGAATTCTATGTAAAAACTTTAAATTGAAGATATGTAAATTGATTTCTGTTGATGATTCATAGGAAATTGAGTTATGTTGATTGGTTTGATTAAAAAATAGACGGAAGATATGTAATTGATTTGATTATTAGAGTATAAGAGTGAAATTAATATTGTTAGTTGTCAAACTAAAATATTAACTTTCCACTCATTCTTATAGCAGCATAAAGAAAATAAAAATAAACTAAGGCTAATGATTAATGAATACCTTGGTTTATAAAAAACTAAAAAAAGGGTTCCAGTTGCAATGGCATGGCCGCATGGGAGGCGGTAGCAAGAACACCAAGATGCATGTTATGACTGTTGGAATAGTGTCTAAGGCTGCAACTATATTAGGCAAGTATTTGACCCGGTTGTGCATGGTCCTTTTGGTTTGCCTTCACCATAGCAACTTGACAGGATGATTTGTAATGAGAGAAGAAATATTATTAATATATTATGAGAATAATGTAAGGAATAATAATATTATTATTTGATTAATATAAGTCATAAATTAATTAGGAATTAATTTGGTGACTTAAGGATATTAATTAAATAGAAGGGCATAAACTGTCAATTGTATGATAGTTGTACTTTGGGCTATAATCGCTTAAGGATAAGGGGTGGATGGTTTTAGGGCTTTGGATAGACCTAGAAATCGTCCAAGGCTTATCATAAAGGGGATTGGATTGCTTAGGGCCTAAGTTATCCAATTAGGGTTTAAGGGTGAAACCCTAGGAGCCTTACAAGTATAAATAGACCCAAGGGGTCAAGGAAATCGGTACTCTTGTCTTTGGAAGAACCCTGGCCGACTTCTTGCCCTCTCCCCTCTCTCTCCAATCATCCTCTTGCTAAGTTGGTGTTTGTAAGCCATTAGAGGAGTGACAATTGTGACTCTAAGCTCCAAGGACAAGAAGATTCAAGCAAGCAACTTAAGGTAATCTTCAAGATCTGTTTTCTTATGTTATTATACTAGAATTATCATTAGAAGTCTTGGATACAATGCATGTTCAATTAGAGAAACCTAGATCCAAGCATTAGGGTTTGTATGTGCACATAGGAATGTTCATATGGCTAAAACCCATCAGTGGTATCAGAGCCTTGATTGGTTTCTATTGAATTGATGCATTGGTTGCTTGATTGTTGCTTGCAAAATTCGAATTTTGTCATTCTGCCTGATGAATTTGGCGAGTTCCATAGTGGACTCGGCGAGTAGGCCTCAACTCGGCGAGTCTATTGTGGTACTCGGCGAGTTCAAGCGTCAGAAAGAGCTAATTTCGGGATTTCTTGTTGTTTATCTTTTGGAAACTTACCTTAATCTTAATGGGTCAGTATAAATCTGATTTTAATATATATTTGAGTATATTCTTGACCTAATTAAAGATATTTATCAATTAATTGAATAATAATTTCCTTATGTGATAATTGATTAATTATTTTAATTAAATTGGTAAATTGTTTTGCAAGAAATAATTAAATAAATCAAATATGGATAATTATGTGATTAAATGTTAATTTGGGTTATTTGTTATTTGATCCCATACGTTTTGAAAAGTTTAAAACTTGCCTTCAAGTTTTGAAATTTATGCTTTGTGATTAAAAGTTTAATTTAGACAATTTAAATTTCAAACCCTAGAATTTTACAAGTTTAAAATTCAACCCTACACTAATATAATATTACAAGATTAATATATATGTATAATTAAAATGCTAGTCTTACCGTTAGTAGGCCTCATTCACGAAGCCGGTCTATAAGGTGGGTATAAGGTTGCGACCTATAAAATGGCGCTTAATGGGTGTACACTCACACCCACCGCTTGCTTGATCGGTGGAGGTTCGTTAGCCGAACGGGTAGGATAGGGCAACCTCATCTCCTCATTAAAAGTATAATATGAAATACAAAGTAACTACATGTTTTTCAAAATTCCCAATCTTAGTTACTTTAGGAAAAGTGAATTGATGCAATCCCATGAAATTACACTTTGCACCCTTGCTAAGAAGTTAGTGGAGCGTGTGTGGTTTACTGGCACACTAATTGGTTCTAAGCAAAGGTGGCAAAGGGTGATTCATTGTTTATCATAGTTCGATGGAGCGTGTGTGGTTTACCGGCACATCGAATAGGTGATTGTTACAATGAAGGCACCGTGTGAATTTGCATGGTAATTCACACCCACTTTGTGATCCTCGGTATCCCAGTCACAAACGAGAGGGGCATATCGAGATTTAAACATGCCATTGAAAGGTTCAATGAATCTCATCCAAACCTAGGAATTCTCAATACATTTAGAACTTAAAGTTATGTTTTCATGGTGGAGAATTAGTGAATCGTCATTCACTTACCTTCAAATTGTTTGCATGTTAGATTATGGCATCCCTTTTCTAATATGTAAATATTGTTGTTGGATCCTAGCCCTAATTTTCTTATTGGGTGATAATTAGGGATTCGAATTCTAATCTATCTTTGTCCTTTCTATTTGTAGATGTCGAACACGAACAACGCTGTTGCTAGCTCGTTCACATTGATGAGCCTTTGCCAAAAGGTGACTTTCGATGGGATGAACTTTAGCGAATGGATAAGATACATTCGCACGATTGCTCGCTATGAGGACAAGGAGTATGTCCTCGATGAGAAGCTCGAGAAGATCAACCCAAAAATCGCTACTCCGGCTGAAATGACTGCTTTTGAGACTCATGAACGTGATGCAACGAAGGTTCATTGCATCATGATAGCCACAATGAACGCTGAATTCCAAAAGTCCTACAAGGACATGTATCCATACAAAATGCACCAAGACTTATTGGAGAGATACCATCAAAATGCGAGGCAGGAACGTTACGAGATCTTCACTAACATGATCTCCGCCAAAATCGGTCATGGAGAATCTCTAACCGTGCACCTGCAAAAGATGCAAAGGTATGTCGATCGTCTTCGCAATTTGAATGTTGACTTTGGGGAAGACTTGGCAATCGACATGGTGCTTCACTCCTTGCCTCCGTGTTACAACCAATTTAGGATGACCTACCACATGAAAAAAGAAGAGGTCACCCTAAGTAAGCTCCAAGGTCTCCTTAGGGTTGCTGAGAGCAACCTCAAGGAGAAGTCTGTTGCACCCACTCCCAATCCACCCGCTGCTCCGGTTTTGGTCATTGGGCAAGGAAGAGGCAAGAAGAGGAAGGCTTCGTCTAAGAGCCACCGCAAGGGAAAGTCTCGAGATGGTTCCTCTTCTAGTGGGACCAAAGTTGATCCCGCTAAGCCTAACCCTAACCCAAAGGAGGCAGAGTGCCACCATTGCCACAAAATAGGGCATTGGAAGAGAATCTGCCTAGACTACCTGCAAGCCATCAGGGAAGGAAAGATCAAGCTGTCTTTCGCAGGTATATACACAATTAAATCTAATGATTCATCTCATGCTATTTCTTGCATCCTCGATACCGGGTGTGGTTACCACATTTGTTCTGAATTGCAGGGACTAAGAAGAAATAGGGATGTGGAGCATGGAAGAATAAATCTAATAATGGGGAACAGAAGATCGTCGCCTGTGACCAAGATTGGAGTGTATTCTCTAGTGCTTAGGAATGGTTTATGTTTAGATTTGAATAATTGTTGCTATTCGCCAGAAATGGCAAGAAACATCATTTCATTTCATGGTTTGTTTAGATAAGGATTTAGATTTCTTTTAATAATGAGGATGGTTCTGTTTGTGCTTATCTAAATGGTGTCTTATATTTTGAAGCAATACCATGTAATGGAATTTATGAAACTGTTATGATTGTAGATAACCTAGGAAATGATGTTTTATGCATGGATTCTACCAATAGTATGGATAAACCATCCTTGTGGCATTGTCGTCTTGGACATGTCAACAAGAAGCGTATAGCCCAACTCCAAAAGGATGGAGTGTTGGAGTCATTCGACCTTAGGGAAGATGACACATGCGAGTCTTTTTTACTTAGAAAGATGACCAAGTCACCCTTCACTAGTACATGTGAAAGGGGTGAGGGTTTATTGGACCTCATACATACCGATGTATGTGGACCCTTTAGATCAACCACAAAGGATGGAAACCGCTTCTATGTGACTTTTACCGATGACTATAGTAGATATGGGTATATCTATTTAATCAAGCAAAATTCAGAAACGTTTGAAAAGTTCAAAGAGTTCAAGAATGAAGTGGAGAATCAATTGGGCAGGAAAATCAAGATGCTTTGATCCAATCAAGGAGGAGAGTACCTACGTCTTGAATTCCACGAGTATATCAAGGAGTGTGGAATAGTTTCACAATTGACGCCACCTAGGACACCGCAGTTGAATGATGTGGCAGAAAGGCGTAATCGAACCATGTTAGACATGGTCCGCTCTATGATGAGTCGTGCTTCACTACCTATCTCATTCTGGGGGTATGCCTTAGATACTGCCACCCATATCCTTAACCGAGTACCTACTAAGAAGTTTGCCAAAACACCTCACGAAATGTGGACAGGGAAGGCTCCCTCGTTAGCACATATCAAGGTTTGGGGTTGCGAGGCTTTCGTAAGACGAGATACTCACGACAAGCTCGAACCTCGTAGTGAGCGATGTATTTTCATCGGCTACCAGCAGAAATCCTTCGGATATCTCTTCTATAGACCGAAGGACAATGTCGTTTTTGTTGCGAGGAGAGGAGTTTTCCAAGAGCGAGAACTC
Organism: Lactuca serriola; assembly: GCF_051521515.1. Lineage (NCBI taxonomy): Eukaryota > Viridiplantae > Streptophyta > Magnoliopsida > Asterales > Asteraceae > Lactuca > Lactuca serriola. The sequence continues at coordinate 245,358,753 of NC_136415.1, read as the reverse complement.
ATAAGCCAAGGAGACAGTGGGAGGCAAATCAAGCTTGAAGAGATTCAAGAGTCGATTGATGAAGGAACCTCTACCGCTGGAAACTCCGGTTGAACCGATTGACGAATCATTACCTCTTAGACGTTTCGAAAGAGTTAGAGTTCAACCCCAGTTTTATGGTTTTCATATTACTACCGAAGGGGACATGTATATTAGTGATGGTACACTAATAAATCTAGATGAACCTAATAGCTATAAGGAAGCCATGGCAGGCCCGGAGTCTGCAAAATGGAAAGAGGCAATGGACAGCGAGATCAAATCCATGTATGACAACCAAGTTTGGAATTTGGTTGATAATGTGCCCGGACGTAAGACCGTTGGGTGTAAATGGATCTTCAAGAAGAAGACCGACGTGGATGGAAACATACACACATATAAGGCGCGATTGGTTGCGAAGGGCTTTACTCAAACTCCCGGAGTTGACTATGATGAGACCTTCTCACCAATTGCGAAGATAAAGTCTATTAGAGTGATGCTAGCTATTGCCGCATTTCATGATTATGTGATTTGGCAAATGGATGTCAAGGCCGCTTTCCCTAATGGAAAGTTGGATGAGGATGTTTACATGGCTCAGCCAGAGGGTTTTGTTCATCCGAAGCATCCAAATAGAGTGTGTAAACTTGAGAAGTCGATTTATGGACTTAAGCAAGCGTCTCGCAGATGGAATCTTTGCTTCGATGAGAAAGTCAAAGTGTTTGGATTTGTACGAAGCGAAGATGAATCGTGTGTATATGTCAAAGCCAGTGGGAGTATAGTAAGCTTCCTCGTTCTGTATGTCGATGACATACTACTCATAGGAAACTACGTTCCGACACTGCAGGAGGTTAAATCCTGGCTCGGGAAGTGCTTCGCTATGAAGGACCTCGGAGAGGCTTACTATATTTTGGGAATAAGGATAGTGAGAGAACAAAGTAAGAGACTAATAGGACTTATTCAGAACACTTACTTAGATAAAGTACTAAAACATTTTAGTATGGAAAATTCGAAGAAGGGAGAATTACCGATACAAAGTAATGCCAAGTTGAGTAAGACTCAAAGCCCGAGTACCGAAGCCGAAATAGCAGAAATGAGCCGAGTACCATACGCTTCTGCAGTTGGCTCAATCATGTATGCTATGACTTGTACTCGCCTTGATGTAGCCTTTGCTTTGAGCATGGTTAGTAGATATCAAGGGAACCCTGGCAGAGCCCATTGGATTGCAGTCAAGAATATCCTTAAGTACCTTCGGAGGACCAAAGAATGGTTTTTAGTCCTCGGAGGGAGTGATGACTTGAAGGTGCGAGGGTATAGTGACGCCAGCTTTCAGACCGACAAGGAAAACTACCATTCGCAGTCGGGCTGGGTCTTTACCCTGAATGGAAGAGCAGTAACTTGGAAAAGTTCCAAGCAGGAAACCGTAGCTGATTCAACGTGCGAATGAGAGTACATTGCAGCAAGCGAAGCGTCGAAGGAGGCAATATGGTTGAAGAACTTCATCAGTGATCTTGGAGTTGTACCTACCATAAAGGAGCCCATGGATATTTTCTGTGATAATGAAGGAGCAGTTTCCTTGACCAAGGAACCGAGGCATCATGGTAGATCTCGACATATCGACAGAAAATATCACTTTATTAGACATTGTGTAGAAGAAGGACAACTCGTGGTTAAGAGGATATCATCAGAAGATAACCCAGCAGATCCGCTTACGAAGGGACTGAGCAGGGTTAATCACTTGCAACATGCTAGGAGTATTGGGCTGAAGGATGATTTTAGTATAGATTAGATAGTATTATAAACGTGTAATAGATAAATATAATTAACATTTGATGATTAAATAAAAGAGTATTATTTATGAGTAATGTTAGTGTCTTATGTTAATTGTTTAACTATTGTTTCACTTTGCATGTTTTGACTTCTAGAATAATTGAGTTTATTAAGAATAATCGAATTATTCAAATTGTCCACAATCGTTCATATGTTGGAAGTAAGTATGAATGAAGATTGTCATGAATTTGTGTGTAGATTGTCTAAATGGTATTAGACATAGCAAAAGGTTGTTGCAACGTTCATGAGTGCTTATGAACTAGTTTTGAGCATTGGAACAAACCCGCGCTTGCTGGAATCACCTTATGGAATGTGATAAAAAGGGTGATCGCAACACGATAATATCATATGGTCTTAAAACCTAGATATATGGTTTGTTATTTGTTAATTGGTTGTTCATTGATAATACGAAACCGCATCAGTAACTTGATGTTATAAAACACATTGTTGTGTATAGTTGATTAATGAATAAGTAAATGCATATAAGTCGAAGTTTATCTGTTACTTTTATCCTAAGAGGGTAAAAGCGATATCTCGGCCGCTCGATGATTTGATTTGACTTATGTGCTGGGCCCGGTCAGAACTAAATTGATGTGTTCGATTAAGTTCTATGTCAAGTGAATCTGAGATCGAGAAACCAAATGCTAGACAATTGGTTCCATATAAATGTCTGCATGATATCTAAACAGAGGACTATATGATCCCATATCTAAAGGACAAGATTGATAAGATCAGAGTTTGACAGCGTCTTTGAGAGCTACGATTGCTAATCGGATTATGCTTGTGTATATAGTTACTAGACTTATCCAAGTGGGAGACTGTTGGAATAGTGTCTAAGGCTGCAACTATATTAGGCAAGTATTTGACCCGGTTGTGCATGGTCCTTTTGGGTTGCCTTCAGCATAGCAACTTGACAGGATGATTTGTAATGAGAGAAGAAATATTATTAATATATTATGAGAATAATATAAGGAATAATAATTTTATTATTTGATTAATATAAGTCATAAATTAATTAGGAATTAATTTGGTGACTTAAGGAGATTAATTAAATAGAAGGGCATAAACTGTCAATTGTATGATAGTTGTACTTTGGGCTATAATCGCTTAAGGATAAGGGGTGGACGGTTTTAGGGCTTTGGATAGACCTAGAAATCGTCCAAGGCTTATCATAAAGGGGATTGGATTGCTTAGGGCCTAAGTTATCCAATTAGGGTTTAAGGGTGAAACCCTAGGAGCCTTACAAGTATAAATAGACCCAAGGGGTCAAGGAAATCGGTACTCTTGTCTTTGGAAGAACCCTGGACGACTTCTTGCCCTATCCCCTCTCTCTCCAATCATCCTCTTGCTAAGTTGGTGTTTGTAGGCTATTAGAGGAGTGATAATTGTGACTCTAAGCTCCAAGGACAAGAAGATTCAAGCAAGCAACTTAAGTTAATCTTTAAGATCTGTTTTCTTATGTTATTATACTAGAATTATCATTAGAAGTCTTGGATACAATGCATGTTCAATTAGAGAAACCTAGATCCAAGCATTAGGGTTTGTATGTGCACATAGGAATGTTCATATGGCTAAAACCCATCAATGACTTGATATCATAGATGATGGCATATTGTTTAAAAGTTTCATAAGCCTCCTTACTCCAACGCGTAACTCCCCATTTTTGATGTGTTTGCACTCAAGAACCCACATCTGAGTGTTGAGATAACGAGGGCATCCTTTTTGGATATCAAAAACAGAAGAAGTGATATTTGAGCTACAATTAATCTTCATACTATTACTATATATTATTATAACAACAGAATCATGTTATCACTTTTGTTTATATGATAAAACATTGTTTAGAAACATTATAATGGATTTAAGATACACATGCTTATGAACATAGAGGAATTAATTCAAGCATAGCTAGCTACAAAAATAAACAAGATTTATAAAACTAGAGCAAACCGAATGCATGATTTATCAGCCTTGATGATGGTTGTTTTGGGTCCAGTTTTCAATGGAATTTGAGATTGCATGTTTCACCATTTGGGCATCTATGCTTTCAGCGTTTTCATCACTCTACACAAACCAATCCTACTGATCACTTCACTTCTTAAAATGACATTGTAAGGCCTTTCCGTTCGTGTATTCAAAACCTTCTTAAAACACAAATTATGAAAAATTTTCATAGAAAACTAAGAAATCAAGGAAAGACATGGGCCCTCTAGTTATAATCGTTCAACCTGAAGAACCCTAATGTCGAAACTTATCAAGAAGTGCTAAAGATTCAAATTCACGCATTAAAATGACAAAATTCCCATACATTAATTAAAATTCCAGAAATTAAGTTAGTGTTGATTAGTACAAAAGGCTAATTAACCATGTAATGTTCAAAAGTTAGTGTTGATTAGTACAAAAGGCTAATTAACCATGAAAATGACAAAATTCCCATATATATTAATGGGAAAACTGCAATAAAATCCTTACATATTGGCCTCATAATCGATTTAGTCATTATGTATTTTTTTATTCAACTAAGTCTCAAATACCGGTAATCATATTCAATTTAACCCTTTGACCCGATCAACAGGTCATCCAACTTTCAAAAATTACATTTTTGGCCTACATTTCAAAATTTATTACAAATTTGGTCCAAAATTTACACTTTTGGCCCAGATTTTATTTTTTTTACAAATTTGGTCCAAAATTTACCCTTTTTGCCCAAATTTTAGAATTTTATTATGAATTCATCCTAACTTTAGTTTTTTTTACAACTTTTTTTCTCAAAAATTTGTTTCTAATATGTTTTTTCTTTATAAACTCATCTTTATACAAAAAAAAGATATTTTCACATAAAACTCTTATTTTTTCTACATAAAAACTTTTTTTAAAAGGTTTTTTGTATATAAAATATCTAGTTATAAAAATAGGTTTGGACTATTTGTGTGATATCTCTTAAAAAATCAATTAAAAAACTAAAAGTAACCCTAAATTATAAAAACATGTTTGGATTATTTGTTCTTTAATCACATTTATATGAAAGTTTAAACTAGTTAAATTATATATGAAAGTTTAAAATATATATAATATAATAATATTATATTTTATTCGTAAGAATTTTTTTAAGAAAAAAGTTAAAATCATAACTTTGATATATTTTTTTTATAACTTTTTAATAAATATATTATCTAAATAAAACATATCCTTTCATGGCACGTACCCGATCTAGGTTGTGATTTTTTTATTGCCAATCAACCTTTTCTTATTTGGATTATTTATAATCTTGTATTTCCTTTCTTATTTAATGTATGTTATATGAAATATCGGTTGCAATTTATTATCGATAAACATGTTTTTAGGGGAGTGAGAAATGACCAAAAATACAATAACAACATAAATATATAAAATATTATAACTATCAATAACACAATAGAATACTTTAACTAAAGTTCTAAAGAATTTACACATGAGTTTGGTTAAAAAAAAATTACTCAAAGACCTAAAAAATGCATGAGTTGAGCTTCACAAGGAATTTTTTTAACCAAACTCATGTGTAAATTCTTTAGAACTTTAGTTAAAGTATTCTATTGTGTTATTGATAGTTATAATATTTTATATATTTATGCTGCTATTGTATTTTTGGTCATTTCTCACTCCCCTAAAAACATGTTTGTCGATAATAAATTGCAACCGATATTCCATATAACAGACATTAAAAACGAAAGGAAATACAAGATTATAAATAATCCAAGTAAGAAGAGGTTGATTGGCAATAAAAAATCACAACCTAGATCTGACACGTGTCATGAATGGATATGTTTTATTTAGATAATATATTTATTAAAAAGTTATAAAAAATATATCAAAGTTCTGATTTTAACTTTTTTCCTAAAAAAATTCTTACGAATAAAATATAATATTATTATATTATATATATTAAACTTTCATATATAATGTTACTAGTTTAAACTTTCATATAAATGTGATTAAAGAACAAATAATCCAAACTTGTTTTTATAATTTAGGGTTACTTTTAATTTCTTAATTGATTTTTTAAGAGATATCACACAAATAATCTAAACCTATTTTTATAACTAGATATTTTATATACAAAAAACATTTTAAAAAAAATTTATATAGAAAAAATAAGATTTCTATGCGAAAATATGTTTTTTTTGTATAAATATGAGTTTATAAAGAAAAAAACATATTAGAAACAATTTTTTGAGAAAAAAAAGTTGTAAAAAAACTAAAGTTAGGATGAATTCATAATAAAATTCTAAAATTTGGGCAAAAAGGGCAAATTCTGGACCAAATTTGTAAAAAAATTTAAAATTTGGGCCAAAAGTGTAAATTTTGGACCAACTTTGTAATAAATTTTGAAATCTGGGCCAAAATGTAATTTTTGAAAGTTGGATGACCTGTTGACCAGGTCAAAGGGTTAAATTGAATACGATTAATGATATTTGGGACTTAATTGAATAAAAAATATATAAGGACTAAATCGATTATGAGGCCAATATGTAGAGACTTTATTGCAGTTTTCACTACATTAATTAAATCTCCTGTACCCATTTCTCCAGATTAATCTGAAAACGGGTTACCCATCATTATCGAATAAACCAACATCCAAAAAAAAATTCATATCACTAACTTCACTCCAACTCATTAAAAAAAATTCCATTATTACCTGATAAACTTGATGCATTCTAAAGTTAACAATTCCAGCCATTTCATCAATCCCACGGACAAAATATGTGGGCTCGGTGTCTCCAACAGGACGATCAGTAGCAGGTGCAACCTCATGCATATTGAGTGCAAGCAAGTCTGGCCTTTGGAGTAAAAGCTGAAAAGTGGGCTGCAGTTCATATTGCTCAAACAATGACCTCCTACAAAACACATAAAGTCCCAATCGAGCACGTGACATTGCAACACTCAGTCTTCTAACATCACGAAGGTGCCCCACAAATCGTGTCCTCACAAGAGACAAAAGAATAAAATCATTATGTTGACCTTGAAACTTGTCAACCGTTGCAACCTGAAAAAAAATTATAAACACTATCAAAGGGAAAATAATAGCATAATTTATGTCCTAAACTGACCTTGTGTGGAAGGCCAATGAAATCATAAGGAGCACATCTTCTATTAAGAACATCGCGTATGAGAAGATTCTGACCATTATAAGTTGTCAAGATTGATATTTTATGTGCAGGGTACCCCAACAACCGCATATAAATATAAACACTAACAAGATATTCAGCCTCCCCTTCATTTTGATAGAACCAAGGAGAAGGTGCACTCTCACCTTTCCCATGGAAATCAGGCACATCCACCAACTGATAATCAAAGCAAAATCCAACATTTGCTTTATGAAAAAACGGATTTTCCTTGACATAAGGAAGACCACCTAAATCCCTATATCTCAATGGAACATTTTTAGCTAAAAAGTAAGAAAAATGTATTGACAACTCATACCATTTTGAAAGCAAGGCACGTACATGACGACAGGGGCCTTGATTCGATAATTAAATATTGCAAAACTCAGTGAAGCAAATAATCAAACACTTAGTGGGCAATAAAAATCCAACACATTAAAATAAAAAATAATAAAAAAAAACTTGCACCAGACATGGAAATAAAAAATAAAAAGAAGCCTGAACATAATAAAAAGGAAGTAAGTAGTTGGGGATGATGATGACCAGTTAGCGATGATGGATTTATTTTCAACATATGATTTACCTTGAGATCCAAAATTAACATGAAGAATAGGAATCACTCTGATAACCCTGTTGCAAAGACGTTCCCACATCATTATGCTTGTCAAAATAAGAAATTACATCAATGAATTTCAAATGTTTGTTTTTAGTTTTGAAAAGTAAAAACTTAATTGTTTTCATTGAAAAGAAGTTTAGGGAGGTAAAGGAGAAGGGGAGAACCTGAATGAACGAATCTGACATTAGGTTAGATGTTGTTACCAGAGACGGTAACAATGGTACTCATATAGCACAAGATTAAGAAGCAGGCACTACATTTATTTTCTAGAAAGAAAATGACAAACATTCAGTAATCGGTCCAAAATCAAAAACCCCCCAAAACGTTAAATATTCCTAGATAAACCAATAATTGGCACGTCACCCGCACTCGACTCGATGACATCGTTAGCTTCCTGAAACTTCAGTGACACTGTTAGTTGGCCTGGACTCCGGCGACTCATCTGACCTACACCTCGACGACGTCAGTTTTACCAGCGACTCATCTAATCCTAAATCTGATCTTCAACCTCTAACTTGATCCCTATAGTTTCAAAACCCCATAACTGACCTTTCGAGGAGGAAGAACAGATATTGTCGTTCTGCCTGAACACACTGATATAAAAGGGCTAGTTCTTAGGTGCGCACTTGTGAGGTCTAGAACATAAAAGCCCTAGTCCTTCTTTCTTTGATATCGGGGACAAAAAACTTTAAAATTGCCAGCGTTTTGAGTGTGAGGAGTCGTAGACCCCCAATCACCGACTCCATAAGTTCAGCTCCCTGATTGCAGAATGTGTATGAGTCAATGAGTAAAGAAAATGCATAACACCAGTCACTATATTGGTTTACAACACTAAGAAAAAGCTTGGAAACATCAAAACAATCGTCGTCGCGAGGCATTTGATCACGAAAGCAAGAGCAATTCTGCTATAAGGACGAAGGACCTAGGGCTTTTTTTCTTGCTAATTGGAAGAGGTGGGGGGGTGTTAATTTTTGGTATCAATAGACAGGTGAAATCCCGCTTAAAATGCGTGTTTCGTTAAAAATTATAAAGCGACACGCTTAGACGATGCACATTTTATGAATGGCGCCCTCCGTGTTTCCATTTTTTTTCTTTTCTGACACTAATTTTAGGGCACGCACAAATGCGTGTCCTTTATCCTTCATATTTTGCAAAACTAACATTATTTTTTAGGGCATGCACAAATGCGTGTCCTCTATCAGCGCGTGTCATTGTTTGCGCGTCGTAAAAGGTTGTTTTTCTAGTAGTTATGTGTTGAACCATTCCAACATAGCATTCATATATATTTGACTAAATTTGATTAAAATCTCAATCTAAACTTTTAGAATTGAAATAAAGTATAAATTTCTCTCACTTAATTATAGTAAAACAACTTTTCGAACCCTGCAACTTTGTGAATTGAAACCTTTGTTTTCTATAATTAACATTACTAACTTGCAACACTTACCATAATAATTATGACCCCACTAGCATAATAATTATTATCTTACTAGCATAACACTTATGCTCCCACTAGCTTTGACATGTATTCAGAAATCAGTTGGACTTCTAGAAATCAATACTTATTAACTTCCTTACCAAAGTTCAGATTTCTGACACGAGATGCTTCGATAAGATTTTATCTAGGCTTCTCAATCGCATACACCTTTCCTTAGATAGCTCACATGTGTGTCTAAACAATTTTAGAACTTACAACGATAAGTCTCAAATGTTTAGACCTTTTGCCATTTCTCATAATTCGAACTATGAAGAGGGATGTCGTAATCATAATCGAATTTGAGAATGCAGATATCACAATTAATAGCTCCTTAAAATCTACTTAGTGAAAGCGTTTCCTCACAATCATTTTCATGAATTGGAGAGAAACCTTATGACACTTAGATTTTATGGTATATGTGTTCCTATCCATGTGAATTTGTCATAACCATGATCACAAGACAATGTTAGTGGTAAATCCAAAATCATATGGACTGAACTTTTTCAATCTTAATTTCTTGCCACCTGGCAGCACAAGGGTCTACCATTACTTCCAAGTTGTTATTTAAACAATTGAGAACTCACAGAACTCACATGCATAGTCAGCCAACTGGATTGGGCACAGAAACAAGAATATGTCAACACGATAGGTTTCAAACCTCAAGTCATGTGCTAGTGTTCAACAATAGGTTTACTCTTGATTAGTTCTTGAAACTTTCAAGATCTTTAAGACTCCCACTGACGTCTTGACATATAAGATTCACTTTTTCAAGGAACATTACTTGACAAACAAATATCCCAGAGTTAGAGCGATTTCTTATCAAGAAAGACACTTCACATAATTGGTCTTAGTTGGTCTTTGTCCCTACCAAGACATCACAACTTACCAATTTCAAATGTACAAGAGTAAGAAACATGTTACTCTACATTTGAAGAGTGTTATAAACCTTCTTAATTCATTGTCACTCAAGGCACAAACTTGGAGTATGACTCTAAGACTTGTTTTTGGAACGAAGTATGAATCATCTTCCAGATTTAACCATTTCAACAATTCACGATTCCTCTTCTTAGCCATACAAATGCACTACGATATCCATAGAAGATCAATTGTGATATGGTTTCCATAGTCATTAAGATGATCATAAAGCACGATACTCAAGTACTCTCCCATCTTTTCAGATTGGAGAAACTTCTATCTTTCTGCCTAATTTGATTCTTCTCATTCGTTCTACCATAAATTGAAACTTTTCCAATGATTCAGAATTATACTTCAACTTGTAAGCATAACCATATTTACTAAACTTTAGTAAATCCTGACGAATAGTCTTATCGTTCTTTGTGGTGGACCTAACTAGCACACACCTAGTGTACCCGATCCCCTAGTCCTTCACTTGACTCACATATACATGTGAACAAGGAATTATTCTTAATTTCCGAAAGATGAAAATTCTCATTCATCACACAGTAAAAGTTGCATGATTCCAAGTTCCTATCCAATTGAAACTTGGGTGAGGAGAATCTTTCCTTATTTGGTAAACTATGACACTACCGCAAACGAAAGAATCAAATTCATATCGCTAACATAGAAACATAGAAACATCAATTTTCACAAATGCCATTGCAATGAGATATAATAAAATAAAAACAATATTTTATTTATTTATAAAAGGAGGAAAAAACTTTTCCTTACAATTCAATCACAAATGAAAACTATACATATTTCTAAGCAATCTATCATAACTCTTAAGCAGCAACTCAAAAATTCGATTATCGAACCATACGATTGAAATCCATCTTCGCGACCAGATTTAGCATACTATTCCTTTAAGAATCCTTCCTTTTGCATGATCCTACAAAACATCAAAATGCAACCTTGTCACATCATTTATTAAGAATGAAAAATTAGGAACTTAATAGAGTTAGACAGCAGATTTACATGAAGCAAAGTTAAACTTTTTGATTCTACCTTCTTTCAGATCTTTCAGGTAGTCAGGGAAGCTTCGCTTCCCATGTCCCTTCAAATGGCAGTAGAAACAAATGACTTCTTTTGCATTGGCACATGAGACAATCTCATACTTATCCTTTCTCTTTAACATTGGTCAACCGAGTTGACTATGGCTGATCCCTTTCCATTGGGAAGAGAAATCTTTTCTGGACTTCCAATGTTACCATTGTCAATGTCCATGGAAGTTTGAGAAGTAGATCATCCAATCAAATTTTCTTTTCCAGTGTGCCAAATCATTGTTGATTCAACAACAACAAGCAAATAGGTAAGATCAATAAGGGTCATGTCGTGGTCTGTCACATAGTAGTCCTTAATGAACTTACTATATGACTCGGGAAGTGATTGAAGAACCCAGTCAACAGTCAACTTCCTTGAGACAATGACACCCAATACTCTCAGCCTATTAATATGCGACTTCATCTCCAAGACATGAGTACACACATGTCTTCCATCTTGATGTTTCATTACAAGTAGGGCTTGAGTGAACTTGAATTTTTCAAGTCCTCGAGCTTGTGGGTTAGGGAGAATAATTAGAGGAGGTGGAGGAAGTGAAGTATGATTTCCACTTCCACGATCCAATCGTGGAACATCATCTTCAAGAGGAAAGCTTAATCCAAAAGATTTGGTAAGACCATAGTTGTCTGAACTAGACATCTACAATAGGAGAACTTCAAGTTAGTTGATTTAAGTCCTTAATATAACACCCAAATGAAATATTAAGGCTAGGACCCAACACAATATTTTACAATTCGGAGGAGGGATGCCGTAATCCAATTGCAAAATATTTGAAAGTAGGTAAATGACGATTTATCAATTTCTACCATGAAAAACGAAATAAATTATTAAGTTATAATTGGTTTGAAATTCCTAGATCTTTGAGATTCATTGAACTTTTTTCAATGGCATGTTTAAATCTCGATTGTACCCTTCAAGTTTGTGACTGGGATGCCGAGGATCACAAACAAGGTGTGAATAACCATGCAAATTAGCTTGGTACACTTAATGTTACAACCACCTAATCAATGTGCTAGTTAACCATACACGCTCCATTGATCTATGATTAACATCAACCTACCCTTTGCCACGCACTGTCAGTCCCATATTAGTGTGTCGGTTAAGCACATATGCTCCACTAACGACTTAACAAGGTGCAAAGTGCAATTTCATGGGATAGAACCATATTCACATTTTTCCTAAAGTAATTAAGATTTGGAATTTAATAAAAGTTTAGTTACTTTATAATTATCACTATACTTATAATGAGAATTAGTGTCCTATCCTACCCATTCGGCTAACGACCCTCCACCTGTCAAGGAAGCGGTGGGAGGGAGTGGACACCCATTAAACTCCCATTTTATAGGCAGTAACCTTATACCCCCCTATAGACCGGCTTTGTGAATGAGGCCTACTAAGGGTAAGACTGACTTATCTTATACAAACATATATATATATATATATATATATATAATTATTAAACTTATATTAATAAAAAGTATAAGAGTAGAATTTTAACTTTTAAAACTCTAGGTTTTAATTTGGAATTAAAGTATTTAAAAGTGAGACTTTACAAATTCCAAAACTTCGGTCTGACTAGATTTGCCTGGCTTGGGCTTGCAGTCTACCTGGTCCGCCAGGGTGTCTTGGCCTACTGCACACAGTAGGACCTGACTAAACCCTTTCCCCAAACCAACAAACATGTGCACATACATATAAACAAGTAAACATGCAGATCTAATAGATCATTAATCATGGAAACCATCCTATAACCAGGATACCGATATAGTCGATCACTAACATAGCAACCATCCTATAACCAGGATACTGATCTAACCGATCTATAACATAGAAACCATCCTAACTACCAAGATGTATATCAATAAACATGTCATGCAATAGACTCGGAAGCAAATCCGATAAGGGCCGCCATTGGTGTCTTAGACGCTGTTGATATAGTGAGAAGAACTCACCTCGTAAGTAGTGCTGAAATGAATTGAAAGTCTCTGTTCGTTGTCTCAATGAAAATCCCGAACTATCCAAATAATAAACACTATGTCAAAACATGGAATATTAGTCTTGACTAAGGGTCCACATAATCCATTCTGTCCTTTCTCTTTATTGGGCCAAGGCCCAATTGCCAAATCCATGATCTTAAAAGCCCATATATCCAAAGCCCATTAATGGCCCAAATTTCCCAATATGGGCCTAACTTCCTAATTGGGAATTATTATTGTATCCCTTCTTAAAACTGGCCTAACCTTAATTATTCAGAGGGCCCAACAAGGCCTAAATCTAATTAGTCCAAAAGCGGCCTAATCCCGAAGCCCAGTTTGTCAAAAGCCCAACAGAGGATGCACGCGTGGCGTACTCCTCCGGTATGCTGGGCGTACTCTGCTTGACTTTGACCACCATCGGGGTGGTTGACCTAGTATGTTGCGGATACAGGAATTACGCGGGACGTACGCAGGGTTTTGCCAAAACCATAATAAGTGTTTAATGGCTTAAGCACTTAAGTCTAAACTCCAGATCCATCAACCAAAAGTGCCTTAGAACCATAAAGTCTTGAACTTTAAGACTTTGGACGTCCAGAAAGTTCCTAATACATGGTCTTAATCAATTAAGACCTTCTTACTCCAAGTATGAGACGCATTTAGCTATTGGGACATCATTTTTATCACTTAGGACCTCTTCAAGGGTCTGAAAGGACAACTTATCTTGTCCAAATCATATCAAGCACCAACTTTGGACTTTTGGGACAAGAAATGGTTCAATAAAGCTAGCATGGAAAGATCTATATCATTCAAGCATAAATTTTGAAGCTTTCTACCTTCTGGAGCTTCTATAGCACAAGGAAACTTCAAATCTACATGCTTTCCTTCCTTCTCCAACTATTTGATACAATTCCTTCACCTTCAAGAGCTTAAAACACACACCAACTCACACTCACACACAAAACTAGGGTTTAGGACGTTTCTGGAATTTGGTGGCTAAGAGTGATGAGGGAAAATGAGCCATAAGGATGTTTATATAGCCCCTAACCCTAAATATTAGGGTTTTCTCCAGACATAAGTACACCTAGCATACACAAGTGTACGCCCAACATACTATGGCGTGCCTTAGTATTCCCAGCGTACCCATATGTACGCCCAACGTGCTCCTTCCTGATCAAGGTTGCAACCTTGGCCCTTAGACCTGTCCTGGCTCGACACTTCCAAACTCAGGGACTACAAATGAAAAATAATGATAGAAGAGAGGATTCGGAAATACCTGCAAAATCTTGGGATATTACACCTCTCCTCCACTTGACCTAGACTTTGTCTTCGAAGTCTGCTGCGACAAATAGATCCGGGTAGTGCTCTTGCATCTCAGACTTTGGCTCCCAAGTCCACTCGTATCCCCTCCGATGTTCCCAATGTACCTTTACCAAAGGTATCTCCTTGTTTCGTAGAATATTTACCTTCTTCTCAAGAATGGCCACAAGACTCTCCACATAATTCAGGTGTTCATCGACTTGAACGTCATCTAATGATACCACCGCCTCCTCATCCAGAATGCACTTTCGTAGCTACGACACATGGAAAGTGCTATGTATCTAACGGAGCTCCTCTGGAAGATCCAACCTATATGCAACCTTGCCAACCCTGACAATAACCTGAAATGGTCCAATGTATCGGGGACCCAACTTTCTCCTCTTTTTGAAGCAAATTACACCCTTCCAGGGTGAAACCTTCACCAATAACATGTCACCTACCTGGAACTCCAACTCAGATCGACATCTATCAGCATAACTCTTCTGCCGATTGTGAGCGGTCTACAATCGCTATCTAATCTGCTGAATCTTCTCGGTGGTTTGCAAGACTACCTCAGTCCGTCCCATCACTCTGTGACCAACGTCACCCCAATAGACCGGGGTGCGACATCTACGCCCATACAACTGCTCGAAAGGTGGGGCGCCAATACTGGAATGATAGCTGTTGTTGTAGGCGAACTCTGCAAGAGGTAGGTGAGAATCCCAACTCCCACCGAAATCGATGACACAAGCCCTCAACATGTCCTCGAGGGTCTATATGGTCCATTCACTCTGGCCGTCGATCTGCAGATGATAAGCTGTACTAAAGTGCAACCCCGTGCCCAGCTCCTCGTTGAACTTCTGCCAGAAACGGGAGGTGAACCTAACATCACGGTCAAAAACAATAGAGACCGGAACTCTGTGGCAAGCAACGATCTCGCAGACATACACGTCAGCCAGCTTCTCGGCCGATGAGCTCTCCCGTATGGCCAGGAAATAGGGACTCTTATTCAATTGATCTGTTCCTCAGCAACTTAGTAATGAAGTCCATCGTGATCTGTTCCCATTTCCACATGGGAATCTCTAGAGGCTGCAGCTTGCCATGCGGCCTCTGATGCTCGGCCTTGACCATCCTACAGGTCAAGCATCTCTTGATGTACCAAGCGATCCCAGTAGCTCAAACTCAAATCAAGGTAAATCTTAGTGGCTCCCGGGTGAATAAAGAAATGACACTTATGAGCCTCCTCCATAACCATCTTTCTGACTCCACCAGACATAGTGTCACACCCTGGCCGTCGGCGGAAACACCGGGTAGTGTAACGTCATTCTTCGTATCACAGTTATATAACATACATTGAACAGTACTAAAGAAAATACATACCTTTATTGATAATTGAAAGTTACATAACTGTTTTTCTAGAACCTATTACATAATATCCGACTATAGCATACTTCTTAACGAACAGAAAGGTATTAGTAAAACTTCTCCTATTCGAATACATACCAGCTTTTCAAGTTCCTAAAAACACATGCATTTTAAAATACGTCAACATAAAGTTGGTGAGTCCACAGGTTTTGACTCCATATAAAAATAATACATTTTCCAAGTTCAAAAGTATAGCTTTGAAAGTATCATTTTGACTCTCCAACATTTAGTATATATATTAGGTATAATAGTTTACTAATCAATTAAGTGTTATACCTAAACATTTCTTGAGCATAAGGTACAAGTAGGGGGAAACTTATACTTAACATTAATACTTGTATACGACAAAGTATAATGTTTCTAACAATTTGCTACCATGCGCCTGTAACCGCTTCTACGACACAATACCTCTGATAAAACACACTCATGATTTCCATGAGAAACAATACACTCATGATTTCCATGAGAACAACACCATACACTTCATCGACGCCGGAACAATAACAAGTAAAAGGATAGTTCGTCACTTGCTTATGGTTGACTGTAGCTAACAATCACAAGTGGGGTGGTCAACCCGTATACTAATTATACACGACTTCCTCGCTCACATGGGATTAACGGTTACAGTTCAGAGGAATTCCGCTAAGATCCTCAGTCTTAGTTGATGAATACAATTACTCATGTAGACTTCAACGACATCCTATAGATCTAACAACAAAAGCATTTTCGTGTCTAAAACCTTAAGTTACTAGACTATGCTTTCAAACATTACTCCTAACTTCATAACATTTAGGCAGTATAACAGCTATAACTTGAAGTAAAACTAGGTTTTATCTTGACATAAAACTAATAACAACAACATATAACATACCAAGTTTTATCTTGTCATAAAACTAACAATAACAACATATAACATACCAAGTTTTATCTTGACATAAAACCAATAATAGAAACATACTTTATAAATTACCATACATAACTTTCGAATATAACTTCGGAACTATATTGCACATAGCATATATATAGAATCCTAAGTATAACTCAAGATCTACAATAGTATAATAACATGCTAACAAGTTGATAATAGTTGTATATATTCAAAATATTATATTTAGAATAAATATATCCCGGTTAATATAACTATCTACGTTGATACTAATATACAATCATATAGACATAATAGTAACATATATACAATATTTAGCATGCGTTTTCCCTTGAAAATATTAGAAAGTGGGGCCATGAAACTCACCCTAGTAGCGTGATTTTATGTAATCTAAGCGCTACGAGGTCGTCAGGGCTCGGGATGCAAGATGGCTTTAGCAAAGGAGATAGGGGAAAGAAATTTAGGTGTAAGAATGGCTGAAGTCGGGCTGTTATTTATAGGAAGGATTTTGGCCTCTCACTTCGTGAGCCATATAGTCTCACGTCGTGTGCCATGGCTGATCATCCCGTAGACATGCCATTTGCATCCCTAACTTTGGAAGGTGGCCATGTGACTCCTCACGTCGTGATATATCCTTGCACACATCGTGAGTTTAGAACTTATCCCTTCGCAGCCTTGTAACGCACCTTCTAGATCCGAAATGTGGCAAAATGACTCCTTACGTTGTGAGTTTCTTTACTCAGGTCGTGAGCTCAATCAGATTAGGGTTTCTGACATCTAAATCTTCGAAAGGTCATAACTTTCTCATACGAACTCTTTTTTTGAAGTTCTTTGTATCTACGCGTAGGTATTTACGAGTACTACAACTCTCTTTTAGACTCCAATAGATAATTCTAAGTCTATTTTAAATTCCTCTTATTATAGAGATTTATAGTGTTCGGTTTATCATAACTTCTTCACGCGAAGTCAGATTTAGACATTCTCTATATCTTTGGAATCGTATGGACATATACTTTGAGTTGTATTATAAAGAAAGTTCATATTTGTATTAGAATTTATCATGAACTACATAGTAATTTCATCACATTAATAATCACATTACATGATTGGCATAATCACATGTTATTGTTATTGACCTATTTTGATTAGTGTTATATTCTTTCCCCGTTAGAATAATTTCGTCCCGAAATTTATCTTGTGGATGGGATTTTATTAAAAAGTTGGGGGTATTTTTCTTTCGTCTGATCTTCACGTTCCCAAGTAAATTCAGGTCCTTGTAAATAGTTCCATCGAACTTTCACTATGGGAATACGACTTTGCTTTAATCGTTTGACTTCTCGATCCATGATCTCGACAGGTTCTTCTACAAAGTTAAGTTTCGTATTGACTTGTATCTCGTCAAGAGGTACAACAAGAGTGTCATCGGATAGACATCTTTTCAGATTTGATACGAGAAAAACATCGTGCACATTACTTAACTCTTGCGGCAACTTGAGTTGGTATGCGACAGAACCAATTCTTGTTAGAATTTCAAACGTCCTATATACCGTGGGTTTAGTTTGCCTCGTTTACCGAATTGAATTACGCCTTTCCAAGGAGATACCTTCAACGTTACTTTATCTCCAACTTGGAATTCTAAAGGCTTACGTCTTACGTCAGCATAGCTCTTTTGACGATCACATGCATCCTTTAATCGATCCTTAATTTTCATGACCTTTTCAGTTGTTTCGTGGATTATTTCTGGTCCAGTACGTAAGGTATCACCTGTACGTTGTTTGGCCATTTGCATATCTCCAACTTCTGCCCAACATATTGGGGAACGACATTTTCGTCCATAAAGAGCCTCAACCGGTGCAGCCTTGATGTTGGTGTGATGACTATTGTTGTAGGAAAACTCAATTAATGCTAAATGAGTATCCCACTCATTTCCAAAGTCTATTACACAGGCTCAAAGCATATCTTCTAAAGTTTGAATGGTTCTCTCACTCTGACCATCAGTATGGGGATGGTAAGCTACACTCATATCTAGGCGTGTTCCACAGGATTTTTGTAGAGGTTGCCAAAATCGTGAAGTGAATCTACTATCTCGGTTATAAATATTAGAATTTGGAACTCCATGCAATCTGACAATTTCCTTAAGATAAACTTTAGTCAGCTTCTCCATCTTGTCGTTCTCCTTAATTGGTAAGAAATTGGCGGACTTAGTCTATCGGGAAAGACACCCCGAAGATCCCCAAATCACATCCCCGGTAGACTGAAGAAGTAGAAACCCATGTTCGTTGGTGATAGAGACTCGCAATGGACACTCTAGCTCTCCTACTGACATACTGAACTCCCTACTAAATGTCTGAGACACAAACGACCTACTCGCTCCCGATTCAAATAAAACTGAGGCAAGCAAGGAGTTCACTAAAAATGTACCTAATCACATGCACACACATATATAAGCATAAAACAAATATAATCAGTAAGTTAAGGGATAGAAACATACCGGAAACCACGTATGGTGATGCCTTGGCATCCTCTGATGTAAACTGGATGGCACGTCCCTGGGCCATCGGGTACTCCACTCTACCCGTCTCCTATTGGTAATCCTTTGTGTAGCCAACATTGGAGCCTACGCCAGCCTAGCAGCAAGCTACGGACAATTGGTCTTCATGTGACCAACCTGATGACACTGGTAGCAGATCCTCATATCCTGAACTGGGGCCATCTGGTGACAATCCCTTGCAAAATGCCCTTCTTGGCCGCATTTGCGGCACCCACTACCTGATTTACAAACCCCCAAATGAGCCTTCCCGTACTTGCCACAAGTGCGACCCTGTTTCCCCCTGCTCTGGAATTAGTGGTCTTAGACCGCTTCGGCGCCGGTTGTGACTGCGTTGGGGCCCGCTGCTGCTCTCTCAACTACAGCTCAATCTCCAACTCACGCCATCTAGCGGCCTCCTGTAACTCTAGCTAAGTATCACACCGTTGAGTAGCCGCAAACTGGCGGATGTCAGTCTTGAGCATGCTCAAATAACGTGTCATCTGAGCTTGCTCAGAAGAAAAATCCGGGTAGAACATCGCCCTCTCCGTGAACATGCGCGTGATCTCCTTCACCGTGTCACCATCCTGTCTCAAATCTAGAAACTCCTGAGCTAGCCGCTACCGCTCGACCCGTGGAATGTAGCGAGCGCAGAAAATATCCTGGCACTACTCCCAAGTGACAACAGCTCTCTGATCATCAGAATACGATCCGATCATCAGTCTCCACCAGTCCTTTGCCCCAGACCTCAACAGGTTAAGGGCACATCTGACCTTCTGGTCAGCAGGATATGAACATGTGAAAAAACACCCCTCCATGTCAGATAGCCACCTCATGGTTTTGATGGGATCCTGAGTCCCATCAAAAGTAGTGGGCTTCGTGTCGTTGAAGTCCCAATACTAGAAAGCCCAACTGGCTCCTACCCTTGTCGCCGTTACAGTCGATGTGGCTGTTGTGGCAGCCACCTCAGTGAGAGTTGCATAGTGATCATCAAAATACTCCACCATGGAGGTCTTGATAGACCCAAACATCTCCAGTAACTCTGCCTGGAACAATGCAGCCACCTGATCATGCAGGATCTCCCGGATCTTGGCGTCCATCTAGTCTTACCTCATCTGGCCGATAGTCTCGGGCAATAAGGGTGCCTCCTGTCCGCCGTCTCCTCCAGTCACAAATCATAAAGTAACCACCTTGCTGAAAAACATACCAGGAAGATATAGATATTCCATATAATAATCCGAGGACCAACCCCCAACAAAACCCTAGGGGTTGTGACTTCCTTGCTATGTGTATGGGTCCTGTGCTTTCACTAGTATGGTCCCATACTACCTTCCACACCTACCTATATTTGTCTCAAGTATCATTACAACGTCCTAAAACTATATGTAAGCATGGCATGCACTCAATCCTCACTCCTAGAGGATAGACTAAATATCTCATAACTGACGGACTCTTTCCAACAACCCATCCATGAAAGTTCCACCAACCCTGCAGCACTCGTGTATGCTAGCCATACATAACGCTGGACCATATAGACATTTGAATACCCGGTCCTACTCTAAGACCACAACCAAATAAGGAACATGAAATAAAGCTAAACCAAATATTCTAAGCTATAAGATCTTAATTATGTACAGTGGTGATGCAAACATTAAGCAACTACAATAATGATGTCAATCTCATATAAAGAAAACCCTAGGCTATCAGGCATCATATAATCAGGCAATTTTATCATGCAACACCTGAAGATCCCTAGCCTAGTACTATCATGTTCTTCTAACATATCACATAAATCAAACAATCCGTAAGGTATTTTGGGGTCCTTCCGCAAGCTCCGGCTGATCGTACACTTGCATCCTCCTTTATTATTTTGAAACATTTTAAGAAAATCGTTTTAAAATTTTGTCCTCAGTTTGAGAGTGGAGGCACGCGAGTGTTTCCTCCAATTCACTCAAAGCAAGGTTGTGATACCAACTTGTAACATCGATAAAAATCATGCCAAATTTAAATTTTTTTAAAACATTTTCAAAACCAAGATTATTACAAAACATGTTTCCAAAATAGTATAATGGCAGAGTATCCTAGAATCAAATGATAAAAACATGACATATGAGGAGTTCTACGATCACGCCTTCGCCTTCCCGCGATCATCAGAAGTACCTAAAAGAATAATCAATAAATGTAAGCTCGAAGGCTTAGTGAGTTACGCCCAAAATACCAACGTCATACAGATATAACCATATCATATAAACATATAAGCAAACAACATGCATAATGAGCCATCAGTCTGACTGGAGCGAGTCCCCGTCCTCAGTCTATCTCGACGGCTCTCTGAGCCCTCGGCACGTCTAGACCGCCCCTTAGGGCCTTCAGCCTATCCGGACCGCTCACTGGGCCTTCGGTCTGACTAGATTTACCCGGCCCGGGCCTGCAGTCTACCCGGTCCGCCCAGGGTGTCTTGGCCTAATCCACACAGCAGGACCTGCCTCAACCCTTTCCCCAAACCAACAAAAATGTGCATATACATATAAACAAGTAAACATGCAAATCTAACTGATCACTAATCATGGCAACCATCCTATAACCAAGATACCGATCTAACCGATCACTAACATAGCAACCATCCTATAACCAGGATATTGATCTAAACGATCTCTAAAATAGCAACCATCCTAACTACCAAGATGTAAATCAGTAAACATATCATGCAATAGATCCGGATGCAAATCCGATAAGGGCCAACCCTGGTGCCTTAGACCCTGCTGATATAGTGAGGAGAACTCACCATGTAAGTAGTTCTGAAATGAATTGAAAGTCTCCGATCGTTGTCTCACCGAAAATCCCAAACTATCCAAATAATACACACTATGTCAATACATGGAATATCAATCTTGACTAAGGGTCAACATGGAATGACGTAAATTTTCAAACAATTTTACTCATTTTTAAAACACAAAATAACTCATTTCATAATTCCCAAAGTAACATATGTCTCAAATTTCAACAAAGAAAACACAATCCCAAAATCATAAAAACAATCTCTCGCCAGTGTGTACAATCATGTCGGTGCCTTGCCACGATCCTCGAAACTACCAGAATCACATAACACATAACATAGTAAGCATAAAGCTTAGTGAGTTCCCCAAAATATCACATACAACACATTTTCCACTCGAGGCTATAACTCGGTAGGACCCTCTGGTCGATGTGTCTAAGTGGGACCCCCCGGTCCCACAACTTAGGTGGACCCTCTGGTCCCTCAACTCAACAACTTAATATAATACACAGTAAGCATATGACAGAACAAACAATAGGATAACTCAGCACATAGCACATACACATAAGACCCTCTAGTCACACATAATTTACCACTCAAGGTAAGTATAGTGAGAAGACTCACCTCGTAAGCTAGCAGTGAAAACCTCACACTCGGAAATCTCGAACTATACCCACCGGTCTAGCCTCCGCCTATCACGTAATAATTATCCCTAATTAATATTGGTCCTCAAGAAGCTAGACTCACCCTTCTACACTCACAGAAGGGTAAAAGACCATTTTACACCTCCATAGGCTCAATAGTTCACAACTCGACCAAACCCTAAAAGTCAACAAAAGTCAAAGGTAGGGAGTATGCTGCGCGTACTCGATCTCTACATTGCGCGTACTCGGCTACCATGAAGGCATTGGGGATGCACAAACCCAACGCAGCGCGTACTGGATTTACGCCCAGCATACTCTCTAGTTTCCTCATTCTCAATCATTTGGTCTTAAACAGTTAATACCTTGGCTCATCTCATAGATCCACATTCTCTAATAGCTCCTAACCCATAAAGTCAGTGACTTTAACCCTTTGCATGGTTAAAAAGGTCACCAACCTCAAAATATACACTCTTATGCCTCAAGGAAGCTCAAAACTCATGCATGGAGTGATTTCAACATCCAAGATTGGATTTTTATGACATTACACTACTTATATGCTCAAAAGGGGTTGGTCCTATTCTCTGGAGTTCAAGATCTCATCAAGTCTCCACCGTTTTGGGAAAAAACCCTAAAAATAGTCAAATAAGATGCTCATAACAAAAGAGAGGCAAAGTCTAAAGCTTTATACCTCAACAAGAAGCTCCCTACTCAGATTTGCTCGGATCTAGAAGCTTGGAATCCGACTCCTTCTTCTTCAAGGCCTCCTCTTCTCTTTAAAACCACACAAAAACTCTCAACGCTCAAACACACAAACACACAAGCTCTAGAACGAGTTTAGGGCTCTCTTAGGGTTTTCTCTCTGGGAATGGTGGCAGGGAATGAGGCCATCATATCCCTTATATAGGGGACACACCCTAAATTAAGGTTTACACTCTAGGCCTAGTACGCCCAGCGTACTAGGTGGTATCCGCGTCACATGCACGCTGACGAGTATGCTAAGCGTACACCTCAGGTACACCCCGCGTACTCGTTTTTCACTCTTTTTATAATAAGGGTCACAATAGACAATAGCTATAAAGATCAAGGTTCACAAAATATACCTGGACTCGAGATGTTACAATTCTCCCCCACTAGAATTAGACTTTGCCCTCGAAGTCATGCTCCACAAATAGTTCCACATGTTGCTCTCGCATCTTGGACTCCTGCTCCCAATTCATCTCGGTCCCTCTCCGATGTTTCCACCGAACCTGAACCAGGTGTACTTCTTTCTTCCTCAAAACCATTACCTTTCGATCCATAATCGCGATCCGCCTCTCAACATAATTCAGGCTCGCATCCACCTGAATGCCCTCTTGTGGTACCACTGCCATCTCATCGGCCACACACTTCCTCAACTGGGACATGTGGAAGGTGTCATGGATCTGGCTCAACTCCGCAGGTAGCTCTAAACGATATGCTACCTTACCCACTCTAGCGGTCACCCTAAAAGGGCCGATGTATCGAGGCCCCAGCTTGCCCTTCTTCCGGAACCAAATCACCCCTTTCCACGGGGATACCCTCAGGAGATATGAAATCTCCAACCTGAAACTCAAGCTCGGATCGTCGCCTATCCACATAACTCTTTTGGCGAATCTGAGCTGTCAGTAACCTCTACCTGACCTGCTGAATCTGCTCAGTCGTCTTTAGCACTATCTCAGTGTTACCCATCACTTGCTGCCCCACCTCTCCCCAACAGATGGGGGTCCGACACCTCCTCCTATAAAAAAGCTCAAAATGAGGCATACCTATACTAGAATGGTGGCTGTTGTTGTAAGAAAACTCAGCCAAGGGTACGTATGTGTCCCAAATTCCACCAAATTCCATAACACATGCTCAAATCATGTCCTCAAGCGTCTGAATTGTCCGCTCACTCTATCCGTCTGTCTGTGGGTGGTAGGTTGTACTAAAATGCAATCGCGTTCCCAACTCCTCATGGAACTTCTTCCAGAATCTTGAAGTAAAACGCACATCCCGATCTGACACTATAGATGTTGGCACCCCAAGCCGAGCTACCACTTCTCTCACATATATCTCTGTCAGCCTCTCCGCAGAAGAGCTCTCATTGATGGCAAGAAAGTGAGCGCTCTTTGTTAACCGGTCCACAATCACCCAAATTGCATAGACACCCCGCGTGGTTCTTGGCAATTTGGTAATAAAATCCATAGAAATTTGGTCCCATTTCCAATTGGGAACCTCTAGTGGCTGCAACATGCCATAAGGATGATGGTGCTCGGCCTTAACCCAAAGACAGGTCAAGCACATCTCAACTACCCAATGAATGCCTCCTCCATCAGTGTACGTCGAGCTCCGCCCGTATAGGGCACCCAAATCCTCCCTCGAAAGGTCATAAGCCCCCAGTTGTCCGTCACAAACTCGGACACCTGCCCAATCACCCGCTCCCTCTTGCGGTTCTCCGGTCTCACGACCTCTGCTTGGGCCTCTCGAATGATATCTAAGACTGGAGTCATCACTGTCATCCTTAAACACATGTCTCGGATCGGGGTACTCTCTGTTCTACGCCTCAGGGCGTCGGCTACCACATTAGCCTTGCCTGGATGATACAGGATCTCATAGTCATAATCCTTCACCACATCTAACCACCTTCTTTGTATCATGTTAAGGTTGGGCTGGTCCATAAGATACTTCAAACTTTTGTGGTCCGTGTATATGGTACACCGAACCCCATACAGATAGTGACGCCAGATCTTGAGGGCAAACACCACCACCCCCAGCTCTAGATCGTGGGTGGGATATCTAGTTTCATGAGGCTTCAACTGCCTCGATGTGTATGTTATCACATGCCCTATCTATATTAGTACCGCACCCATGCTAGAAATAGATGCATCGCAATAAACCATAAAATCCTCCATTCCCTCCAGAAGGGATAATACATGAGCCTCACATAATCTCTGGTGAACGATCTCAAATGAGGTCTGCTGCTCGGGACCCTAAGTAAACGTGACGCCCTTTCGGGTCAAACTGGTGAAAGGGATAGCAATCTTGGAGAAATCTATGATAAATCTCCTATAGTACCCGGCCAGCCCTAGAAAACTCCTGATCTCAATGGGGGATCTCGGCACCTCCCATCTCATAACTGCCTCAATCTTGGCCGGGTCGACCAAAATACCATTCTGATTCATGAGGTGCCCCAGGAACTGGACCTCTAGTAGCCAAAAATCACACTTGGAGAACTTGGCATAGAGCCTCTCTGATATCAGTACCCCCAGAATCTCTCTCAGGTGCTCCTCATGTTGCTCTATGGACCTCGAATACACCAAGATATCGTCGATGAACACAATCACTGAACGATCCAGCATAGGCCTACACACCCGATTCATTAGATCCATGAACATCGCCAGTGGGTTGGCGAGCCCGAAAGGCATCACCACGAACTCATTGTGCCCATAACGTGTCCTGAAGTCCCTCTTCGGGACATCCTCCTCGCGGACTCTCATCTAATTATACCTAGACCACAAATAGATCTTGGAAAACCAATATGCGCCCTGCAACTGATCGAACAGATCGTCGATCCTCGAAAGTGGATAACGGTTCTTGATTGTCAGCTTGTTCAACTCTCAATAATCAATGCACATCCGGTGTGAACCATCCTTTTTCTTAACAAAAAGGACCAGAGCTCCCCACGGCGAGCTACTCAGACTGATAAACCCTTTCCCCAGCAGCTCCTGGAGCTGTGAGGATAACTCCTGCATCACTGGCGGTGCAAGGCGATAGGGTGCCTTGGCAATAGGAGCCGCACCCGGCATCAAATCAATCCGAAGCTCTACCTGCCTCTCGAGAGGCACACCCGACAACTCCTCGGGGATAACATCTGGAAACTCGCACACTATTGGAACCTCGGAGATGGAACTTGATCTCTCCGCTGTAGCCCGCATATCTATCGCATATGCCAGAAACCCCATACATCCCTGCTGCAAACTCTGCCTCGCCCTGGCATCAGAGCAGAATGTTGATCCAGATCTAGTACCCTTGCCATATATCGTAAGTACTCCCCCACTAGGGTCTCGTATAGTCACCAGCTGACGCTCACAGTCGGTCACAGCTCCAAATCAACTCAACCAGTCCATGCCCACGATGACACAGACATCCTTCGTCGCGATCGGCACCAGATCTATCGGAAACTCAACTCCAAAAATCTCAAGAAAACATCCTCGGATCACATCAGTCGCAAACACCGCATGTTCATCGGCTATGGAAACTTTCAGAGGTCAACCCAACGCCTCTCGACGGATACTGAGGTGACGACTAAAAGCTAATGATACAAAAGACCGACTCGCACCCGAGTCAAATAACACCAAGGCAGGCACATACTCACAAGAAAAGTACCTGTACACAATCACAATATAAGCACAAAATATCTCAAAATAATAATATAAGAATACGTACCGGCCACAACTTCAGGTGCTACGCGGACCTCCTCCGCTGTTAGTTGAAAGGCTCTCCCACGAACCCTCGGTGTCTTGGGGCAATCCTTCGCGATGTGCGCCTCCTTGCCAGATTTATAGCAAATCTCTGAATGGCAAGAACCCTCGTGACTCTTGCCACACTTGCTACAAGTGCGGCCCTTCTGGCCCCAACTTTGGTATTAGCGGGCTTGGCCCGCTTCATCGCTAGCTGCGACTACACTGGCCTCCGGTCCCTACCCCGGGACTCCTCCTCCTCCCTGGTCTGCAACTCAAGCTCAATCTCCCTCCTCCTAGCATTGGCTTGAAGCTCGGCCAATGTCTTGTACGAAGAGTTTGCCATGAACTCTCGTATATCCCTCATCAATATGCTCAAATATCGGCTCACACATGCCTGCTCAGTGGACACGTGTTCAGGGCAAAACATCGCCCTCTCATGGAACATCCTCGAAATCTCAATCGCTGACTCTGTCTTCTGCTTGAGAGACAGAAAATGCTATACCAAACGTTCCCTCTCCACAGGGGTAACATACTCGTCTCAGAACATCTGAACAAAATTCACCCATGTCACTGCAGCATGATCTGCAGTGGTAAAACCAGCCGTCGCAAACGTCCACCAGTCCTTCGCTCCCAAGAGAATTTTGGTCGTCGTAAACCGAACTCTCAAGTGGTCGGGACATGAACATGTGTAAAAATACCCCTCGATATCAGAGATCCACCTCATCGCAGCGATGGGATCCTGCTTCCCATCAAACTCTGGTGGCTTCGTGTTGCTAAACTCCCGGAACAACAACAAATCACCCCCTGAGTCCTAGTAGCGGCGACAACTGCAGTGGCTGCGACAGCAGCAGCAGCCTCAATGATAGCAATATATCGCTCATCAAACGTCTGTATCAAGGTGCTCGGATAGCTGCAACCACCTCCTCGTGGATCATCCTCCGTATCTCCTCATCGGTACTCCCACTACCCCTAGGGTTGTGGCGAGTTCCCACCATGATGTCTCTGAAATACAACACAAAATCATCAGTGACTCGCTCGAGCATACTCACACTCGATCACTCGCCCCTACTTGTTTCTTAGCATCCTAAGGATTCTTACTTGGACTACTCACTGATCTAGTGCT
Source organism: Lactuca serriola (assembly GCF_051521515.1). Lineage (NCBI taxonomy): Eukaryota > Viridiplantae > Streptophyta > Magnoliopsida > Asterales > Asteraceae > Lactuca > Lactuca serriola. The sequence goes on along the minus strand of NC_136415.1, from coordinate 245,330,545 downwards.
TCCAGTAGTACGGGACCAATACTACCTTCCACACCCCATCAATGTTCATCCCAAGTCCTCCTCCTCGGATCCCAATTACAAGTAATCTATGCCTCACAAGCTACTCTCACAGAAGACCTTCTCATTGGCTCGCTCCTGATAAATACTCATACTCAAAGCAAATCACTGATAGCATAAATCCCTAGGCTATGGCATCACAAATAAGGCCACCCTAGTGCTAATATATGAATTACCTAGCCTATTCCCTAGCATGCATTACATGTCATAAAATATCTTGTAGCACAAAATGAGGGTATTTTGGGAAATCACCACTCGGGCTCTGGTTGATTGTACACACTGCTCCAGCTCGTTTTCTCTTAGACACTATCTCATTTTAGAAAAAAATTGTCTCTTTTTGAAAATCTTTCTCAAATCCTCAGTTTGAGTCCAAACACACCCGAGGGTGCATCCGAATCCCTCAGACTAAGGCTCTGATACTAACTTGTAACGATGTAAATTTTCAAACAATTTTTCTCATTTTTAAAACACAAAATAACTCATTTCATAATTCCCAAAATCACATATGTCTCAAATGTCAACAAAGAAAACACAATCCTAGAATCATAAAAACAATCTCTCGCCAGTATGTACAATCATGCCGGTGCCTTGCCGCGATCCTCGGAACTACCTGAAACACATAAAACATAACATGGTAAGCATAAAGCTTAGTGAGTTCCCCCAAATACCACATACAACGCATTTTCCACTTGGGGCTATAACTCTGTAGGACCCTCCGGTCGATGTGTCTCAGTGGGACCCCCCGGTCCCACAACTCAGGTGGACCCTCTGGTCCCTCAACTCAACAACTTAATATAATACACAATAAGCATATCATAGAACAAACAACAAGATATCTCAATACATAGCACATACATACAATACCCTCTGGTCACACATAAATTACAACTCAAGGTAAGTAAAGTGAGAAGACTCACCTTGTAAGCTAGCAGTGAAAACCTCGTACTCGGAAATCTCGAGCTCTACCAACCGGTCTAGCCTCCGCCTATCACATAATAATTATCCCTAATTAATATTGGTCCTCAAGAAGCTAGACTCACCCTTCTACACTCACACAAGGGTAAAAGACCATTTTACCCCTCCATAGGCTCAATAGTTCACAACTTGACCATACCCTAAAAGTCAACAAAAGTCAAAGGTAGGGAGTACGCTGCGCGTACTCGATCTCTATGTTGCGTGTACTCGGCTGTCATGTAGGCATCAGGGATGCGCAACCCTTATGCCGCAAGTACTGGATTTACCCCCAGCGTACTCTCCAGTTTCCTCATTCTCACTCATTTGGTCTTAAACAGTTAAGACCTTGGCTCATGTCATAGATCCACACTCTCTATTAGCTCCTAACCCATAAATTCAGTGAACTTAAGCCTTTGCATGGCTGAAAAGGTCACCAACCTCAAAATATACACTCTTATGCCTCAAGGAAGCTCATAACTTATGCATAGAGTGATTTCACCATCCAAGATTGGATTTTTATGACATTACACTACTCATATGCTCAAAAGGGTTGGTTCTTGTCTCTAGAGTTCAAGATCACATCAAGTCTCCACCTTTTTGGGACAAAACCGTAAAATACTCAATAAGATGCTCATAACAAAAGAGAGGCAAAGTCTAAAGCTTTATACCTCAACAAGAAGCTCCCTACTCAGATTTGCTCTGATCTAGAAGCTTGATCTCCAAATCCTTCTTCTTCAAGGCCTCCTGTTCTCTTCAAAACCACACAAAAACTCTCAAGGCTCAAACACACACACACACACACAAACTCTTGAACGAGGTTAGGGCTCTCTTAGGGTTTTCTCTCTGGGAATGGTGGCCAGTAATGAGGCCATCATATCCCTTATATAGGGGACTCACCCTAAATTACGGTTTGCACTTTGGGCCTAGTACGCCTAGCGTACTAGGTGGTCTCCACGTTACATGCACGCTGACGAGTACGCTAAGCATACACCTCAGGTACGCCCTGCATACTCGTTTTTCACTCTTTTTATAATAATGGCCAAAATAGACAATAACTCAAAAGATCAAGGTTCACAAGATATACTTGGAGCTTCTATAGCACAAGGAAACTTCAGATCTACAAGCTTGCCTTCCTTCTTCAACTAGTTGATGCAATGCCTTCACCTTCAAGAGCTCAAAACACACACCAACTCACACTCACCCATGAAACTAGGGTTTGGGACGTTTCTAGAATATGGAGGCTAAGAGTAATGAGGGAAAATGAGCCATAAGGATGTTTATATAGCCCCCAACCCTAAATATTAGGGTTTTCTCCTGACATAAGTACGCCCAACGTACACAAGTGTACGCCCATCATACTATGGCACACCTTAGTACACCCAACGTACCCTTATGTACGCTCAGCGTACTCTTTCTTGATCCAAGGTTGCAACCTTGGCACTTAGACTTGTCCTGGCTCGACACTTCCAACCTCAAGGACTACAAATAAAAAATAATGATAGAAGAGAGGATTCAAAAATACCTGCAAAATCTCAGGATGTTACAATTACTATTTAAGTCCCTTACTTTCAGCAAATGACAGTTGCTGCCCAATATTCAGAATTGTTTGCAAATTTAAGGGCTGATGAACATAGTTGGATTTTTAATGCACATATTTTTTTCGCAAATGGTACATATGAGATTCCAACAAGTCTTGGCGGTTTGAAAGGTCGTTTTTCGTGATAACGTCAAATTTTTTCGACTATTTCGGAGTTTACACTTGTTTGTTTATTCCATTTTGTCGCGGGGAGCATAGTATTTGTGTATCCATTCAAGATCATTCTCATGACCATTTAAAGGTTTTATAATCACATTTTTTATTATAAAAGGGGGGAGAATTCGATATGGCCATTTTGAAATTGGATTGTGACTTTTCAAATTGGATATTTTTTATGAAGCTTGTGGTTGGTGTCGATATGAAGGTAGCTTTTACAGAAAAGTTCAAGATGAACTCTTCTAAATCTTTTACAGAAGAGTGCAAGAGGAACTCCTCTAAAGCTTTGATATATCTCCGACTTTTAGTGATTTCTCGATCAAGTGACGTTACGAATCTTAAATTTGGTTTGTTACATGATATTTTTTTGGTGGCTTATATCATTAGCTTGTTTGGAGATCATCGTGACTTGGAGGGCAGTTATGCAAAGACAAGAAGTGATTTGGTTTCTTAAATATGAAATGGATTTTTATGGCGGGTTTGGCTTTCTTGAAGATCATTGGGATTACATTAGGAAATGAAGTTTAAAAACATTACTTAAGTGTTTGGTTTATATATCCTAGAACCCGTTTTTGGAGACTATTGAAGAATCGAAATTTGAGGATCACTTTTGATATTCCTTGTCATGAGATCCTTTCTTATTTGCTAGATGCTTGCTTTGGAAGTTGAAGCCTTGTCATCCATTCCATACTTTGGTGGGGAGAATATAGAGTTCAGAATACTCCATGGATTATGACAATGTGCGCCCCTTGATGAATTGTAGGTTATTAGGCCTAAGACTTGTTTTATTCCCTATATATCGTCATGTATTATTCATAATTAGGGTTAAGAGTGAGGCAAAATGTAGCCGCCAAACACAATGAGCTTTCTTAGGTAGAATAGATTTAATCTAATTTTTTATTATAGTGTAATTTATTCCTCCTGTTCTTGAATAAAACGTTTAATCATTCGGCATATCTTCAGTATCGTGTTCGTTCTTATTTTCTGCATTATATTCATCAAATCATGCTTGGGGTTTGACCCAACAAGTTTTATGTTTGTGCGATAGGGGGAAGAGTTTACAAGTCATCCACTGAGTTCGATTTGACACCCACAGTCTGAGGTGAGTCTTCTTGCATAGTAACCATGGGTCGAAGGAACCAAGGCCGACCCACTAGTTTATGTTATAGTGTGATGATTGTCTTTGTGATAATTGTCAGTTATGCCTGTATTTGCTTGATGACTCTGTGATTTCTGTTATGATATTATGTGGTAGTAGTAGGGGTGAAATTGACCTAGTATTCGGTTGAAATATACTAAAGGGGATTGCAAGCACCCATGTATGCTTGATTATATCCGGTTCAGATAGACTGAAGGGGTAGGCAACCACCCAGATATGTTTGGCAGTATCCGATTGAAATAGACCGAAGAGGTAGGCCGACACCCTGATATGCTTGGCTGTATGTTTGTTTAGTATGTGCTATTTTGGGGGAACTCACTAAGCTTTGTGCTTACAGTTTTATGTTTTTGTTTTACTTACTTCCAGTTCGAAAGGGAAGGGCCCGACCTGATCGCACTGTCTCACTCTATGTTTTTCCGCACCTAGTGATTTTGGGATTTGTACTCTGATAACATGTTACAATATGACCATTTCGATTATTTTGATATCAATTTCTTATGAATTAAATGAATTTAAAAACAAAATTTTTATCTGTGTTTTTAGGGATGTTAGAGGTTGGTATCAGAGCCTTGGTTCAACAATGGTTGTTCAACTTAGATCCATATCTGACGACGGTGGAACAGTGGTCAACATCGATTGTCATTGGAACTCGCATATCTAGAGGTTGATGGTGGCGAAAAACATGGATTTGGACGTCGCTAGTGGTAGAAAACGTAGATCTAGAACAGAGCTCACATATCTGAACATCAATGGTGGCGAAAATCATAGATTTCTCCGCTCGTTAGAGCTTGAAGATCTGACATAGCCGACCAGAGAAAGGGGATTTGGATGTCGATGGTGGTAGAAAACAAAGATCTACACGGGAACTCACATATCTGAACATCAATAGTTGCAAAAATCTTAGATCTCGCCACTCGTCGAAGCTCGTAGATCTAACATATCTGGTTAGAGGAGGAGGAGCTGGTGGAGAACATCTGATGCGGATGTGGAACCACCATCGACCATCATAAAATCAACCACAAACTCTAGATCTAGACATGAAATGCATCAAACACACCAAATCAGATATGATGCAGATAGAGGGTTTGTGTTTGATCTCTTAAAGGTGAGTGAATGTGTTTAAATGCAAAAAATTACCAAATCGAATTTTGTAGTCTTAGTTTGAAGGTGGCGAAAAACATTGGTTTGGACATCGATGGTGGTAGAAAACGTAGATCTAGAACGGAGCTCACATATCTGAACATCAATGGTGGCGAAAATCATAGATTTCTCCACTCGTCAGAGCTTGAAGATCTGACATAGCCGATCAGAGAAGGAGGATTTGGACGTCGATGGTGGTAGAAAACATAAATCTAGACCAGAAGTGACAGATGTGAACATCAATGGTGGCGGAAATCTTAGATCTCGCCACTCGTCGAAGCACATAGATCTAACATATCCGGTCAGAGGAGGAGGAGCTGGTGGAGAACATCTGATGCGGTGGTGGAACCATCGTCGACCATCATAAAATCAACCACAAACTCTAGATCTAGACTTGAAATGCATTAAACACACCAGATCAGATATGATGCAAATAAACGGTTTGTGTTTGATCTCTTAAAGGTGAGTGAATGTGTTTAAATGCAAAAAATGACCAAATCGAATTTTATAGTCTAAGTTTGCATTTTGATGTTAAAATTCAAAATATCCATCATACCTTATTATTTTTGGCCATTAATGAAAGCTTAAAAAATAAAAGATGTTGAATTGACAAGTATACCCTTAATGATAAGTTAAAAAATATGAGGTTCTTAGGATGCTTAACCTTTAGGGGTTCTCATTTGATCTTTTACCTATATATATATATATATATATATATATATATATATATAAGATCATATATTTAAATTTTGGAAATCTCTAGAAAAGTCCAAAACTTTTCGGGAAAGTTTCATTTTAGTCCTGAAAGTTTTTTTTAACAAAATAAACCAGGATAGCGGGTAAATTGAACATCTTGGGGCCTTTTTCATTCGGTCACCCTTATTTTGCTAGTTGCATTTGTTAATGTGGCAAGGAATTGATGAGGTGGTTGCTGACTCAATAAATGAGGTTGTTTCCTTGGATTTAAAGAGGGGATCATGTTAAAGATTGAACCCTCTTCATTCTTTCCCTAAAAATCACAGCAGGAGCTTCATTATCGATCTCGTCTACATCATTTGTATCAAGCCACAGAGAAAATCGGTTGAGAAGCAGGTGCTATTATGGTGACCTTGTAGGAAGATGGACATCTTTGACTCCCTTAAACCTAGGAAGAAGGATCATCGGCTACCCTAATTTCCAGGATGAACTCAAAGACTGTAAGTATTTTTTTTTGGTTCGATCCTCCTTTACCTTGCCAGTGGTATTCAAAACTCCTCTACAATGTTCATTTGGAGAACCTTGGAATATTTGGAATCTTTCTAGAACAACTTGTAGGGAACCTGTTTGCAAACTTGGTAGGACAACAACCTCCGCAACAACAAACGGAAGATTTGGCCATTCAACAGGGGAATCAAGGTGGAAGATGGAAATCCATGATGTTTTATGTGTTTTTGGTTGCTTTTGTGTTTAGGTTGGTTATGTTGAAATATTGACAGCATGCCTTTGTGTTTTCTTCTATGTTTGTCAAAGTAGTAGTAATGTGTTTTCGTTATGACTAAGGAATTTAAAAGTATTGCTTTTGTGGTTGTTTTTGGCTTTCTTTTTTTCATTTCGAATCATATGTGACCAAGGTGTATTTATAATTCCCCATCTTATTATGAAATAAAATTAGATGCTTTTGATGGGTTTTGAGCATAACAACATTCCTATGTGTTCACGTAACCCTAATTGCTTTCGATCTAAGTTTTTCTCAAGTTATACATGCAAATAGAAGTTCCAAAGCAATAACCCTAATACTAGCATACAATTTTCGAAATCAATATGAAAACCAGGGTTAGAACATTAGCTTTCTTGCTATCTTGAAAACTTTGGTGCCTCACGTGTTGCACCTCTAATGGAATCAAAAACACCAAAAGCAAAGGAAGAGTGAGAGTGTTGGATAAGGTGTCTAAGTCCATAACTATTTCTGGTTAGTACTTGACCCGACCCGACATGGTCCATTTGGGTTGCATGGCACCATGCAATTGGATAGACTAAATGAGAGGAATAACACTTGGAGATTATTAATATATTATAAGTTCTAATATATTAATAATATTATTTGATTAGTTTGATCAAAGAATTAATTTGGAATTAATTAAGTGATCAAAAGATAATTAATTAAATATATGGGTTGATTATGTAAATCATTCATATCTTGTATAGTGGGCTAAGAGGCTCCATGGATTATCAAGTTGGATTCTACCCATAGGATGCTCCATGGATGCTCCATGGGAGTTACAAACCTATGGGTCATGGAAATGAAGATTCATGACACACTAAGGTTTACATGGTGTAACCCTAGATGTGTCAACACTATATAAGAATCCCATTCTCCACAAAATCAGACACACATAAGAAACTAGAGGGCTAGGCCGATTTCAAGAAGTGTGTATTCTCTCAAAGTCTTTCCAAGAGCATTTGGTGTTGTGTGAAGCATTTGAGGCATCACACTTGGGGTGCTAGGCTCACAAGGTTTCAAGGAACATAAGCAACAACAAGGTAAGTTATTCTATCTTTCATTCAAGTTAGAAATTGTTCCCCATGTATGCTAGATAGGAATATAACCTTGGAATTCAACTTTGCATGATAATTAGACAAACATAGATCCAAGGATATTAGGGTTGCATGTACACTTAGGAAGTGTTAGAATGCTCAAAACCCATCAGTGGTATCAGAGCCTAGGCTTGTTTGTTTGTTATTTGTGCTTAAAAGTTGAAAAAAGTCAAAAAACTTGTTGTCTTCCTGATGAACTCGTCAAGTCCATGGGAAGACTCGCCGAGTTCACTTGTATCTTCAACCTACTCGCTGAGTAGGTTCATGCACTCGGTGAGTAGGAGCCACAGAGTGCAGATTTTCGACTTTAGTTGCTGGAAATGGACTAGAAACATTACCCTAAACTGTTTTGGTACTTGAAAACTTGTTTTAGATGGTGTAATGTCTTTGTTAATCCATTTACAACAACTAGTTATCAAAATTACAAAGTTTAAGTGTAGTTTTGATTCATGAAAGTGTTCATGTTCATGTTCTTGATCTTATGATGTTTAGATGATCATAGGAATTATTTGTAACCTATGTGGTAGTTTAGTTCTTGATCATAATGTGTTTTAATGGAGTCCATAACTTGTCCTCAAGTTATGGAAAACCAAAAGTCACTTGAGTTAAAAACCATTAAAAGAACACAAGAGTTAGAAAAATGAAGAGTCTTCATTTTATTACTCTAATAAACTCATAAGTTACAAGAAATGAAAAGTTTTGAAAGTTTACAAAACTTGCCCTCAAGTTTTGGAACAAGTAAAGTCATGCTATAACTTTAGTTCCAACCCTTAGAATTTTTAAAGTTAAAATTCAACCCTTATACTTATATTATTATGATTTAATAATTATATATATATATATATATATATATATATATATATATATGTATAAGAACAAAGTCGTCTTACCGCTAGTACACCTCATTCACGAAGTCGGTCTATAAGGTGGGTATAAGGTTGTTGCCTATAAAATGGCAACTTAATGGGTGTCCACTCTCACCCACCGCTTGCTTGACCGGTGGAGGGTCGTTAGCCAAATGGGTAAGACAAGGACTTATAAATTCTCATTAAAAGTATGATGAATATTATAAAGTAACTAAATCTTTTATTAAATTCCCAATCTTAGTTGCTTTAGGAAAAATGTGAATAAGGTGCTAATCCATGAAATTACACTTTACACTTTGTTTAAGTCCTTGGTGGAGCGTGTGTGGTTAACCGGCACACTAACTTGGACTTAACAAGGTAGGTAAAGGGTGACTTAATGTTTATTATAGTATCGGTGGAGCATGTGTGGTTTACCAGCACATCGATTGAGTGATAAACTTTAAGGCTACCAAGTGATTTGCATGGTTACTTCACACCTTGTTTTGTGATCCTCGATATCCCAGTCACAAAACTTGGAGGGCACACTCGAGATTGAAACATGCCTTTGAAAAGTTCATTGAATCTCAAAGAATCTAGGAATTTCTAAGAACCAATAAAAAAAACCTAATATTTAATATTTCGGTTTTCGTGGTGGAAATTGGTGAATCGTCATTCACCTACCTTTCAAATATGTTATAGCTTGGATTACGACATACCTCTTCTAAGTTATAATATATTGTGATTGGATCATAGCCTTAATCTTACATTTGGGTGTTTTATTAAGGACTCTTTTAATATCTAAACTAATATTGTCCTCTTCCTTCAGATGTCTTCAAACAATGCTGCTTCTTGCTCTAATCCTAATGGCTCCTTTACCCTTATGAACTTGTGTGGGAAAGTCATTTTTGATGGATCCAACTTCAATGAGTGGATCAGAAACATCAGGATGATTACCCGCTACGAGGACAAATAATATGTCCTTGACAAGGAGCTTAAGGAGATTGATGAGACCACTACAACTCCTTAGGAGATTGCTGACTTTCAGGCACATGAAAGGGATGCTACGAAAGTGGCATGCATTATGATGGCCACAATGACAGCGGAACTCCAAAAGTCTTATGAGGATTTCTACCCTTATGAAATGCACCAAGATCTAATGGAAAGACACCATCAAAGTGCACGACAAGAGAGGTATGAAATCATCTGCTCCATGATAAAAACCATGATGAAGGACGGGGAATCCGTCACGAGCCACATGCAGAAAATGCAAAGGTATGTGGATCGATTGCTGAAGCTTAATGTGAACTTCCCTGAGGAGCTTGCAATAGATATCATTTTGCGCTCCTTACCATCGTGCTATGATCAATTCCGCATGACATATCACATGAATAAGGAAGAGGTCACACTCAGCAAACTTCAGGGACTTCTCAAGACCGCAGAAACAGGTCTTAAGGGGAAGTCGGTTGTTAACACTCCTACTCCAAACTCTACACCGGTTTTGGCAATCGGGAAAAGTTGAGGGAAGAACAGAAAGAGCTCTTCTAAGGGTACCAAGGCTAGGACCCTTGATGGCTCTTCTTCAAGTGGAACCAAGAAAGGTTTCGTCACTCCTTCTTCTGACCCAAAAGAGGCTGAATGCTTCTATTGCCATGAAAAATCACATTGGAAGCGGAACTGCCCAAAATACCATCAAGATGTGAAAGATGGAAAAGTTAAACCCAACCATGCAGGTATTTACACTATCATTTCTAATAACTCACCCCATTCTAAATCTTGGGTTCTTGATACCGGTTGTGGTATTCATATTTGTTGTGACTTGCAGGGACTAAGAAGAAGTGAGAATGTGGAGCAAGGAAGAATAAACTTAATCATGGGGAATAGGTAAGCTTTACCTGTCACCAAGATTGGAGTTTATACTTTATCGCTAAGTTGTGGGTTTAGTTTAGATTTGAATAAGTGTTGTTATTCACCAGAAATGGCAAGAAATATTATTTCCTTTCATGCATTGTATAAACAAGGTTTCACCTTTTCATTTGATAATGAAGTTGGTTCAATTAATGCTTTCTTTAATAATGTTCTTTATTTTAAAGCATTACCTTGTGATGGCGTGTATGAAACAGTATCTGTGGTTGATAACTTAGGAAATAATGTATTGTGTATTGATTCTGTTAAGAATAATAACTTGGATAAAGCGTCATTATGGCATTGTCGTCTTGGACATATAAGCAAGAAACGCATAGGCCAACTCCAAAAGGATGGAGTCTTGGAATCATTTGACCTAAAGTCAGATGATAGTTGCGAATCATGCTTACTTGGAAAAATGACAAAGTCACCCTTCACAGGCTCGTGTGAGAGGGGTGAAGGTTTGTTGGAACATGTACACACGGATGTGTGTGGACCATTCAAACATGCCACAAGGGATGCTAATCGTTATTATTTGACTTTTACTGATGATTACAGTAGATATGGATATGTCTACTTGATCAAGCATAAGTCAGAGACTTTCGAAAGGTTTAAGGAATTTAAACAGGAAGTCGAGAATCAATTGGGTAGGAACATTAAGATGCTTCGATCCGATCGTGGTGGTGAGTATCTTAGTTCAGAGTGCCTTGACTATCTAAGGGAATGTGGGATAGTCTCACAATTGACACCTCCCAGGACACCACAGTTGAATGGTGTGGCTGAGAGGCGTAATCGAACCTTGTTGGATATGGTTCGTTCCATGATGAGTCGAGCTTCGCTACCAATCTCATTCTGGGGGTATTCCTTAGAGACTGCCGCCCATATCCTTAATCTAGTCCCTACAAAGAAAGTTGCCAAAACTCCTCACGAGATGTGGACTGGTAAAGTACCCAAACTAGACCACATCAAGATTTGGAGTTGCGAGGCTTTCGTGTGATGCGAGACTCATGATAAGCTCGAACCTCGAAGCGAGAGGTGTATTTTCATCGGCTACCCACAACAATCCGTTGGTTACCTCTTTTACAGACCTAGTGAAAATGTGGTCTTTGTAGCTAGGAGGGCTTTCTTTAGAGAGAGAGAGACAGAGAGAGAGAGAGAGTTTATAAGCCAAGGAAACAGTGGGAGGCAAGTTGATCTTGAAGAAATCCAAGAGTCAAGCGGTGAAGGAACTTCAAACCCTAGCACTCAACTTGAGGTGGAAACTCCTGTTGTGCCAATTGACAAGTTTGTACCTCTGAGGCGGTCCACAAGGGTTAGGAATGATCCTAAGCATTACTATGGATTCCATATTACTGCAGAAGGTGATACACTTATCAGTGATGAGACACTGATAGGTCTGGATGAACCTAGTAGTTACGCGGAAGCCATGGCAGGCCCTGAGTCAGCCAAGTGGAAAGAGGCAATGGACAGCGAAATACAGTCCATGTATGACAATCAAGTTTTGAACTTGGTTAAGAATGTACCAGGTCGTAAGACAGTTGGGTGCAAATGGGTCTCCAAGAAGAAGACCGACATGGATGGTAAAGTACACACTTATAAGGCTACACTGGTTGCAAAGGGCTTCTCTCAAATTCCTGGAGTGGACTATGATGAGACCTTTTCTCCAATAGCCAAGATTAAGTCTATTCGGGTTCTGGTTGCCATAGCTGCATTTCATGACTATGAAATATGGCAAATGGATGTCAAAACCGCTTTCCTTAATGGAGAGTTGGCTGAAGATGTTTACATGAGTCGGCCAGAGGGTTTTGTCAGCAACGAGTACCCTAATAGAGTGTGTAAGCTTGAGAAATCCATTTATGGATTGAAGTAAGCACCTCGTAGATGGAATCTTTGCTTTGATGAAAAGGTCAAGGAATTTGGCTTTTCTAGGAATGAAGATGAGTCTTGCGTGTATGTCAAGGCTAGTGGGAATATAGTTAGCTTTTTGGTGTTGTATGTGGATGACATACTACTCATAGGAAATGACATCCCAACTCTGCAGGAAGTTAAGTCCTGGCTTGGGAAATGTTTCTCTATGAAGGACCTAGGAGAAGCTACCTATATTCTAGGGATAAGGATCTTGAGAGATCAGAGTAAAAGACTAATTGGACTTACTCAGAGTACCTACTTGGATAAGGTTCTGAAGAAATTCAGCATGTAGGACTCCAAGAAAGGAGAGTTACCCATCCAGAGTCACACTAGATTGAGTAAGACACAAAGCCCTAGCACTGAGGCTGAGATAGCAGAAATGAGTCGAATACCTTATGCTTCGGCTGTAGGATCGATCATGTATGCTATGATGTGTACTCGACCTGATGTAGCCTTTGCCCTGAGCATGGTTAGCAGGTATCAGGCGAACCCTAGCAAGGCACACTGGATTGCGGTAACGAATATCCTCAAGTACCTACGGAGGACTAAGGACTGGGTCCTTACCCTCGGTGGGAGTGATGACTTGAGATTTCTAGGGTATAGTGATGCTAGCTTCCAGACCGATAGGGATAATTTCCGCTCACAGTCGGGCTGGGTCTTTACCCTAAATGGAGGAGCAATTTCTTGGAAGAGTTCCAAGAAAGAGACAGTGGCTGATTCAACTTGTGAATCAGAGTATATTGCAGCTAGCGAGGCGGCAAAGGAGGCGATATGGCTGAAGAACTTCATTGGAGACCTTGGAGTTGTACCAGCTATTAAAGAGCCAATGGAAATTTTCTGTGATTGTGAAAGTGTTGTTGCCTTATCCAAGGAACCAAGGGATCATGGGAGATCCAGACACATCGACAAAAAATACCATTTTATCAGACATCGGATAGAAGGACTCCTCATGGCAAAGAGGGTATCATCGGATGAGAACCCAACAGATCCCCTCACGAAGGGACTGACTCGGGTTAAGCATCTCCAGCATGCTCGGAGCATAGGGCTGAAGGATGATATTAGACTTAGTAGTTAGATAACCTTTAAATTTGTAAAGTGTAATTGACATTAGATGATGAATAAAAAGTGTTTTTTTATGAGTAAAGTGTTGCTATCTCTTGTCGATCGTTTACTATATTTCTTTTGCATGTTTTGACTTCTAGAATAATTTTGTTTTGTATAACATATTATTCAAACCTCCACAGTCGGTCATATGTCGGAAGTAGGTATGAATCAAGACTATCATGATTGGTTGCAGAGGTCTAAGGTGTTGGACAAGGCTACAACAATCATGAGTGCTCATAAGTTCTGAGCATTGGACTCAACCCACGCTCACTGGAATGACTTCATGGAATTCTATCTCGAGTGATCATGAGACGGTAATATCATATAAGTCTTCAAACCTAGAGATATGATTTGTTACTTACAAGTTGGTTATGCATTGATTGTACGAAAACGCATTGGTAACTCGATGTTATAAAACGTGCTTTTGTGTATAATTCAATGAGTGGTAGAACAAACATATGAGTTGAAATTTATCTGTTCCTTCTTGGATTAGAAGCTGATATCTGGGCCCCTCGATGATTTTGTTTTGACCTATGTACCGGGCCCGGTTAGAACTAAGTTGATGTGTTCTATTAAGTTCTTTGTCAAACAAATCGGAAATCGGGAAACAAACTGTTGGACAATGAGTAAGACATTGTTCCATGTATTTGTCCGACTGATATCTAGAACAGAGGATTATATGATCACTTATCATAAATGGCGTATCAACATCTTCTCAGTTCCGAGAGACCTTGAAAGAGCTACGATTGCCGATCGGTTCCTGAAGTACTGGAGTTATAGTTATTAGACTTATCCAACTGGGAGACTGTTGGATAAGGTGTCTAAGTCCATAACTATTTATGGTTAGTACTTGACCCGACCTGGCATGGTCCATTTGGGTTGCATGGCACCATGCAATTGGATAGACTAAATGAGAGGAATAACACTTGGAGATTATTAATATATTATAAGTTCTAATATATTAATAATATTATTTGATTAGTTTGATCAAAGAATTAATTTGGAATTAATTAAGTGATCAAAAGATAACTAATTAAATATATGTGTTGATTATGTAAATCATTCATATCTTGTATAGTGGGCTAAGAGGCTCCATGGATTATCAAGTTGGGTTCTACCCATAGGATGCTCCATGGATGCTCCATGGGAGTTACAAACCCATGGGTCATGGAAATGAAGAGTCATGACACATTAGGGTTTACATGGTGTAACCCTAGATGTGTCAACACTATATAAGAATCCCATTCTCCACAAAATCGGACACACATAAGAAACTAGAGGGCTAGGCCGATTTCAAGAAGTGTGTATTCTCTCAAAGTCTTTCCAAGAGCATTTGGTGTTGTGTGAAGCATTTGAGGCATCACACTTGGGGTGCTAGGCTCACAAGGTTTCAAGGAACATAAGCAACAACAAGGTAAGTTATTATATCTTTCATTCAAGTTAGAAATTGTTCCCCATGTATGCTGGATAGGAATATAACCTTGGAATTCAACTTTGCATGATAATTAGACAAACATAGATCCAAGGTTATTAGGGTTGCATGTACACTTAGGAAGTGTTAGAATGCTCAAAACCCATCAGAGAGAGGGGCAAGGATTCGACTAGGTTTTCTCCTTGGGAGGCAGTGGCCGATTTCAAGGGGTGTAGGGCCTTTATATAGTTGTGACTGCTAGAGTTTCTAGGTGAAACCCTAATTCCTTGCTTAGGCTCCACGCAGCCCATGGACATCCCTTCTGGAAGGCCATGGACGATTTCTATAGGGACTCCCTATAGAAATTCATCCACCCTATTCCAAGGGAGTTCAGCAGCCTAGTTTGCAACTATCAATGATATGCAAAACCAGTCCCCCTAATTTTAATCAGTTCCTTTAATCCCAAAATTAATACCAAATTTATTTCTAATTAAATACTAATTAAATAATATGATTTCTAAATAATATATTATTCTTATAATACATCAAAAAATCATGAAATAACCTCTCTCTCCAAAAGTCATCCTGTCAAGTTGCTATGGTGAAGGCAACCCAAAAGGACCATGCTACTATCAGATCAAGTACATACCAATTATAGTTATTGGCTTAGACACCTAATCCAACAGTCTCCTACCTGGATAAGTCTAATAACTAAAACTGCTAGTATGACTTCAGAATCTGATTAACAATCGTAGCTTTCAAAATCCGATGTCGAACTCTGACCTAGTCAATGACGCATCCTTTAGGTAAAGGATCATATAACCCTCCGTTCTGCAAGATATCGTGTGGACAAAGACATGGAACATAATCACTCTCAATGTCCAACAGTTTGTTTCCCGATTTCTGATTTGTCTAACAACGAACTTAATTGAACACATCAATTCACTCTTGATCAGGTTCAGCACATAAGTCAACACAAAATCATCGAGGGGCCCAAGATATTGCTTTTCCCGTTAGGTCAAAAGGAACAGATAAACTTTGACTTATGCTTGTACTATTTACTCATCAAATCTTACACAACAATACATTTTATAACATCAAGTTACTAATGTGTTTACGCATTATCAATGCACAACCAACTCGTAAAAAACAACTCATATATCTCGGTTTAAAGATTATATGATATTATCGTCTCACAATTACTCATGATAAATTCCATGAAGTAATTCAAACGAGTTTGGGTTTAATCCAATACTCAAATCCTATTTCAGGAGTAGTCATGAACGCTGCAGCAAACCTTTGCTATGTCTAACCACATAGACAATCTACAAGCCAATTCATGGCAGCCTTCATTCATTACTTACTTTTAAAGTAAGATCCAATGTGGATAGTTTTGAATAATCCTATCATTCAAGAAGTAAAACATGCAAAGATGAAACAATAGTAAACAATTGACACAAGATAGTAAACTTTACTTATAAATAAATCTCCATTACTTAATCATCAAATGTGAATTACATTTATCTATTACAAGTTTCTAAACATCTATCGAATCACTAAAACTAATATCGTCCTTCAGACCAATGCTCCTCGCATGTTGAACGTGCTTGATCCTACTTAGACCCTTTGTGAGGTGATCCACAAGATTCTCTTCCGACGATACCCTCTTGACCACAAGGAGTCCTTCTTCTACACGATGTCTATTGAAGTGATATTTTATGTCAATATGTCTGGATCTACCATGATCCCTTGGTTCCATGGTTAAGGCAACCGCTCTTTCATTATCGTAGAAAATCTCCATGGGCTCCTTTATGGCTGGCATAACTCCATGGTCTCCAATGAAGTTGTTCAACCATATAGCCTCCTTTGATGCTTCACTTCCTGTTATGTATTCTGATTCGCACATTGAATCAGCTACAATCTCCTGCTTGGATATTTTCCAAGTAACTACTCCTCCATTTAGGGTAAAGACCCAGCCTGACTGAGAACGGAAGTTGTCTCGGTCGGTCTGAATGTTGGCGTCACTATACCCTGTCACTCTCAAGTCATCGCTTCCACCAAGTACAAGGACTAAGTCCTTAGTCCTTCATATATACTTAAGAATGTTGTTAACTGTTGTCCAATGAGCTCTACCCGGGTTCCCTTGATATCAACTTACCATGCTCAACGCAAAAGCCACATCATGGAGAATACATGTCATAGCGTACATGATCGAGCCAACGGCGGAGGCATATGGCACTCGACTCATTTTTGCTATCTCGGCATCGGTACTCGGACTCTAAGTCTTACTAAGCTTGGTATTGCTCTAGATTAGTAACTCCCCTTGCTTAGAATTCTCCATGCTAAAACGTTTCAGGACCTTGTCCAAGTAAGTACTTTGACTAAGTCCAATTAGTCTTTTACTCCTATTTCTCAAAATCCTTATCTCCAGAATATAAGAAGCTTCCCCTAGATCCTTCATAGCGGAACACTTTCCAAGCTAGGACTTAACCTCCTGCAAGGTTGGAACTCCGTTTCCTATGAGAAGTATGTGATCAACATATAGTACTATAAAGCTAACTATACTCCCACTATCTTTGACATATACACAGGACTCATCCTCACTCCTAGAGAAACCAAGCTCTTTGATATTCTCATTGAAGCAAAGATTCCATCTGTGAGAAGCTTTCTTTAATCCATAAATGGATTTTCCAAGCTTACACACTCTATTGTGGTATTTAGCATCCACAAAACCTTCTACCTGACACATGTAAACATCTCCGGCCAGCTTCCCACTAAGGAAAGCGGTTTTGACATCCATTTACCAAATTTCATAATCATGAAATGCAGCGATGACTAACATTACCCTAATAGACTTGATCTTGGCCACTGGTGAGAAGGTCTCATCATAATCAACCCTCGGGGTTTGAGTAAAGCCCTTCGCCACCAGTTGTCCTTGAATGTGTGTACCTTTCCATCCATGTCGGTCTTCTTCATGAAGATCCATTTGCACCCAACTATCTTACGACCTGGTACATTGTCCACTAAGTTTCAAACTTGATTGTCATACATGGACTGGATCTCGCTGTCCATTGCCTATTTCCATTTGGCAAACTCAGGGCCCGCCATGGCTTCCTTGTAGCTAGAAGGCTCCTTCACATTTATCAGTGTACTATCATTGATAAATGTATCACCATTCATAGTAATATGAAAACCATAAAACTCTGGTGCCATTCTAACTCGAGTGGAATGTCAAAGAGATAATGACTCGTCAATGGGCTCAACATGAATCTCTTCCTCAGGTTGAGCGCTAGTGTTAGAGGCTCCTTCACCACTTGATTCTTGAATTTCTTGAAGATCAATTGTCCTCCCACTGTCCTCTTGGCATATGAGTTCCCTCTCGTGGAAACTCCTCTCCTCGCTACAAAGACCATGTTATCACTAGGTCTTTAGAAAAGATATCCAAAGGATTTCTATGAGCAGCCGATGAAAATACGCCGCTCACTATAAGGTTCAAGCTTTTCGTGAGTTTCTCGTCTTACAAAAGCTTCACAACCCCAAACCTTGGTATGTGCCAACAAGGCAACCTTCCCTGTCCACATCTTGTGAGCTGTTTTGGAAACCTTAACTAATAGAAAAACAGCCTTTTACGACGCGCAATCAATGACACGCGCTGATAGAGGACACGCATTTGTGCATGCCCTAAAAATTGATGTCATTTTTCCAAAATATGAAGCATAGAGGACACACATTTTTTGTGCCCTAAAATTAGTGTCTAATAAAAAACACGGAGGGCACCTTAAATAAAATGAGTGTCGTCTAACCATGTCCCTTTATAAATTTAAATGTAACGCGCGTTTCATCTAAGGGGCATATGAAATCCCAAAATTAAAAAGCCTGCTTTGTTTCCACCGACTAAAAACCCTAGCTCATCCCCGCCGAAAACCCTCCTTATTTCTTTCTTTCTTCTCGCTCGATTCTCAAACCTCCATTCACCTTCCGCCATCTGCAGCTTCTTCAACCCTTCCGAGTGTCTCCCATCGCCGTCGACTTCCAATGAAAGACGATCGTTCTTCCCCATCACCGTCTATATTCCAAATTACTAGGATTGGCACTCTGTTAACCTAATCATGGATTTGTGCGCCGGCGGGGAGCTATTTGATCGGATTATAGCTAAGGGACATTATTCAGAGCATCCGGCAGCTGGCGTCTCCCGGCAGATGGTGACGGTGGTGCATGATTGTCATACGATGGCAGTGTTCCATTGAGACTTAAAACCTGATAAATTTTTGTTCTTGAGTACCCATGAAGACTCGCTATTGAAAGCTACTGACTTTGGTCTCTCGGTGTTTTTCAAACTAGGGATTCTAAGCCTAGCAAGGTTTCCTTTTCTCCTTGAATTCACTTTTTTGTTCAATTTTGCAATATCATTTGTTTTATCTAGCTTTCTATTTCTAGATAAGCTTAGTACCTATTTTAATTAGGATCAGTGTAGACCTTACTCTTCCATGGGTGAATGAGTCGAGATCAGCAATATGGTTGAAGTTTTTGTTGATTATGCTTTTGCTATTGGGATGATATACAATACTTTTGTCATCTTTAAGATTAATTTCATTAGCCACACATTGTGATATACTATTTTGTCTCAATTAGTCTGCTTGTATTAACCCTAAGTTCGTCGCAAGTGTAAATAAATCGTTACTCTAAATTAGAAAGCTAACTTGTTTTCATGTTTGTATTTTAGCACTTACATATTTCACTTTTTTGGGTTCAACTTTTTATCCTTACACTTTGTTTCCTCCTGTTTTAGAATACATGCTAATCAAGGTTTGAGTTTTATGGGAGTTCTTATGTTAGTTTGTATTCATTTTCATTTAGGTGAATGTTTTCTTCTTTCTTTCTTTCTTTTTGAGCAAGTAGTTGAATTTTCTACCAGACTCTCTATATAAGTAGACTATCACTATACATACTTCCAGGGCATTAGACAATTCATGTGTGTCTTCTATTGCACAAGAACTGGAATAAATTATTTTTCTTAGAAGTCTAACAAAATATGTAGTGTTTCCATTTTTGAGAATTTGTTCATGTGAACTAATATATAGTCGTATATTAAAGAAGTTATGGATCATTTTGGTCCACAAGATCTTTAAGTTGAAGTGAAAAGATAACGTTGTTGAGACTACATTAATTATCTGGAATGGACTTTATTGAGACGGAATTGAATAGGGAAAATCAAGAAATACCAATATGCCCTTAAAAAGAAAAAGGTCTTTAAACCTGCAATTTTAACAACCAAGAAATATGAATATAACCTTGTTGTCATAACCTTAACTACCAGTTTCCTTAAATGTTGGTATTTCATTGTTCATGTACCTATAAGCATAACTTGTAGGCATAAAAAAGAAAACATATAAACCTAATTTATTTCTATTTGTTGATGCACAGGGAAACTCGGTGGCTTCAATAGGTTCATTTAAAGGATTGAAACAAGTAAGAAGGATGGTAAAAGAATGCATGTTAAACAAAATGCATCCCCTGTACAACATCATAGTGATTCGTACATTTATTTATTTATTTATTTATTTATTGAATTTTATTTGATGCGCTAATAATATTTTGTGTGTTATTTAACAGGTCCTGGTGATGAGGAGAGATCTTGCAAGAAATCCAAAACTTGCAAATGAGAATTGTGTCCATATGCTTTTTTGTCTATTCAAAAATAAAATAAAAAATGGTTTTTTCTTGTATTCAAATTTCTTTCAAAATGACTGTAATTTCTTTCCTTCTTTCATTCTCAGGTCTCCGATGGACAGAGGTTGCCTTTAGGAGTTCAAGAATTGGGAACATGTGATTTCTAGCCAAGTGTATTCACGAGAATCAGGTGATTTCTTTGTATGAGATTATTTATGAATTCGTTAATGTCTTCATATGGGTTTTTGGTAATTCTTACGAGAAACTAAAATACCATCGACGTTGTTGTGGGAATTTTGCCATTGATAACAAATTCGTTTTGTATTTATTGGGAGATTTGCTTCAATCCCTTCTAATTTCCTTAAATAATTCACAAATATTGAGTTTGTTTTTAACATGTAAAAAAAATGTCGCCTTTTTGTTACTTGTCATGAACAGGGCTGTGATTTTCTTTTCCATTTCTTATTAATGAGGGTATTTTGGTCTTTTTTAAAATGCTCTTCAGGGACAACGTGAACAAAAGGATTTTGATATATCAAAGGAAGAAGGAGGCACTGGAAGAGCTCTAGAAAAGAATTATGATGTTTCAGTGACACAAAATCATATTGAAATCCATCAGGGACTTGTTGTATACCTGAAGAGGGAGATTATGGTCCTATAATTTCTGCCATCAGAGTTACCCCTAGTAATAATCATGGAATGCTTACATATTCTTTTATTTTATTTTGATTCTAATGATTTCTGATTTTTTTTAATTAGTTTTCAAAGTGAAGGGTAATTTTTCAAATAATACTGGAATAATAATTGGTGTCATAGTTGGTGTGGGATCTGTCTCCCTTGTTTTCATAATTTTTGGTTTATTATACTTGAAAAGGAGAAGGTTAAAAAACATGGAAGAAGGTAACTAATAATTACATTAATTATTATTATGTAGTTGTGTTTGGTATGCAATTATATTAATTATATTCATTTACTTTTTTAATTCTACATAACAAAAGACATGTTTCAGTTACTCATTCAATTCCTTCAAACCAACCAAACAAACCTTAATGCCATATTCTTCCATTCTACACAATTAATTATAATTCCACAGAATTTTCTAATCATTTTTCTTTACTTTTTCTTTTTTATTTTTCATAGAAATTCTTGGCATGGGACCAAAAATAAATACTTATACGTATGCAGAACTAAAAACTGCAACCTCAGATTTCAGTCATTCAAATTTGCTTGGAGAGGGTGGTTTTGGCCCTGTTTACAAGTTTTTTTTATATATCTATTAAGTTTTGTATTAAACCTTTTGTTAAAAATAAACAAATAATGAGGTTTATTAATATGTAACACAAGGGATATTAAGTGATGGAAAGATAGTAGCTGTGAAGCAACTCTTAGTAGCATCCCACCATGGAAGGACTAAATTTATAACTAAATTTGAAGTAATATAATATTTATGCTTTTGGTTATTTTTTAAAAGGCACAATTTTCACAACTGAGGCCTGCTGCAATGGCAAACTCAATGGGCCCACGTATGCCCATGTATCCTCCCAGTGGTCCATGTATTGGGCAGCTACTTTTCTACGGGCAGCCTCCTCCTGCTATGCTTCCTCACCAGGTAAAATTGTTATTTCCCCTTTTTCTTGATTAAATAAAATACACTAAAGTAAGAATCAAGATTATGTTATTTATTTTTAGGCGGGTTTTAGTTACCAACAACGGTTGGTCCCTAGAATGAGGCCAGGTGGGGCCCCAATGTCAAACTTCTTTCTCCCCGTTGCTGCCCAACAAGGTCAACAAGGTCAACGCCTTGGTGGCATTGGCAGGTGTGGTGCTGGTGCAAGCTCTGTTGAATAGCCTCTTCCCATGATGCAGCAGCAGGTATTTAATACTATTTATTTGTTTATCATTTTTTAAATGGCTCAAAAATCAAAGAAACAATAAAGTATTTCCATTTGTTTTGGTCAAATGTTTCTAAGAGGACGCATGTATCGTTTCCAAGAGGACGAAGCTTTTTTAAAAGTAGAATGAAAACGACAAGTCATTTTGTGTTGTGTTACAGGGTTGATGAAAGCGAATATCTGTTATAATCATCGGTAAAAGTCATATAGAAGTGATTAGCATCCCTTGTGGTGGATCTGAAGGTCCACACACATCTGTGTGTATGAGATCCAACAATCCCTCAGCTCTTTCACAAGAACCAGTGAAATGGATTTAATCATCTTTCCAAGCTAACAAGATTTGCACGGGTCATTTCACTTTAGGTCAAAAGACTCCAACACTCCATCCTGTTGGAGTTGGGATGTGCGCTTCTTGTTGACATGTCCAAGACGACAATGCCACAAGCATGCTTTGTCTAAGCCATTAGACAAATCAATATGCAAAACATTATTTCCTAAGTTATCTACAACCAACACAGTTTCATATACACCATTACAAGGAAATGCTTCAAAATAAAAAGCACCATTATAAGAAGCATTTATAGAACCATTTCATAATTAAATGAATATCTAAACCCTTGTCTATACAAACCATGAAAAGAAATAATATTCCTCATCATTTCTGACGACTAGAAACAATCATTCAAATCTAAACCTAACCCACTACTAAGCGCTAAAGAGTACACTCAGATCTTGGTAACAGGAAATGTCACACCCTCGAACCAGACGGCGGAAACGTCCGGGGGCTTGGTGTGACTTTCGTCTTTGTAGAATCATCACATAGTATATAATTGAAACATAACATCTGATGGGTTTTGAGCATTCTAACACTTCCTAAGTGTACATGCAACCCTAATAACCTTGGATCTATGTTTGTCTAATTATCATGCAAAGTTGAATTTCCAAGGTTATATTCCTATCTAGCATACATGGGGAACAATTTAACTTGAATGAAAGATAGAATAACTTACCTTGTTGTAGCTTATGTTCCTTGAAATCTTGTGAGCCTAGCACCCCAAGTGTGATGCCTCAAATGCTTCACACAACACCAAATGCTCTTGGAAAGACCTTTGAGATAATACACACTTCTTAAAATCGGCCAAGCCCTCTAGTTTCTTATGTCTAACCGATTTTGGTGGAGAATGGGATCCTTATATAGTGTTGACACATCTAGGGTTACACCATGTAAACCCTAATGTGTCATGACTCTTCATTTCCATGACCCATGGGTTTGTAACTCCCATGGAGCATCCATGGAGCATCCTATGGGTAGAACCCAACTTGATAATCCATGGAGCCTTTTAGCCCACTATACAAGATATGTATGATTTACATAATCAACCCATATATTTAAATAGTTATCCTTTGATCACTTAATTAATTCCAAATTAATTCTTTGATCAAACTAATTAAATAATAATATTATTAATATAGTAGAACTTATAATATATTAATAATCTCCAAGTGTTATTTCTCTCATTTAGTCTATCCAATTGCATGGTGCCATGCAACCCAAATGGACCATGCCGGGTCGGGTCAAGTACACACCCGAAATAGTTATGGACTTAGACACCTTATCCAACAGTCTCCCACTTGGATAAGTCTAATAACTATATCTCTAGTACTTCAGGAACCGACCGGCAATCGTAGCTCTTTCAAGGTCTCTCGGATCTGAGAAGATGATGGTACGCCATTTAAGATAAGGGATCATATAATCCTCCGTTCTATATATCAGCCGGACAAATACATGGAACAATGTCTTACTTATTGTTCAGCAGTTTGTTTCTCGATTTCCGATTTGTTTGACAAAGAACTTAATTGAACACATCAACTTAGTTCTGACCGGGCCCGGTACATAGGTCAAAACAAAATCATCGAGGGGCCCAGATATCAACTTCTAATCCAAGAAGGAACAAATAAACTTCGACTCATATTTTTGTTCTACCACTCATTGAATTACACACAAAAGCACGTTTTATAACATCGAGTTACCAATGCGTTTTCGTACAGTCAATGCATAACCAACTTGTAAGTAACAAATCATATCTCTAGGTTTGAAGACTTATATGATATTACCGTCTCACGATCACTCGAGATAGAATTCCATGAAGTGATTCCTGTGAGCGTGGGTTGAGTCCAATACTCAGAACTTATGAGCACTCATGATTGTTGTAGCCTTGTCCAACACCTTAGACCTCTACAACCCATCATGACAGTCTTGATTCATACCTACTTCCGACATATGACCGACTGTGGAGGTTTGAATAATATGTTATACCAAAGAAAATTATTCTGGAAGTCAAAACATGCAAAAGAAATATAGTAAACGATCGACAAGAGATAGCAACACTTTACTCATAAATAAAACTCCTTTTATTCATCATCTAATGTCAATTACACTTTACAAATTTCAGGGTTATCTAACTACTGAATCTAATATCATCCTTCAGCCCTATGCTCCGAGCATGCTGGAGATGCTTAACCCGAGTCAGTCCCTTCGTGAGGGGATCTGCTGGGTTCTCATCCGATGATACCCTCTTTGCCACGAGGAGTCCTTCTTCTATTCGATGTCTGATAAAATGGTATTTTCTGTCAATGTGTCTGGATTTCCCGTGATCCCTTGGTTCTTTGGCTAAGGCAACAGCACTTTCACTATCACAGAAAATCACCATTGGCTCTTTGATAGCTGGTACAACTCCAAGGTCTCCAATGAAGTTCTTCAGCCACATCGCCTCCTTTGCCGCCTCGCTAGCTGCAATATACTCTGATTCACAAGTTGAATCAGCCACTGTTTCTTGCTTGGAACTCTTCCAAGAGATTGCTCCTCCATACAGGGTAAAGACCCAGCCCGACTGAGAGCGGAAATTATCCCTATCGGTCTGGAAGCTGGCATCACTATACCCTACAACTCTCAAGTCATCACTCCCACCGAGGGTAAGGACCCAGTCCTTAGTCCTCCGTAGGTACTTGAGGATATTCTTTACCGCATTCGAGTGTGCCTTGCCAGGGTTCGCCTGATACCTGCTAACCATGCTCAGGGCAAAGGCTACATCGGGTCGAGTACACGTCATAGCATACATGATTGATCCTACAGCCAAAGCATAAGGTGTTCGACTCATTTCTACTATCTCAGCCTCAGTGTTATGGCTTTGTGTCTTACTCAATCTGGTGTTACTCTGGATGGGTAACTCTCCTTTCTTGGAATCCTGCATGCTGAATCTCTTCAGCACCTTATCCAAGTAGGTACTCTGACGAAGTCCAATTAGTCTTTTACTCTGATCTCTCAAGATCCTTATCCCTAGAATATAGGTAGCTTCTCCTAGGTCCTTCATAGAGAAACACTTCCCAAGCCAGGACTTAACTTCCTGCAAAGTTGGGATGTCATTTCCTATGAGTAGTATGTCATCCACATACAACACCAAAAAACTAACTATACTCCCACTAGCCTTGACATACACGCAAGACTCATCTTCACTTCTAGAAAAGCCAAATTCCTTGACCTTTTCATCAAAGCAAAGATTCCATCTGTGAGGTGCTTGCTTCAATCCATAAATGGATTTCTCAAGCTTACACACTCTATTAGGGTACTCGTTGCTGACAAAACCCTCTGGCTGACTCATGTTAACATCTTCAGCCAACTTTCCATTAAGGAACGCGGTTTTGACATCCATTTGCCATATTTCATAGTCATGAAATGCAGCTATGGCCAACAGAACCCGAATAGACTTAATCTTGGCTACTGGAGAAAAGGTCTCATCATAGTCCACTCCAGGAATTTGAGAGAAACCCTTTGCAACCAGTCTAGCCTTATATGTGTGTACATTTCCATCCATGTCGGTCTTCTTCTTGAAGACCCATTTGCACCCTACTGTCTTACGACCTGGTACATTCTCAACCAAGTTCCAAACTTGATTGTCATACACGGACTGTATTTCACTGTCCATTGCCTCTTTCTACTTGGCTGACTCAGGGCCTGCCATGGCTTCCGCGTAACTGTTAGGTTCATCCAGACCTATCAGTGTCTCGTCACTGATAAGTGTATCTCCTTCTGCAGTAATATGAAATCCATAGTAATGCTTAGGAGCATTCCTAACCCTTGTGGAACGCCTCAGAGGTACAAACTTGTCAATTGGCTCAACAGGAGTTTCCTCCTCAAGTTGAGTGCTAGGGTTTGAAGTTCCTTCACCGCTTGACTCTTGAATTTCTTCAAGATCAACTTGCCTCCCACTGTTTCCTTGGCTTATGAACTCTCTTTCTCTAAAGAAAGCCCTCCTAGCTACAAAGACCACATTTTCACTAGGTCTGTAGAAGAGGTAACCAAAGGACTGTTGTGGGTAGCCGATGAAAATACACCTCTCGCTTCGGGGTTCGAGCTTATCATGAGTCTCGCGTCTCACGAAAGCCTCACAACCCCAAATCTTGATGTGGTCTAGTTTGGGTACTTTACCAGTCCACATCTCGTGAGGAGTTTTGGCAACTTTCTTTGTAGGGACTAGATTAAGGATATGGGCGACAGTCTCTAAGGCATACCCCCAGAACGAGATTGGTAGCGAAGCTCGACTCATCATGGAACGAACCATATCTAACAAGGTTCGATTACACCTCTCAGCCACACCATTCAACTGTGGTGTCCTGGGAGGTGTCAATTGTGAGACTATCCCACATTCCCTTAGATAGTCAAGGAACTCTGAACTAAGATACTCACCACCACGATCGGATCGAAGCATCTTAATGTTCCTGCCCAATTGATTCTCGACTCCCTGTTTAAATTCCTTAAACCTTTCGAAAGTCTCTGACTTATGCTTGATCAAGTAGACATATCCATATCTACTATAATCATCAGTAAAAGTCAAATAATAACGATTAGCATCCCTTGTGGCATGTTTGAATGGTCCACACACATCCGTGTGTATAAGGTCCAACAAACCTTCACCCCTCTCACACGAACCTGTGAAGGGTGAGTTTGTCATTTTTCCAAGTAAGCATGACTCGCAACTATCATCTGACTTTAGGTCAAATGACTCCAAGACTCCATCCTTTTGGAGTTGGCCTATGCGTTTCTTGCTTATATGTCCAAGACGACAATGCCATAATGATGCTTTATCCAAGTTATTATTATTAATAGAATCAATACACAAAACATTATTTCCTAAGTTATCTATAACAGATACAGCTTCATACACACCATCACAAGGTAATGCTTTAAAATAAAGAACATTATTAAAGAAAGCATCAATCGAACCAACTTCATTATTAAATGAAGAGGTAAACCCTTGTTTGTACAAAGCATGAAAGGAAATAATATTTCTTGCCATTCCTGGCGAGTAACAACATTTATTCAAATCTAAACTAAACCCACTACTTAGCGATAAAGTATAAACTCCAATCTTGGTAACAGGTAAAGCTTTCCTATTCCCCATGATCAAGTTTATTCTTCCTTGCTCCACATTCTCACTTCTTCTTAGTCCCTGCAAGTCACAACAAATATGAATACCACAACCGGTATCAAGGACCCAAGATTTAGAATGGGGTGAGTTATTAGAAATGATAGTGTAAATACCTGCATGGTTGGGTTTAACTTTCCCATCCTTCACATCTTGCTGGTATTTTGGGTAGTTCCGCTTCCAATGTGATTTTTCATGGCAATAGAAGCATTCAGCCTCTTTTGGGTCAGAAGAAGGAGTGATGAAACCTTTCTTGGTTCCACTTGAAGAAGAGCCATCAAGGGTCCGAGCCTTGGTACCCTTAGAAGAGCTCTTTCTCTTCTTCCCTTGACTTTTCCCGATTGCTAAAACCGGAGTTGAGTTTGGAGTAGGAGTGATAGCAACCGACTTCCCCTTAAGACCTGATTCTGCGGTCTTGAGAAGTCCCTGAAGTTTGCTGAGTGTGACCTCTTCCTTATTCATGTGATATGTCATGCGGAATTGAGCATATCACGATGGTAAGGAGTGCAAAATGATATCTATTGCAAGATCCTCAGGAAAGTTCACATTGAGCTTCAGCAAACGATCCACATACCTTTGCATTTTCTGCATGTGGCTCGTGACGGATTCCCCGTCCTTCATCATGGTTGTTATCATGGAGCAGATGATTTCATACCTCTCTTGTCGTGCACTTTGATGGTATCTTTCCATCAAATCTTGGTGCATTTCATAAGGGTAGAAATCCTCATAAGACTTTTGGAGTTCCGCTGTCATCGTGGCCATCATGATGCAAGCCACTTTCGTAGCATCCCTTTCATGTGCCCGAAATTCAGCGATCTTCTGAGGAGTTGCAGTGGTCTCATCAATCTCCTTAAGCTCCTTGTCAAGGACATATTCTTTTTCCTCGTAGCGGGTAATCATCCTGATGTTTCTGATCCACTCATTGAAGTTGGATCCATCAAAGGTGACTTTCCCACACAAGTTCATAAGGGTAAAGGAGCCATTAGGATTAGAGCCAGAAGCAACATTGTTTGAAGACATCTGAAAGAAAAGGACAAGATTAGTTTAGATATAAGAGAGTCCTTAATAAAACATCCAAATGTAATATTAAGGCTAGGATCCGATCACAATATAATATAACTTAGAAGAGGTATGCCGTAATCTAAGCTATACCATATTTGAAAGGTAGGTGAATGACGATTCACCAATTTCCACCACGAAAACCGAAATATTTAAGTATTAGGTTTTTTATTGGTTCTTAGAAATTCCTAGATACTTTGAGATTCAATGAACTTTTCAAAGGCATGTTTCAATCTCGAGTGTGCCCTCCAAGTTTTGTGACTGGGATACCGAGGATCACAAAACGAGGTGTGAAGTAACCATGCAAATCACTTGGTACCCTTAAAGTTTATCACTCAATCGATGTGCCGGTAAACCACAAACGCTCCATCGATACTATAATAATCCCTAAGTCACCCTTTACCTACCTTGTTAAGTCCAAGTTAGTGTGCCGGTTAACCACACACGCTCCACCAACGACTTAATCAAAGTGTAAAGTGTAATTTCATGGATTAGCACCTTATTCACATTTTTCCTAAAGTAACTAAGATTGGGAATTTAATAAAAACATTTAGTTACTTTATAATATTCATCATACTTTGAATGAGAATTTATAGGTCCTTGTCTTACCCGTTCGGCTAACGACCCTCCACCAGTCAAGCAAGCGGTGGGTGAGAATAGACACCCATTAAGTTGCCATTTTATAGGCAACAACCTTATACCCACCTTATAGACCGGCTTCGTGAATGAGGCGTACTAGCGGTAAGACGACTTTGATCTTATACATATATATATATATATATATATATATATATATATATATAATTATTAAATCATAATAATATAAGTATAAGGGTTGAATTTTAACTTTTAAAATTCTAAGGGTTGGAACTAAAGTTTTAATCTTGACTTTACTTGTTCCAAAACTTGAGGGCAAGTTTTGTGAACTTTCAAAACTTTTCATATCTTGTAACTTATGAGTTTAATAAAGTAATAAAATGAAGACTCTTCACTTTTCTAACTCTTGTGTTCTTTTAATGGTTTTTAATCCAAGAGACTTTTGGTTTTCCATAACTTGAGGACAAGTTATGGACTCCATTAAAACACATTATGAACAAGAATTAAACTACCACATAGGTTACAAATAATTCCTATGATCATCTAAACATCATAAGATCAAGAACATGAACATAAGCATTTTCCATGAATCAAAACTACACTTAAAACTTTGTAATTTTGATAACTAGTTATTGTAAATGAATTAGCAAGACATTACACCATCTAAAACAAGTTTTCAAGTACCAAAACAGTTTAGGGTAATGTTTCTAATCCATTTCCAGCAACTAAAGTCAAAAATCTGCACTCTGTCGACCCTACTCGTCGAGTGCATGAACCTACTCGCCGAGTAGGTTGAAGATACGAGTGAACTCGACGAGTCCCCCCATGGACTCGACGAGTCCAGCAGTCAGACAGCAAGTTTTTCGACTTTCTTCAACTTTTAAGCACAAATAACAAACAAACAAGCCTAGGCTCTGATACCACTGATGGGTTTTGAGCATTCTAACACTTCCTAAGTGTACATGCAACCCTAATAACCTTGGATCTATGTTTGTCTAATTATCATGCAAAGTTGAATTTCCAAGGTTATATTCCTATCTAGCATACATGGGGAACAATTTAACTTGAATGAAAGATAGAATAACTTACCTTGTTGTAGCTTATGTTCCTTGAAATATTGTGAGCCTAGCACCCCAAGTGTGATGCCTCAAATGCTTCACACAACACCAAATGCTCTTGGAAAGACCTTTGAGATAATACACACTTCTTAAAATCGGCCAAGCCCTCTAGTTTCTTATGTCTAACCGATTTTGGTGGAGAATGGGATCCTTATATAGTGTTGACACATCTAGGGTTACACCATGTAAACCCTAATGTGTCATGACTCTTCATTTCCATGACCCATGGGTTTGTAACTCCCATAGAGCATCCATGGAGCATCCTATGGGTAGAACCCAACTTGATAATCCATGGAGCCTCTTAGCCCACTATACAAGATATGTATGATTTACATAATCAACCCATATATTTAAATAGTTATCCTTTGATCACTTAATTAATTCCAAATTAATTCTTTGATCAAACTAATTAAATAATAATATTGTTAATATATTAGAACTTATAATATATTAATAATCTCCAAGTGTTATTTCTCTCATTTAGTCTATCCAATTGCATGGTGCCATGCAACCCAAATGGACCATGCCGGGTCGGGTCAAGTACACACCCGAAATAGTTATGGACTTAGACACCTTATCCAACAACATCATCATCATCACACATGTAATATAACAACATACATTGTTTACATCGAGTATTGTGTTTTGAATATTACATGCCAAAATAGTTAAAGTATGATGAAACAAAATATAACAATATATCTATTAATTCGTTCTGCCCAACCTGCTCAACGGTTTTCTGAGAATACAAGTTAACTTAAAAAGGTCAACATAAAAATCTTGGTGAGTTCATAAGCATGTTTGAGAAAATGATTTGTAAAACTTTGTAACCACCAGAAAATCCTATATTTTCTGGAAACAATTTAGTATGTTTGTGTCTGATCTTGTATTAATGCATGTGTGTTAATGTTTACTAGAATGCAAAAAGAGAACGAAGAGAATGTAAAGAGAATGCCCCCAGACAACACGATGTTTGTGAAAGAGAATGTTGGTATATCAACCCCCGAGGTTGAGTACCGGTGCGAGTATGTTACCGAGTATTCTTTCCTGCCGAGGACATCGGCTACCTGAGTATTCTTTCCTGCTGAGGACATCGGCTACCACATTAGCCTTGCCTGGGTGGTACTTGCTCTCGCATTCGTAATCATTTAGCAGCTCAACCCACCTTCGTTGCGTCATGTTCAGCTCCTTTTGGTTTAGAATGTGTCGGAGGCTTTTATGATCAGTGAAGCTGGTGCACTTCGTACCGTAGAGGTAGTTCCTCCAAATATTTAGGGTGAAGACCATAGCTTCCAGCTCGAGATCATGGGTGGTGTAATTTACTTCATGTGTTTTCAATTGCCTGGATTCGTAAGCTATCACCTTTCCACGTTGTATGAGGACACAGCCTAAACCTTGGTTCGAAGCATCGCAGTAGACCACGAAGTCTTCAGTTCCCTCTGGTAAGGATAGCACTGTTGCACTACAAAGGGCTCGCTTCAAGGTTTGGAAGGCAACTTCTTGCTTTTCGTCCAGTTGAAAGATACGCCTTTTGTGTCAAGGTGGTTAGGGGTTTGCCTATCTTGGAAAAATTATGGATAAACCTTTGGTAGTAGCCCACGAGACCCAAGAATTGTCAAATTTATGTGGGTGTCTTCGGGATCGCCCAGCATTCAATGACCTTGATCTTGGAAGGATCTACATGAATCTCTTTCGCACTAACTACGTGACCCAAAAACTTTACACTGCGAATCCCGAACTAGCATTTGGAGAGTTTTGCATTTAAACGCTCATCCCTTAGGGTTTCCAAGATTTGACGGACATGTTTACCATGCTCCTCTTCACTCCGGGAATATATAAGAATATTGTCGATGAAGACGATCACGAAATTATCAAGGAATGGGCAGCAAACTCGATTCATGAGGTCCATAAATGTTGCGGGGGATTTGTTAGACCAAAGAGCATCACAACAAAATCGTAATGACCGTATCGAGTTTAGAAAGAAATTTTTGTAATATCCTCTTCTCGGACTCGAAGTTGATGATAACCGGATCTTAGATCTATTTTGGAGACGTAACTAGCTCCATGCAGCTGGTCAAATTGATCGTCAATCCGAGGGAGTGGGTATCGGTTTTTAATAGTGACCTTGTTCAATTCCCTATAATTGATGCACATCCTGAAGGATCCGTTTTTTTTTCTTTACAAACAAGACCGGAGCTCCCCGGGGTGAGAAGATTGGTATGATGAATCCTTTGCTTAGCAATTCGGTTAGTGACTGGATAGCTCCTGCATTTCATCGGGAGCTAACTTGTTCGGTGATTTGGCAATTGATGTGGCTTCTGGTATTAGGTCAATTCAAAATTCGACCTATCTTTCTGGGGGTATTCCCGGAAGGTCTTCTGGATATACATCCGCGAATTCACATGCCACTAGGATGTCTTTAATGTTTACTTCTTCTTTTGTTTCATCCACAACATGAGCGAGGAAAGCATAGTTTTTCTTGTGCAGACAATTTTATGCCTTGATGCACGAGATGAGACAAAGATTAGCACCAGGTTTATCACCATAGATTATTAGGGTTTCGTGATTGGGGAGGTGAAGGCGAATGGCCTTCTAGCAACACATAATATCAGCATGGTGGGGGCTTAACCAATCCATGCCGATTATCACATCAAAACACCTAATATTTCCTGGCATCAAATCTATTTGAAATGAATGGTTGTTTAGTGTTAATGTGCACCCTACGTAAACATCTTTGGTTGATTCGGTTTTCCCATTAACCAACTCCACCGAGAAGGCTTCGCTTAGCTTTTGGGGTGGTTCATTTGGTAAGTGTTTGAATTTGTTACTAATGTAGCTTCGCTCGGCTCCTCTATCAAATAAAATTCATGCGTAAGTGTTGTTAAGTGGGAACATACCAGTAACAACCGTTAGGTCTTGAACTGCTTCACCTTGACCCAACATCAATACCCTTCCTGATCCTCCTGCCCCTTGGTTGTTGGATTTGGGGCAATCGCGTTTGAAATGACTAGTTCCTCCACACCCATAACAAGTGTAACTAGACCTAGAATTATTTTTGTTGTTATTATTGTTACGATTGTTTTTGTTATTCGGCTGTTGGTTCTGTTGAGGCTAAGATCTGCAGTATCGCGCGGTATGACCCTTTCGGGTGCAACTCGTGCAATGCATCTCCCTACATTCTCCATGGTGATGAAAATTGCATTTGTTACACTTGAGTAGGGTCCTTGAGTACTACCTGGTAGTAGTTGGTGTAGGTAAGGCTGGAGCACGTGGTGCTGAGGTAACCTGAGCAGTAGCAGCATGGAGTGCTATTGTTTGTTGCTTCTTTGTTGACTCTTGGGTTTGTCACCCTTTTCGCTTGTTGTTCTTGCCTTTCTTGTTATCACCTTCCTTCTTGACTTCTGTTTCCCTTGTTTTGGCAGCCTTCTTGTTTCCATGGTCGTATAAGTTCTTGGTTAGCCTTTTAGCACTGTCATATGTTCCAAGGTTCGTTGCGATTACATTCCATTGAATTGGAGAGGTCAATCCCCGGATGAAACTTTCAATCTTCTTCCCTTCGGATGAGATCATCCCTGGACACAAGAGAGACAACTCACTAAACCTCGAGATGTAAGCATCGATGTCAGTGTTTTGGACTATGAGGTTCAACAGTTCCTGCTCCATCTTTTGGATTTCTCCCCTTGGACAGTACTCGGTCATCAGCATTTCCTTAAGCTCCTTCCATGGCATAGCATTCGCCATAGGGAGTGTCATGGCCTCCACGTGACCATTCCGCCAAGAGAGAGCTTGATCGACGAATGTCCAAGCCGAAAACTTCATCTTGCACTCTTCAGGACATCCGCAGATCTCGAATATTGATTCCACTTTTTCTATCCATCTTTTCAGAGTTATCACGCCTCCCGTCCCGTTGAAAGTTCGAGGCTTTCCGTTCGTGAAGTCTTTGTAGGTACAGGTTCTTGTGGGTCCTTGGTTCATTCCCTATTGTGAACTTCCATCCCATTGCCCGTTACCTCCATCATTGTTCCTGTGGTGAATATGAGACAGTGTTGCTGTAATTGCTGCTTGAAATGCAGCTGAGTCCATTTCTGGTGGAGGCGGTGGTGGTGGTGTTGTGTTGCGGTCTCTACGTATCGGTCTTCGAGGCATCTTTCTGTGATGGAACGGAATGATGTTGAGTATCCGTTGTATTCTAGTTTCATGATTTCTTGATTATAGAACAGTGTCGGTGATTCGGTTGTGTGTAAGTAAGTGAGTGCATACAATCAACATGTATTAAAAGTAATAGAACACATAGCAGATAACATCATGAGAAAATATATAGCCGTTTTCATTAATGATAAACTTTTGAGTACATGAAAATTTGCCTAAATAAGGCATACAATACATGAAATGAAAAAAAAAATTTGACAGAGTAACGACTCCATGAGTAGTGTAATCACTTAATCATGTAGTCGATGGTACATAGAGTAGTTCTTAAAGGAAAATCATAAAGGTAGTAGGTAGCATATGAACGGGTACTAGTTGCGACGAGAAGGGTCTGGTGGTGCTGACAACGAGGTAGATGCACCGTGAAGTCTGGCCAGGTGATGCTTGGTGTCCCGAAGTCGGGCTTCCAATGTTTTCTATCGCGCCTGGTAGTTCCTGACTACCTCATGTGTCATCCTTTCCGCGAGCTCAACCGCGGCTCTCAGGGAAACCATTTGGCCAGCGGTTGCATGTGCCTGCTCGCCGATGTCGCGTGTCCTCCTCACTATCACAGGCAGGGATCGGTCTGCAGGTCCACCGTGACTCAAGTTGTAGTAGTCCCGGTTCATACCAAATGGAGGTCGCACCCCTTGCTGGCGGCTCCACCTACAGATCTCGTGTGCCCATGGGGGTACAGGACCATTGGGGCCCATCCTGTATGGGGGAACCCTGGCCATGTATGGCAAATCGATGACTTCGGACTCCGCGTCCAAGTCATCCGCGTCGTTGTCATCAGCTTCCTCCTCATCTGAGTCAACTACCGGTTCTGCCGGTCCTCCTATAGGTTCTTCCTCGGGTTCTTCCTCTGGTTCTTCCTCTAGCTCTTCCTCTGGCTTCAACCATCCACCATTCCCCTAGTTGGGGAAGTAGGGATCTCCTAGATAGGGGAAATCGGCCATAGTGTCTGCACGAGGGGTGAGAAACGTGTAAAGAGAGTATATGTAGATAGGATTTCGAAATACTCCTATAGTATTTTAATTGCTTAAGTTTGAGTTCCTTAGAGTTTTTGGATACGAGGTAAGTTTCTGGATTCATTTCTCAACATGATCACTCCCAAACACATGCTAGTCATATTTTGAACAAATATAGTTGATTAGGCTATATTTATCCCCAATATGACTACATAATTGTTTGGGTTTAACCACGGTGTTCAATTTCCTCCAAAGGATTTTAGGGTCATAGCATTAATGCACACCTAGGTATTATTAATTCAGAGTGTTTTAGTCCCATTATATTTATAGTTGCATATCTTGTATGATTAGATATGTCAGTTCACTATAAACATTGCTCTGATACCAATCTGTCACACCCCCGAACCAAACGGCGGAAATTTACGGGGGCTTGGTGTGACTTTCATCTTTGTAGTATCATCACATACTATATAATTGAAACATAAGATCATCATCATCACACATGTAAGATAACAACATACATTGTTTACATCGACTATTGTGTTTTGAAAATTACATGAAAAAATAGTTAAAGTACGATGAAACAAAATATAGCAAAACTTCCATTAATTCGTTCCGCCCAACCTGCTCGAGGGTTTCCTGAGGATACAAGTTAATTTAAAAAGGTCAACATAAAAATGTTGGTGAGTTCATAAGCATGTTTGAGAAAATGATTTGTATAACTTTGTAACCACCAGAAAATCCTATATTTTCTAGAAACAATTTAGTATGTTTGTGTCAGATCTTGTATTAATGCATGTGTGTTAATGTTTACTAGAATCCAAAAAGAGAATGAAGAGAATGTAAAGAGAATGCCCCAGACAACCCGATGTTTTCTGTGAAAGAGAATGCTGCTATATCAACCCTCGAGGTTGAGTACCGGCACGAGTATGTTACTGAGTAATCCGATGAGAAAAGAGAATGGTCTCCCGTAAATTTTATAACGTTAATTTCTCTAACTAAGTCATTATAACCATACTAGATAATGACAATTTTGCATGTCTTGGCGTTAAAGGACGCTGACAGAATAAGGTAAGGTTTTTGTCACCGTAGACTGGTTTAGTCTAACTGTAGCGAACAGCTTAGGTATGGGGTGTCATCCCCGTATAGATCTATACACAAACCCCCACTATCCCTCCAAGAGACTCTGGTTAAAACTACACTCAATAAGTGTCAACCGACACGTCTCACTAGATCCTTAATCGAATTTACGCGAAGAGAAACATATAAAGTGCATTCCAGGCCCAATGAACATGCAAGTGAACAACTAAGGCCCACTAAGCATGTAAATCATTTCTAGGCTCATAAGGAATGAGATTATATAACCCGAGCCCAATACATATGTAAAAGGACAACTAAGGCCCATTTGACATGTATATTATTTACAGACCCAATAAGCATGCAAGGAGTATCCAAGGTCCGTTGAGCATGTAAATGGGTCAACAAGGCCCAATAAACATGTAAAGAGTATTCATGACCTATCAAGCATATAAATGGGTCACTAAGGCCCAATAACATGAGAATGAAAAAATTAGCCCGTTTGTTATGTTATTGCTTGTTTTAGCTCAATTATTTACCAAAATGACATAAAAGGCCCACTTTTTGTAAATATAACATTCTTGGCCCATTAAGCTGAGAATTTACAATTGAGACACATTTTTTGGTATAAAAAACATGTAGGCCCCTTTTAAGAACAAAACTTGCATTTAAGGCTAGTTTTTTGTAAAAATAATATTTTTAACTCACTTTTGTCAAAAATATCATTTTTTGGCTTGATTTTTGTAAAAATGTGCATTTTTTGGCCCATTATAGATAAATCCATCTTTTTGGCCCAAATTTTAATAAATTCACATTTTTAATCCCTCTTACCAAAAATTTACTTTTTTTGGCACAACTTTGTTGAAAATGACATTTAAGCCCATAAAATTCCAAAAAGTACAAATTTTGGCCAAAAGCCGTGAGAAGCCCAAATAAGGCCCATTTATGAAAATGTTTACATTTTTAGTCCTTGTAGGGTCTCAAATATCGCAACTAACCACGTTTAGCAAAAATAATCCTTTTTGACCCCTACTAACCGTGAGTTACATAAATAAGACCCATTTTTTGTGAAAATTGGCATATTTAGCCCATTAAAACCATGAAGGCCCAAACAAAAGCCCATTTGTAGAAATTTGCACTTTTAGCCCCTTTTAAAACCATGAATATCGTAAAGATCCATTTTGATTTAAAAGTGACTCTTTTGGTCCTCTAAAAAAACATGGGTTAACATGAGAACCTCACTTTTTGTTTATTTTGTCAAAATTAGCCCTCTTATGCAAAGTTCTTAGTTTTAAGTAACTTGTATGTATTTTAAAACCATTTCCTTGTAAGATAAGTTGAAATGAGTGTTATGTTCTACAAGTAGCATCATCTTTTAGTAGATCTTTAGGTTCATGAAGTTTACAACACATAATCACATATATAACATGAAAAATACACAAAATCATGCATACACACATAGATCTACACAAAAAAACTTGTATTCTCCCCTAAAACATAGTAAAAACCAAAAATAAGGGGTATGAACTCACCTTACTTTGAAGATTTTGGTTATTGCTGAAGATTAGAGAAGTACAAGCTCCTTTGAAGAGATTTTTCGTACTTAGGGTGTTTTAAGGGACAAGAATCACGAAATGGAGTGTTTAAGAGTGTGAATCTTAACATGAAATGAAATCAAATCAATTTAGAATGATGATAACTTACCAAACTTAACGATTCTTGAAGTAGAAGTCTTGGAATTTCTCAAACACCACACGATTTTTAGAGTAAGTGGAAGGAAAACCTTTGTGTTCTTGAGAGGATTTCTAGTGTATTTGAAGTGTAAGATGAGAGTGATGGTGTAGTTCCTTTGCCGACATTTTAAGAAGGAAGAGAGAGAAGGATTAGGTTGGTTTATACATGAAGGATTCAGTCTAGAAGTATGGGGTATTAGCGTGGATCACCTCCATATAAACATGATTTGTCATCAATTTATTCAATTCAAAATTTTTTTTGAAGTTGGGCCGAGAATAAGGGAGAAGAAAAGAGAAGAGAAAAACTTTGGGCCATACTATCTCATGTTTGACATTATGAGGCCCAAGTTGAGAATTTTTGGCCCATTTGGGCCCTTCTTGAGGGTTCACGGCCAAATTACCATGAAAGGATGGGTTAACGGCCCATCATGGTTCATTAGAATGGTTCACGGCCCATCATGGCCCATGATAAATAAGTGAGTTACTTTAGGCCCAACATGGCCAAATTGTTAAGGTTTGACGAATGTCGCTCCGACTAGAGCCAAAATGGGTTTCATTGGCCTAAAATCATCAAATAGAAGGTTTAGTAGCCCATTAGGCCCAATAAGAGGATCCTAGTCCATAATAAATTTGAACCAGGATTTTTAGGGTTTCAGACCCATAGTTAAGTATATGATATGCAATGTATTAGGGTTTGAACTTCACTCAGGAGTTTTGATTCAAATGGATGATTTTTATTGAGCATAGAGTATGATATCCACTTAGATTACAAGTCTTGCAATAATTGATGTTTACATGAGGACAGAACTTCCTAGCTAAAAATGCTAGTTGTGATAGGAGACAATTTCCTATTTTCCATTATCAGGTTCATCTTCCCATGCTCCACATACCTACTTCTTCTTAGCCCCTGCAAATCAGAACAAATGTGAAAACCACATCCTATATCAAGGACCCAAGAACTAGCACGTGATGAGTTGTTAGACAGAAGAGTATAAATACCTCTGAAGGTGGGCTTTATCTTCCTATATTTGATGTCCTGCAAGTATTTTGGCCAGCTTCTCTTCTAATTCCCCTTATCTTGACAATAGAAACATGTTTCATCCTTTGGATTGTAGGAGGGAGGGACAAAATCGGTTTTTCCTTTCGATCCACTAGAAGAAGATCCATCATGACTCTTTCCCTTCCAGTTCTTCGAAGTATATTTCCTCTTTTTTTTTCCTTTCCCGATCCAATTGCCAGGAAAAAAGCAGCAGCAATAGTAGGAAGAGTGTGTTCAACAACTTTTCCTTTCAATCCACTTTCAGCAGTTCTTAGCAGACCTTGAAGTTTGCTCAACGTGACTTCCTTATTGTTCAAATGATAAGTCATTTTGAACTGATCATAGCAAAGAGGCAAAGAGTGCAGACTTTAGCAATAGCCATCTCTTCATCAAAGTTAACATTCAACTTAAGCAAACGATCCACATACCTCTGCATTTTTTGTAGGTGGGTCGTGATGGACTCTCCATCCTTCATCTTGGTCGTGATGAATGACCAGACTATCTCATACCACTCTTGACGTGCTCTTTGATGGTACTTTTCCATCAAGTTCTTGCACATATCATAAGGCCAGTAGTCCTCATAGAACCGCTGCAGATATGGAGTCATGGTGGCTACCATAATACAAGACACCTTAGTAGCATCCTTGTAGTGAACCCCATACTCAGCTATTTCTTCGGGAGTAGCTTAGGACTCATCAATATTGTTCAAAGGTTTGTCGATGACATATTCTTTGTCCTCATAACGCAAGGCCATTCGAATGTTTTGGATCCAATCATGGAAATTGGAACCATCAAACGTAATCCTCGCATAAATGATCAAGAGCGAGAAAGGGTTGTTGGAGTTGTTGTTGGAGGAACCGGAAGCGTTGTTTGAGGTTGACATCTGCAAAAGAAGAAGGACAAAGTTTGATTAGATAAGGAATCCATAACATTACACCCAAATGAAATATTAAGACTAGGACCCAACACAATAATTCACAATTCAGAAGAGGGATGCCATATTACAATTGTAAATTATTTGAAGGTAGGTAAATGACGATTTACCAATTCCACCACGAAAAACGAAATTAAGAGAATTAGGTTTTAAATGAAATGAAATTCTTAGATTCTTCTGAGATTCATTGAACCTTTCAATGGCATGTTTAATCTCAATT
This sequence comes from Lactuca serriola, assembly GCF_051521515.1. NCBI lineage: Eukaryota > Viridiplantae > Streptophyta > Magnoliopsida > Asterales > Asteraceae > Lactuca > Lactuca serriola. The sequence goes on along the minus strand of NC_136415.1, from coordinate 245,289,760 downwards.
ATGCCCTTCAAGTTTGTGACTGGGATACCGAGGATCACAAACAAGGTGTGAATAACCATGAAAATTAGCTTGGTACTCTCGATATCATTTACCACCTAATCAATGTGCCGGTTAACCACACACGCTCCATTGATCTTTGATAATTTATGATCTACCCATTGACAGCCTTGTTAGTCTAAGTTAGTTTGTCGGTTCACCACACACGCTTCACTAACGACTTGACAAGGTGCAATGTGCAATTTCATCGATTAGCATCAAATTCACATTTTCCTAAACTCACTAAGATTGGGGATTTATAAAAAAAAACATTTAGTTACTTTGTATTTATCATTATACGTATTAATGAGAGAATTAATGTCTTATCCTACCCGTTCGGCTAACAACCCTCCACTAGTCAAGAGTGCGGTGGCTAATAATGGATACCCAATGGTGCTCATTTTATATAGCGCTTCCCTAAACACCCCTTATAGACCAGCTTCATGAATGAGGCCTCCTAACGGTAAGACTGCCTCATCTTTTATATATATATATATATATATATATATATATATATATATATATATATATATATATATACATATATATATATATATATATATATATATATATATATATATGCGTGTGTGTGTGTCTTTTAATATTATAATAGTATAAGGGTTATATTTTAAACTTATAAAATACTAGGGTTTCAGAATTTAATGTTTCAAAATTAAATTTTAAATTGCAAAACTTAAAGGGTGCAATTTGAAACTTTTCAAAATTACTAGATCAAATTTTAAATAATTAATTAATCACATAATTTGGCATTATCATAAAATTTGAAAAAATCTTTCTATTTTGATAAGGAAATCAGATTAGCATCCAACAAAATCAATTTATGGTGATAAAATTGATTTATGGTAATTATCCTAATCCAAAATAGATCACAAATTCGGAAAATCAGCTAACAGACGAGTCAACTCGTCGATTCAGGGCATAGTCTCGTCGAGTTCATCAAATTCATCGAGTTCCTCTTTGAACTCGTTGAGTTCATCAAGCAAATTGTGAATCTGCTTTGATTCTGGTTTGGACAAATCACTATTGCATCATAACAACATTCATATGTATTCATGCAACCCTAATTGCTTTGGATGTAAGTTTTTCTCTAGTTATACATGCAAATAGAAGTTCTAAAGCAATAACCCTAATACTAGCATGCAATTTTCTAAATCAATATGAAAACTAGGGTTAGAACATTACCTTTCTTGCTATCTCGTAATAACAAGTATTCCACGGATGATCTTGACTCTTGAAAGCTTTAGTGCCTCACGTATTGCACCTCTAATGGAATCACAAACACTAAAAGAAAAGGATGAGTGAGAGAGGGGCAAGAATGCGGCTATGGTTTCTCCTTGGGAGGCAGTGGCTGATATCAAGGGGTCTATGGGCCTTTATACAGATGTGGCTGCTAGGGTTTCCAGGTGAAACCCTAATTCCTTGTTGAGGCTCCAAGCAGCCCATGGACATCCCTTTTGGAAGGCCATGGATGATTTCTATAAGGTTTCCTTATAGAAATTCGTCCACCCCATTCCAAGGGAGTCCAGCAGCCCAGTTTGCAACTATCAATGATTTGTAAAACCAGTCCCCCTACTTTTAATCAGTTCCTTTAATCCCAAAATTAATACCAAATTAATTTCTGATTAAATACTAATTAAATAATATGATTTCTAATTAATATATTATTCTTATAATACATTAATAAATCATTAAATAACCTCTCTCTCCAAAAGTCATCATGTCATGTTACTATGGTGAAGGCAACCCAAAAGGACCATGCTAGTATCAGATCAAGTGCATACCAATTATAGTTATGGGCTTAGACACCTAATCCAACAGTTTTGTAATTGAAGTTGAATTGTGTCATCTTATAGTGAAATGAAAAATGACTAGAATCAATCAAGATTGGAATCAAGCATGAATGGAATCATCAAACATTGAATAGAATCAATAAAAAAATGGAATGAATAATGAAATCAATAAAGATTGGAATGAACAATGACTGTAATGAATAAATATTGGAATCAACCATGACTAGAATCATCAAACATTGTAATTATGTAACATTGGAATCTAACATGAACGGAAACATAAAACATTATAATCATGTAACATTGGAATCAACCATGGATGGAAACATCAAACATTGTAATCGTGTAACATCGGAATCAACCATGACTAGAACCAACCGTCACTGGAATCATCCATTAACGTATACTAATATAATAAATATAAGAAAAGTCATTTAACAAATTTACCATGACTAATATAAGCATAATTAACCATCAACATGTTCTAATAATAACCAAATTGTATGGAAGTTATGCCCTAAGAAAAAATTTATACAAAATGGGCTAGATGCAAAAGGGGCTAACAACATTTACCCTTGGTTAAAGATTGTACATGTTTTAACAAAATAAGGGTTTAAAAACACCCTAATCTAGATTGATTGGCTTGTGTGCAGTCATCCTCATCCCATCCTCAGTAACCACATATTTCTTTAACTTCAGTTTTGTTATCCTCTATGAAGGCCTCCTCTATCTCACTCCCCTCTCATATTGTGGCCCATGCATGACCACGTCATTTATACCCTCACCATATGTGACCTCATCAACAACTGCTTCTTCAATGACTTATGCTTCAAGGAGTAGTGCATCAAGAACTGCTTCTTCAAGGACTACATCTTGAAGGACTGCTTCATTAAGGACTATATCATCATGGACCGTATCTTCATGGACTGTATCTTCAGGGCCTGCATCTTCAGATAGAGCTTCATCATGGACTGCATCTTCAACAATAACATTCTTAATTGTAAATTATTGAGTATCAACACCAACATCTTATAATAACAAAAAAATATATACATTTAATGTTAAGATAAAATGTATGTTACTAAATAAGATAGATAAACATACATGAGACATGTCAATCTCCATAGCTTCTTGTCTCATCCCTTCATACTCATGCAACTCCCCCTAAGTTAAAACAAGTCATTTCATACGTTATGACAGATAGGCCCATTTTGAAATAGGAATACATACACAAAAATCCAAAATCATAACTAATTGACACAACACATATAATCATAACAACATCCCTCTTTGTGAAAATTAGTAGGAGGTCTTCAAGGTTGTCCTTGTGCAACAAATATCTTCGGCATTATCTTTAGAAGAGAGCCCCGAACTGACATATACCAACGAATCATATCAGCAACACACTTGAAGTCCGCAGAAGAATTTGCTTTGTGAGCTTCGGCGGAGACTAAGATCGTTTTGAGAGTAGAGGAAGAGTATAGGTGTTTGTCCCTCAGAAAGAACATGCAGTTTTGAACAACTTCACCTTCCTTTCTCTTGTATACAATACTCCAATGCTCCTTTCGTATAATTCCTATCTTCAGGTGTTGGATGTCTTTTGGTTTCTCTTCGGGCTTCACAATTGGCCTCTTCTTCAATATGGATGTGATCTTAACATCCATTTTCTCAAACTCAAGAGTGTAACACTTGATCATCCTCTTCAGTGTTCAACTATGGGATCATACTCGTGAACATCCTTTGTCACAATTTGAAACAAAGATAACCAATCGTTGTGGTTGATAAATGGCAAGTCAGCCAAAGTGAACTCATAAAGCTCGTCACTGGCACCTCGAAATCCATTAAACTAGATGTTCAAGAAGTCTTCGGTCTGAAGCAGCAACCCAAACTTCAACGCAACGATTCTCTTTAGGCTCCATGGCTCATACTGAGGCTTCGCATGCTTCAAGTAAAACAAAAAGAGCTTTCGGTTTACTGCACTGTCGGAGATCATAGATTTCTCAGTCGATTCGAAGCATCGGAAGAGAAATGCCCTCGGATTGATGGGAAAATCAAATTGACATTCCACATTATTGGATAGATCAAAAGAGGTTGTGGGCTCTAGCCAATAGAGATTTGGATCCTTTATGCTTTCTTTCTGAATGCGTTCAAGAGACCAAGCTAGAAACAATGATTTTTGTGTTTCAAGAATAAGTTTCACAACCTTAGCCTTGGCTTCTTCTGCCTTAAACTGCCTCCGAAGAGCATCGATCTCATCAAGCTCTTTGTCCCTTTTCTCCCTATCGATCCTTTCAGACTTAGACATTTTCATATTGTGATCATCATCCTCTTCAACAATCCCTTTCCCTTTGTCTTGATCTTTTCCCTGATTCGGAAGCTTCATTATCCTTCAATTCAATTTTAGCCTTTACATTTTTCTTCCTCTTCTCCCCTTTGTTTCGTAAAACCCCGCTTCCCGAAACACCATGTATTTAATTGAGCATTGCGAACACAGATTAAAGCTTTTGGGTGAGATGTTTTCTAATAGAGACAGTAATTGAGGAATCACATGTTTCAACCATGTGAACCAGATAATGGTTGTTTTTAGAAACGCACTCTTTAATCAAAGCTATCTCTTCTTCAAGTTGGCTAATTGTCTGGGTAGCATTCTTTAGCTGAACTGATAGGACCTTGGTCTTCTAAGTCTTCTCAGCTAGTTCATCCATTATCTTGTTTTTGATGGCCAAGTCCTCTTGTAACTTTTCAATCTTGGTAGAAAGTGTTGAATGCAGTTCGGCATTGTGAACTTTGATTTCAGCCCGTATCTTTGATAGAGCTTCTTTCTCAGCTTTCAACAAAGAACAAAACCCTTCAACCACTTTGTTCATTGCAGTTGTGTTGTTGTCCGAAGAGGATCGGAAATCAACCATGAATGATTGTACTTTGTTATGTTTTTTTTTACTTTTTCGGTCGCCTCAGAAATTCTCTTTCTAGAATCATGATTGGCCTTCGAGGATTACTTAATGAACTTTTCATTCGTGGAGGTGATTATTTCAATAGTGGCCTTATGTGTGGTAAGCATATTCTCCCATTTGCTTGAAGAGAATGCATTGGAATGCTCTAGGATCTCGCCAAGCTTTTCATGTAACTTTCGGAACTGACCTTTCATCATAGTTGCATCATCATCATCACTTAGATTGATTGTGAAGGGGCTGAAGACGAAATCGGTGAAAGTTTCTTGGTCATCTTCGAACAGCATGTCAGCATCCTCGTTGACTGGAGGAGAAGTTGATGGACCTTGTTCGGAGGTCTCACCAATGTTGACATTTGCCCCCACATCAGATGTGTTGATAGGGATGCCAGAAGTTTGTATCTCCTCCAAAACGGATTCGAATATAGTGACTTTCGGTGGAGTAGTTACTGAAGAGGTGGTCGGAATCGTGGACTAGATAAAAATTGTTGAGGTAAGTGGAACGGAAGTAGGGAGTGAGGTTTAAACAATAGATATATTTGGGGCAGTTTTCGGTAAGGGTGGAATGGAGGATATCAGAATTCTTGTTGGGATGGGTAGAGTTGTAGTTTCGGAAGATGTAGTGTTAAATGGTGGAGGTGGAGGGGTGAAGTTTATAAATGGTTCTTTGGTAATAGAGGTAGAGATATCCAAATTGGGAGGAGATGAGGGTGGAGAAGTTGATACCTTTGGAATAGGTTTGGAAGTTGGAGGTTCAGAAGTGTAGGTTGTATCCTCCTCCTCACGATGTTGGTCATTAGTAGGTTGAATTTCTGATAGAGTTCTCTAGTCTGAATCTTCTTGGAGAACAGTACTCAGGGATCTGGGTTTCTGAGCAGGTTTCTTGATTTTCTTTGGAGCCCTCATAGATTCCGAAGTTGAAGCCTTGCCTTTTCTCTTTACTCCTCTTTTTGATTTTTCACCTACATCGAGAACCCATTGTAATTCTACAAGGATTGGAAGAAGTCCAGAACAGGACAAAGAACAATACTCCCTGATTAGATTATTGTCTGTCAGAACCTTTTCTAACATCACCTCCGGGATGGAACCAATGAAACTAAAATTTTGTGGATAGGACATGAATGAACATAGTAGTCTGAAGCTTGGGAATATCTGACATCACTGAGTCCTTCATCAATGGAACATTGTAGTGCAACAACACCTTTTTAACCACAATAGACCAGAAAGGAGCACACAAAATTTCCATGTGTCGTGTGTTCAAGCTTGTGCTCTGAACAAACTGACCCCAGATAACTGATCCATAATCGAAATTCACACCATTGTAGAGCCCAAAAAAAGAGTCTAGAAGATTTTGCTAGCACTTTCAGAACCTGCAACCCGTTCTAAAAGGCCTTTGAACAGAATTGTAAACAGACCATTCCACATTGGTGGCAAGAATGACTTCCTGAATTTTGAGAGAAGAGAGATATCGCTGGAATATCCCATTTAGTGAAACATCTCGATCAGGATAGTTCCAAGGATTGATTCTAGTTCGACACATGCATCAGAAGATGTAATCCCTAGCAGCTTGCAGAAATTTGGCTTGTTGATTGTGGTTTTATGATTGGCAACCTCGAATCTAATAACCTCATCTTGTAAGTTGTAGATATCTGATAAGTACACCCTTGACAGATACACCAAAGGAACTTCTTATGCCATTATTAGGGATTTCAAGAGATGGGATAACTTTAAACACTCGATAGTGGGGCAAAGCAGATCATTGTAACGAGGAGCATCCAAGTCAATGATTATGTTTTAGTTTGGCTTCACGGCGATCATGATCACTGAAGCGGATTAGTCAGCCAAAGACATGTTTTCAAATGAAGTAGCCATTATTGCAAAGAAGAAGATGATTAGCAGTTGAGAGCTTTAGCAGTTTTACCTTTAGAAAGTTTGGGAGTTGTGTAAGCGCTAAAGGATAATGAATCAATTTCCACACTTTTATATGAGATAATCATGAGAGAGAGAAACTGTTGTTTCACGTTCCCCAGTAGCCAAAAAGCTAGCCTGTAAAAGCATGCCAATGCAACATCTTGTGTCAAAGTCCGTTGTAACAAACACACGTGTGTCAGAAAAAAAAATAGCGCCTTTTCATTGATTCATCAAATCCAAAGACAGGTCATTTCGGAATCTCAACTTTCATAACCAACAATCATCAATCCAAACAGTAACAAGACCAGGTAAAATCACAAGGATTTTAGTGCAAGTGGGAGTGTTCCAAAGAAAAAGAAATAAAGAAAAATTAAGTATGGGGGATTAAGTGATATCAAACGAGTTTGATATCTAAAAGTAGTATGATCCCGAGCAACGATCTCTTCCTTCTAAGTCAAGAGAGACTCTGAAGTGCTTGTGTGGTGTCCCGTTGAATTACGATCATAAGTTTATTAAGAAACTATGAAACGCTTCTTTTAGTAGGATTTAAGGGTGGGGCTTGATGATTCTGAAACTTAACATAAGTCCGAACATCTGAATGAAGTACTTGTCTAACCGATGTAGTCAAAATAACAAGGAAGTTTTGGAAATGTTGTGAAGTGACTAAGTATTTCGGAAAATGTTCAACATGAAAATCTTCAATTAGATCAAGAATATAGTCAAATATATCATAAAATAGGATTTATATTTATCTAATATGATAAGGCAACTATCCTTAAGCAAAAACAGCAAGAAATCCTTAAGTTTACTCCATCTGACGAGTTGACTCGTCGAGTCAAGCATGGACTCGGCGAGTTCAGCTATGGACTCGGCGAGTCCAGCCTCCAGAACACCAAAAATCGAATTTTCTAAACATATAATGCATCAATACAATAGAAACCAGTCTAGGCTCTGATACCACTGATGGGCTTTGGTCCTAAGAACATCCTATGTGCTCATACAAACCCTAATGCTTGGATCTAGGTTTCTCTATTGTGCATGCAAGTTATCCAAGACTATAAACCCTAATTCTAGAATTCAAGTAATCATATTAACATGAGAATAGGTTTAAGATGTTACCTTGATTGTTATGTAGCAATAACAATCCCAAATCTCCTTGTATTGACTTTAGGAAGCTTAGAGTCACAAATGTCACTCCTCTAATGGTTCACAAACACCATAAGCAAGAGGATGAAGAGGAGAGAGGATGGAGGCTGCCCAAAAACGTGTGAAACCCTAGAACAAAGCTTTGCCACGTTTTTGGTCCTTAAGGGGTCTATTTATAGTGAGGCTATTAGGGTTATCTAACAAGGAAACCCTAAATTGGATGCTTAAGCCCTAAGCAACCCATGGATCCCTTTCCTTAAGGCCTTGGACGATTTCTTATGGGCTTCCCCATAGAATTCGTCCACTCCTTAATATAAGGCAATCCATGGCCCAAATTGCAATTATCTTATAATTACAATTCCAGTCCCTTAAGTTTAATTAATCTCTTTTAGTCACAAAACTAATTACCAATTAATTATTGACTAATATTAATTAAACAATATGATTTCTCCTTTAATATATTATTGCCATAATATATTAATAAATCATATTTAATCCATTCTCTCCATAATTCATCCTATCAAGTTGCTTTGGTGAAGGCAACCCAAAAGGACCATGCACCATCGGGTCAAGTACATACCAAAATAGTTATGGACTTAGACACTAATCCAATAGTCTCCCACTTGGATAAGTCTAATAACTATTATGCGTATGACTTCAGATCCTGATCTGCAATCGTAGCTTTCCAAAGCCGCTGTCAACTCTGATCCTATCAGATACGCGTGTCCTTAGATAAGGGATCATATATTCTTCCATTCTAGATATCATATGAGATATGATTTCAAATCATTCTCTTTGTACTATATCTCGATTCCCGATTTATGACGACTGACTAATTGAACAAATCAATTTAGCCCTAGCCCGGCCGAGCATTTACGTTTGTCATCACTAAATCATCGAGGGGCCCAAAGATATCGCTTTTATCCTACCTTGGATAAAAGGAACGGATAAACTTTGATACAATGCTTGCTTGCACATACTCACCGAATCACACACAACAATATGTTTTATAACACCAAGTTACTAGTGCGTTTACATATTATCAATGTGCAACCGATTTGCAAGATACAACTCACACATCTCGGTTTCAAGAATATAAGATGTTATCGTCTCACCAATCACTCGTGATACAATTCATGGAGTGATCCAAATGAGCGTGGGTTTAATCCAATGCACAAATCATATTCATAAGCACTCATGAACGTTGCAGCAAACATTTGCTTATGTCTAATACTCTTTTAGGCAATCCACACACCAATTCACGACAGTCTTCATTCATATCTACTTCCAACATATGAATGACTGTGGCCCGTTCAAATAATTCGATTATTCTTAATAAATTCAATTATTCTGGAAGTCAAAACATGCAAATGTGAAACACAAGAATAATACTAATCTCATATGGCCTCAAACCTTTGAGTATAAATAAAACTCCTTTTATTTATCACCATATCGATTACTCATTATTTGTCGTATCGGGTAATCAACTTCTTACTTGAATTATTACACTTGTCCCATGCTCTTAGCATGCACACAATGTTTACCTATGGTTCTTACTTTTGTGAAATAGATCAAATTGAACACATTTCCAATCATTCTCATTTCACAACTCCAAATCCTTTTTCATAAGTGTTAGAATATCAAATTCTTGTTACTTATAAAATATGCTAGATTCTAACATTCTATGCAATGATCCTTTTGTAATGTCACTGCACCAAAGTCACAAAGACTATTGCCAATGATATTACAAAGTCCTCTATCGGACATTGTTACAAGACAATTCCTTAGATATGATGTCTCTCACTCAAAGTACATTCCTTTGAACATCCTTTTGCATAAAGGTTTCTAATCTAGACATAGATTTGTCAATATTCAATTCCCAATATGGACACGCTTCCATATTTTCCATATGACAACTCATTCTTAATATAATCTTATCTATTTGTAATGATGTCGATATGGTCCATCCAATATGAAACATTTCCACAATTTCCATATGACAACTCATTCTTAATAGAATCTTTTCTATTCATAATAATGTCGATATGGTCCATCCAATACCATGCTTCCAACTACTCACAAGCGACCAATCCTCGTCAAACTTTGGATTGTCCTTTGATAGTTGTTTAATTATTTTAGTCAAAACCAATTCTAGTCCCTTTTCCCTCTAAATACGCTCGACATTTGGAAAATTTTAGAATGGTCAAAAATTAAAGCATTTGCAATCGATCCTATACCCGAAGCGTATGGGACATGACGCATAATGTTTTATTTGCTATGTTCTCAAAATTCGAATTGTGAAGAGGAATGCCGTAATCATAATCGAAATTTTAAGAACACACTATGTACCCTTGACTAAATTTATTAACATTTCTCAACCTAATCCTTTAGATTTGAAATGAAGCATGATATTCTCTCCCTTAATTATAGCAAAACAACTTTACAACCCTTACGACTTTGCAAGGTATAACTCTTGTTTTCTATAATTAATATTGCCAACTTGCAATACGTGCCTTAATAATCACACAATCATAACATTTATGCTCCCACTATCATGATGATTATTATAAAACATAACACTTATGCTCCCACTAGCTTTGACATGTATTCAGAAACAGCTTAACTTTCAGAAAAACAATGCTTATTGAATTTCTTAAGTTCATGTTTCTAATACTTAGTGCTTTGATAATCTTTTATCAAGGCTTCTTGAACTTATACACCTTTGCCTTAGATAGTTCATATGTGTGTGTAAACAATTTCCAAACCTCACAATTCAAATTATGGAAAGGGATACCATAACCATAATCGAATTCGAGAATGCAATTTTACAATCACTATCTTCTTAAAATCTTTCTTAGTGAAAGCATTTCCTCACAATCATTTTCATGAAGGAGGAAATCTTATGGCACTTAGATTTAAATGGTGTATTTGTTCCTATCCATGTGAATTTGTCAAAACCAAAGTTTACGACAAATTCAAACTCATATGGATCGAACTTTCTTAACCTCGATTTCTTGCCTTATGGTAGCACAGCTGCCCACCATGTCTTCCAAGTAGTTAAGCAGCTCACCCTTTCCTATCAATGTACCTTTCATTGATTAAGGTGCCTTGCCTTTTATGCGTTCAACATGAGAACTCATAAAACTCACATGCATAATTAACTTAATTGGAATTGCACAGAAACAAAATAACGTCAACACGATAGGTTGTAAACCTCAACTCGTGTGCTAGTGATGATCAATAAGGTTTATTTGATTTGTTCTTGAAACTTTTCAAGACCATTAAGACTCCCACTGACTCCTTGACATATAAGATTCTTTTGTCAATAAACATTTCTTGACAAACAAATATTCAAGAGTTAGTGTAGTTTTTATCATAACATTTCATAAAATGGTCCTAGTTGGTCTTTGTCTTATTCAAGACATCACAACTTTCCATATTTGATGAATGTTATCAACCTTTAATAATTTTCACTCATTGTCACAATCTTAACTTTAAGACTTGTTATTGGAACGAAGTATGATAGACTTCTTGATTTAACCATTTCTTCAATCCTTGATTCCTCTTCTCAAACATACAATTGTACTAAGACTCACTTAGAGGATCAATTGAGATATGGTTCTTATCATTAAGACCTATCATAAAGCATAAAAGCTACTCTCCTTTCTTCTTAGAATGGAGAAACTTTTAACTTTCTGCCTACTTGATTCTTCTTATTCGTTTTGCTATTGATTTAAGCCTTTTTAATCAATTCCGAATTACACTTAATCTTATAAGTGTAATCATATTTACTAAACTTTTAGTAAACCATGACGAATATCTTGTTACTCTTATGGTGAACTTGATCAACACGCAACTTTGTGTGCTCGATCTCCTAGTCCTTCACTTGACACTTTGTCAATGAATTAGTCTAATTTCCAAATATGAAATTTATCATTCATCGTGCAACCAAGTTGCATGATTCCAAGTTTCTGTCCAATTGAAACTTGGGCGATGAGAAACTCTCCCTATTTGGTAAATTCTTGACTTTACATAAATAACATAATAAGAACCAAATCCATTATTGCTAATAATAGAAACATTCAAACATCAATTTTTCATATACGCCATTGCAAGGATAAATAAATAATATAAAATCAAAATTTATTTTATTGCAGAAAAATTTTGTCCTTACAATGCAATTCATTGAAAAAATATGCTAATACATCTTTCTTAGCAATCTAATTCTAACTCTAAGTAGTAGCTCAAGAATCTAATCTTCGAGAAATGCGATCGAAATCCATTCCTTCACGGTTAGATTCTGCTCACTTCTTCCTTTAAGCTTCCTTTCGTTTCTTCGATCTTACAAAACATCAATTGTAATCTTATCACATTATGTATTAAGAATCTAGAATAGAAGCTTAAAAGAGTTAGTTAATGGATTTTACCTATATTAGAGCCATACGTTTCGACTCTCCCATCTCTTAGGTAAATGGGGCAGCTTCGTCTCCAATGTCCTTTTCTCTTGGCAATAAAAGCAAATTGACTCTTTTGGAACATGACATGGAACTACTTCATACATTGCCTTTCTCTTATGATCAAACTTTTCGATCATAGCATGTCTTTCCTAGCCATTGTCTATATCCATAGAGGTCTTGAAGGCAGATTCACCAATCAACTTTGCTTTTCCATTGCGCCAAAACATTTATGATTCAGCAGCAATAAGCATATAGGTGAGATCTATAAGGGTCACATCACGGTTCATCATATAGTACTCTCTTACGAACTCACTATATGAGTTAGGAAGTGACTGAAGAACCCAATCAACAGCCATTTCCTCATAGACAACGGATCCCGAAATTCTTAACCTATCAATGTGTGACTTCATCCCTAGGACGTGTGCACACACCGGCTTTCCTTCTTTATGTTTACTTGCCAAAAGGGCTTGAGTGATCTTGAACTTTTCAAGCCTTTGAACTTGTGGGTTAGGGAGAATAATTGGAGGAGGTGGAGGAAGTGAAGCATGATTTCTTGTTCCTCGATCGAATCGTGGAATATGATCTTCATGTGGAAAGCTTGTTCCACGGGATTTGGGAAGACCATAGTTGTCGAACTTAGACATCTACAAAACGGGAGAAACAAATTCAAGTTAGTTGATTGATTGAGTCCTTAGTAAATCACCCAAATGAGATACTAAGGCTAGGACCCAACACAATATTCTACAACTCGGGAGAGGGATGTCGTAACCCAAATTGCAGAACATTTGAAGGTAAGTGAATGATGATTCACTAATTTCCACCATGAAAAACGAAAAAGAAATTTAAGTTTTAAATTTATGAAAACTCCTAGATCCTTTGAGATTCATCGAACATTTCAATGACATGTTTAAATCTCGATATGCCCCTCTTGTTTGTGACTGGGAGGCTGAGGATCACAAAGCGGGTGTGAATAACCATGCAAACTACATGGTGCCCCCACATGTTATAGTCACCTATTCGATGTGCCGGTAAACCACACACGCTCCACCGAACTATGACAAACATTGAGTCACCCTTTGCTACCTTTGCTTAGAACCATTTAGTGTGCCGGTAAACCACACACGCTCCACTAACGTCTTCGCAAGGGCACAAAGTGTAATTTCATGGAATTGCATCAATTCACTTTTGCCTAAGTAACTAAGATTGGGAATTTTGTAGGCAATTTCCTTAAACACCCCTTATAGACCAGCTTCATGAATGAGGCCTACTAACGGTAAGACTGACTTTTACTCATACATATATATAATGTTAGACTTTTAATGTTATATATAGTATAGGGTGTATTTTACACTTTTAAAATACTAGGTGGTTTAATTTAACAATTATACTTTTAATTCAATTAAATTGTTAACCTAAACTTTTATGGATTTATTAAACCTCTTTTAATTATACACCTTAATTAATTAATAAAACCATAAGGGAGTGATTTGAACTTTTCAAAACATTACTAGGGTTTTAGAATTTAACATTCCTAATTAAACTTTTAATCAACTTTTAAATTCCAAAACTTGAGGGCAAGTTTTGAAACATTTCAAAACATTAGGGTTTAGAATTTAAATATACATCAAATTAAACTATTAATCCAAATTTTTAAATTCCAAAACTTGAGGGCAAGTTTTGAAACCTTTTTCAAAACATTAGGGTTTCAACTATTTAAATTTCAAAACAACAAAACTTTTTGGGTTCAAATTAAACTATAAAACCTAAAGGGGAAAATATGAAACTTTTCAAAGCACAAGGATCAAATAACAAATAATCTAAATTAACATTTAATCACATAATTATCCATATTTGATTTATTTAATGATTTCTTACAAAACAATTTACAAATTTAATCAAAATAATTAATCAATTATCACATAAGGAAACAAATATTTTATTAATTTATAAATATCTTCAATTAGATCAAGAATATAGTCAAATATATCATAAAATAGGATTTATATTGATCTAATATGATAAGGCAACTATCCTTAAGCAAAAACAGCAAGAAATCCTAAAGTTTACTCCATCTGACGAGTTGACTCGTCGAGTCAAGCATGGACTCGGCGAGTTCAGTTATGGACTCGGAGAGTCCAGCCTCCAGAACACCAAAAATCAAATTTTTTAAACATATAATGCATCAATACAATAGAAACCAGTCTAGGCTCTGATACCACTGATGGGCTTTAGTCCTAAGAACATCCTATGTGCTCATACAAACCCTAATGCTTGGATCTAGGTTTCTCTATTGTGCATGCAAGTTATCCAAGACTATAAACCCTAATTCTAGAATTCAAGTAATCATATTAACATGAGAATAGGTTTAAGATGTTACCTTGATTGTTATGTAGCAATAACAATCCCAAATCTCCTTGTATTGACTTTAGGAAGCTTAGAGTCACAAATGTCACTCCTCTAATGGTTCACAAACACCATAAGCAAGAGGATGAAGAGGAGAGAGGATGGAGGCTGCCCAAAAATGTGTGAAACCCTAGAACAAAGCTTTGCCACGTTTTTGGTCCTTAAGGGGTCTATTTATAGTGAGGCTATTAGGGTTATCTAACAAGGAAACCCTAAATTGGATGCTTAAGCCCTAAGCAACCCATGGATCCCTTTCCTTAAGGCCTTGGACGATTTCTTATGGGCTTCCCCACAGAATTCGTCCACTCCTTAATATAAGGCAATCCATGGCCCAAATTGCAATTATCTTATAATTACAATTCCAGTCCCTTAAGTTTAATTAATCTCTTTTAGTCACAAAACTATTTACCAATTAATTATTGACTAATATTAATTAAACAATATGATTTCTCCTTTAATATATTATTCCCATAATATATTAATAAATCATATTTAATCCTTTCTCTCCATAATTCATCCTATCAAGTTGCTTTGGTGAAGGCAACCCAAAAGGACCATGCACCATCGGGTCAAGTACATACCAAAATAGTTATGGACTTAGACTCTAATCCAACAAAAACCTGGATATATTGGGAAGAAATTACTTGGGATTAAACCATTTCATTAAGATAACATGAAGGAAAAAATGAGATTTCAAACATTCATTATACAAATCAAAAGGAGTGTAACCGTCAATTCGTTAGGCAAATATGTAGAACAAAAGGTTGCTCACCGTCAATTCAGCAAGTAAAAATCTAGGACAATGGATTGTTCACCATCAATTCAACAAGTAAAAATCTAGAACAATGAATTGTTCACCGTCAATTCAGAATGGGTATTCGGATTTTGGGTTTCACTCTCAAATTATAGTGATAACAATTTCAAGATAATAAACACAGATGTTTTGTAACCTAAACCTCAGTGGTAATAACTGAGAGTCTGAAGGGTTAAGATTATGAACATGAAATTGATGGAGAATTAATAGAATCGGATTAGAATGGTTGAGATTTTCACAAAAATCATGGTGAAAATGATTTTACGATCATGAACTAGAGTTTTGTAATTCTATACCGAAACTGGTTTTATTTGATTAATCTGGGGATTACGTGGAATATACGATTAGATATGGTAGAAAGAAGTTGTGGTGTCGACCGTTAATTCCATATATCATGTTGAAATCCAGAAATGAATTTCCTTACAAATTGTAACGGACAATATTTTTGGCATTTTTTGTTTTTTTTCAGAAAAGAAAAGTAAAGAAAATATTTTTGAGATTTTTGGTTTTCTGAAAAGAAATAACAGAAATGGAGAAAATATTTGTTTGGATTTTGGATTTTCTGAAAAATAAAGAACAATATTTTTGAATTTTTCAAAATAAGAGATTCGGAAGTCTGAATGAACATTACTTCAGAATTACTCCGAAGCTCGGAATAATTTGAAAGTGAACAGTTAATTCTGACCAATTCCGAAGTCCGGAACCATTTGGAAGTGAACAGTTAATTCCGACCAGTTTCAAAGCTTGGAACCATTTGGAATGCTATAGTAAATTCCGACGATTTCCAAAGCTCATAACCATTCGGAATGCTACAGTAAACTGCTTATTGCGAAGGAGATTTCGAAACCGAGTAAGCTTCAATCATTCCCAACCCTTACAAGATCCTATTGAAAGATGTTTCAGGTAATGATTTGGTGAAGATGTCAGCCAACTGATATGAAGAGAGGACGAAGTCAACTTCAAAGGTACCATCTTCAACATGATCCTTTATGAAGAGGTAATCTCAGTGGTATATGCTTCGTTTTGGAATGTTGCACCAGATTGTGAAATATTCTGATAGTACTTTTGGAGTCACAGTATAAGGGAATTCTCTTCATGTTGATTATGTAGTCCCGCAATTGATTTTGAATCCATATTACTTGAGATGTACATGAAGTTGTTGCAACATATTCAGCTTCTGCTTTGGATAATGACACATAGGTTTGTTTCTTGGATTGCCAGCTGACAAGATTGCCATCCAAAAATTGACATCCACCTGATGTGCTCTTCTGATCAAGGTCAAAGCCACCAAGGTCAGCTTCTGAATATGCTTGCACAAAGAATCCCGAATTAGAGGGATACCATATTCCAAGTGAAGTTGTTCTTTTGTGGTATCGGAAAATGTTTTTCATAGCTACCATATGTGGTTCACGAGGATTCGCCTGAAACCTAGCACAATAACGAACAACAAACATTATATCAGGATGGCTCGATGTTAGATACATTAATGATCTAATCATATGTCGAAATAATGTGATATATGTTGTTGGCTTGTCCAATGATGGAGTAAGTTTCGTTCCAAAGGCCATAAGAACCTTGACCTTTGAATCACCCACCATTCCGAATTTTGCAAGCAAGGTCTTCGTGTAAACTTCTTGGATGATAAAAATGTCTTCTGAACTCTGTATAATGTTTAAACCAAGGATAAAGTTAATTGGACCAATTGAAATCATTTCAAATTTAGTTTCCATTAAGTTTCGGAATTTAGTTGTTAATCTAGGATTAGTGGATCCGAAAATAATATCATTAACATAAATCTAAACGATCATTAAATGGTAACCATCTTTCTTGCGAAAGAAGTTTGAGTCAACCAAACCTTGTTTAAATTTAGATTGTTTAAGACAATGAGTCAGAGTTAGTCACACCCCAAAACCGGAACGGCGGAAACATTCGGGGGTGTAGGACGTCATGTTTAGTATCACAAGACATGCATCATAGTAATCAAAGTAATGAACAACCATTTCTTTAGAAAGAAAGTGTTTGCAAAGTATGTTGTTCACATAACATAGACTACAAAGTAAATAAAAAAACAAGACTTGAAGCTATACCGCTCCATCTTCTGAATCCCAGTGCGCGTACCTGTCTACTGGTCTCCTGAGAATACAAGTTATTTTGAAAGCCTAGATCAGCATTTAAGTTGGTGAGTTCATAAGATTTTAGTGATGTAAGTAAGTTGTAGAAATTTGTAGTAAGTTGTAAGTTCTGTTTAGAAAAGTTCGTCTGTTCCTCCACAAAATCCTATATTTCCTGCTTTGATGTAAGATAAGTAAAAATGACTTTACAATCCTTTCTATGAGTACTAAATGGATACAATTTATATAAAAATCCAGAGTAAACAAACAATCGATTGTGTGTATCTGCCCTAAGCCCACAACCAAACAAGGAACAGGAAGTAAGGTGGAAAGCACAAATCCCATTGTTTGATAGATCATCGTTGTATATAACCCTAGCGTATTCACTTGGTACTCATGGAGTTAACTGTAATAGTTCCTTCTTATTTGATGAAAATATTTTTTAAGAAAACTCTTATTTCTTTTAGTAAAAATGGTAACCACACTGGTTCCTTCTATAATCACTTAGTTTATACTAGCTATATATAATCTAATATCGAATAGATAGTTAATTGTGTGAATATGCCCTAAGCCCACAACCAAACAAGGAACAGGAAATGAAGTGGAAAGCACACTTCCAACTACCTATCGGGTATTAACTATATATAACCCTGATGTATAAACTAAGGTATTATAGAGTTAACCACCTAAGGTCCTTTAAGTTTATACTGGTTTAATAAAATGGATTAAACCCTTTATAGGAAAGTTTCTAGTTTTGTCTACCAAATGTTCTATTTGAAAAGTATGTTTTGTACTAGAATACGGTGCATTGAATTAGTGCTCTATGACCTGGCCCATACCTGGTACCCCTTATGACTACTTGGTGTATACGGAACATACATGTAGCTAAGATCGGATAGATAGTAGGTTGGGTGAATCTGCTCTAAGCCTACAACCAAACAAGGAACAGGAAATGAACCGGAAAGCACACACCCTACTACCTGTCGGATCCAATTAATATATATCCCTGATGTATACACTAAGGAATCATAAAGTTATCATTATAGGCCCCTTTCTACTGAATGTACTAGACTCGATTGTTCTGTTTGTCGTTTGTAAAATGTAAGTTTTTCTCTAGTTTATAACTATCTTAACTTGAAAATAGTTTGCATTAACTTTCAAGTGGAACTGTCACAATATGAAAGAAATGGGAAAATGTAAGTACCCAGTTGTCTTTTGAATTGATATCCTGACCTACTAAATACCTTCAAACATGTACGTTTTATTAAGGTCATAATGTGATGGATAGTACCCATACTATATGCTCTCCCTGCAAGAGATTATGGGGACCAAACACGACTTCCGCAAACAGATTGCTAGGCCGCGTAAATTCACATTAAATTTATATGATCATGTATACCCAATTTACTATCACCTTTTGTTTAGAACAATGAGTTGGTGATTATTGGTATAGTTAGATCTTGTATTGTTCTCCTGCTATAGCATTTAGTATGTTCATTCTGTTATAGTATCTTAGTATGTTCTTTCTGCTATCATGTATAGTGTATAGTATGTCTCTCTGATGTATTTATTGTATCTACCTCCCTGTTTCTCTTTATAGTATGCTCTAGTATCTACTATGAACTGAACCTCTAAACTATACCCCTTATAGTTTACTAGTGTTTTACTTGAGCTGTTATTGAAAAGACTCATTTCACTACTAAGTTATGCTTGTACTTTAAAAACGGATTTTTGTTTAACTATAAAGTAACATAACTTAAAAAGAGTTTTTGAAATGTTTTAATCAATTATAAAAACATAAGCAATCTTTGAAAGATGTTTATAACAAACATTTACACAATTATCATTGTGTTCAACTTGTATCCCCCCCCCCCCCCGCCCCTTTAAAAGCATTTAAAATAGTTTCAAAGATTGATTATAGGGGTATGAACTCACCTTATGTGGGTGATTCAAACGAATATGCATGTAAGGATGAGAAGTTCCACGAATGAAGTCTCGAGACACAAACGAGTCCTAAATGACATATAATGGCATATATTGGCATGAATATAGGGTTTAGAAGCAACCACGTGAAAGGAAACACCTTTAGGGACTAGGAAACACTTGGACCAAGTGTTAGAATCACATGTGATTCATCAAAGGGATGTCTGTGGCCAAGAAATGGTGTTTACGGCCATGGGTTTATGGATATGGAGTTTACGGCCGTAAACTCGTTGTAAAATTTGCGTAAGAGGGTGTTTGAATGCTAGGGAAACTTGAAGGACCATTACTCTACACAAGGATGAGCAAAACTAACATATTGGAAGGTGTTGAGGTGTTTACGGCCACACTAAGAAGTGTATGGCCGTAAACCCTCCAAATGGTCTCATTTTGCGTCATAAAGGCAAAGGGTTTCAAAGGTTCAAGTGTTCCAAGGGTTAGCAAGTGTCTATAAGTTTTTAAGGCTCAAAACATGACAAATGCAAGGGTTTACGGACAAGGGAGATTGCTCCTGATCGTAAACGCTCATTGATCTTGGAGATTGGTTGATTTCAAAGATGTAAATCATGAACTTCTACTAGATAACAAGTGTATGGAAGGAATACTCACTTTTTGAGGGTCTTTGGGGAGTTTTCGGCCACCAAGAACAAGTGTATGTTCTTGGTGTTCTTGGTGAAAGTTGAAGATCTAGCCAAAAGTTGATTTCCATGGATGAAATCAAAGAGTGATTCATGAGTAAGAAGGATAACAACAACTAGAGGGAAGAATCACTTACATTTTGGAAGATCAGGAATGAAAATCTTCATGATACTTGAAAGAGAAATGAAGTGTTCTTAAGGTGGAAGTGTAATAATGAAAGAAAAGTGAAGGGAATGAGTCTTATGGGGGGAGTTTATGGCCCAACTTGAGTTTACGGCCGTAAACTCATGTTTTGTGGTCGTGAACTCCTTTTTGGTGGTGCTTGGGCTTGAATGTTGCACAGTGTCTCTAGCAGGTACATTCTAACACTCATTCCTTAAGTGTACTAGGCTAAAACTCCTTAGAATGACCTTTAACAAGGCTAGAAGGAAATAATTTTTCGGGTTGCCACATCATCCCCCCGTTAGATGGAATTTCGTCCCGAAATTAGTTTTCTTAGCTTTCTTATCAGTACTACTGTAACACCCAAAATTAGAAAGACCAAGAAAGGAAAGGAAAACCCTAAGTTAAAGGGGTCAACTCGTCGAGTCCATGGGTGAACTCGGCGAGTTGGAGCGGGACCCGTGTCAGGGTTTAAGTGACCGACTCGGAGAGTCGGAGGGACCGACTCGGCGAGTCAGGTCTGGGTTGGAAAACCCTAATTTCCGAGCTTGGTGCCCTATTTAAGCATCTCATTCTCCTTCTATCAACCTCATTTGTAGCCCTTATTGTCCAGAAGCTATTCCACGAAACCCTAGTGCTCTCTTTGAATGTGTGAGCCATTGTTGAAGAGTTGGAGTGTTCTTGAAGCCTAGAAGGAGAAGAAGGAGTTGAAGGTTCAAGAGGAAGGTTGTGGATCCAGAAGATTTATCTCTTTAGCTACTCATTTTGGTAATCAAGTTCCTTCCTTGCCTTGATAATTGTTTGATCATTTCATGTCCCTCTTTATGAGATTTTGGACCAAGTATGATACATTTTGGGTTTGGACGTCCCCAAGATGAATCCCTTCAGCTCCAGTTGTGTCTTGGCCCAGAGAGTCATAAAGTATCAGCCTTGAGAGTGTAGGTGAAGCATGGTTGTCTTAAACCCTAGTTTGTGGTGTGTTTAGCATAAATCTCCTTAGTTACACGTAAAGGCCGCAACTTTACGTGGGGAATGGGCTTTGGGAGAGTGGATCTATGAGTTGGAGCCCGTGTTTGGCTCGAAAAGCCACTGCATGGTTTAAGAGATAAAGCGACTCGGCGAGTCACATGGGTGAACTCGGCGAGTTGGATGAAGTTGGGCAGGAACTCGACGAGTTGGAAGAAAAACTCGGCGAGTCCGTTGAAGTTTGCCTTGGACTCGGCGAGTCTGTTCTTGGACTCGGCGAGTCAGGTCGCGAAACCCTGAACCCTTCAAGTTAAGATTCGAATCAGTGAGTTGAGTGGAGACTCAGTGAGTTGGACAGGATAGGACTCGGAAATCGGTGGACTCGGCGAGTCATGGGTTGACTCGGCGAGTCAAGTCACGAATGGATGGACTCTGAGCATATGAACTCGGCGAGTAGGGTTGACCTGGAAGGTTGACTTTGACTAGGACTTTGACTTTGACCGGAGTTGACTTAGTTTGACTTCTGGAGTTCAGTTTGGAACTAAGTGTTATGTTGATACTAGTAGCTAGTGGAGTAGCGGTTCAGAGGGTTATCGGTCAGCAGCCAGAGGATTATCAGCAAAGTTCAGCAGTACGAGGTGAGTCTCCTCACTGTTTGTATGGGTCTAAGGCACCAATGTCGGCCCATTTAGTTTATGCATGAAAGACCAGGGGCGGCTCTTGGCACACAGTATGTTATTATGTATGATAGGAAGACTCGGGGGTTAGCCCTAGGCAATATGCATGAAAGACCAAGGGACGGCTCCTGGCACGCAGTATGTTATTATGTAAGGTAGGAAGACCCTGGGGTTAGCCCTAGGAAATATGTATGAAAGACCAAGAGGTGGCTCCTGGTGAATTGTATGCTTTTATATATGAAAGACCAGGAGGTCGCTTCTGGCACACTGTATGTTGTTTAGCTAAGTAGAGTAATATGTACGGTTGTCTTTGTGATACTTGCATAAAAGACCAAGGGGTAGCCCTTGGCACTTGTCTGTAAGACCCAGGGAGTGGCCCCAGGCTTGACCAGGAAGACCACGTGCGGCCCGTGGCATAATGGCAAGACTATGTTTGGCACATAGCACCTTAGTAAGACTATGTTTGGCACATAGCACCTTACTTGATTATGGATAAGTTGGTTATGTATGGTTCTTGGATATGTATGGAATGTATGGATCAGTTAGTTTGTATGGTATGTGGTATCTGGGGAACTCACTAAGCTTCGTGCTTACGGTTTTCAGTTTTGGTTTCAGGTATCCAGTTTTCAGAGAAGGAGCTCGGGAGGGTTGCAGTGCACACACCATGATAAGTTAACCTGGGATGTTTTACTCTGATAATTAAACAAGTGTTTCGAAATGAGACTATGATTTGTAATAAAAACCCTTTTTGTAAGTTTGAACGACTTAACTATGAATTAGTAATGTTTTTAAAAGAAATTTTTGGACCGTATTTTTGGGGTGTTACAACTACTGGGGTTGCGCTTCTCTGATTGGCAGAATACCTACTCGTACACCTGGCACTTTTCCTTACTGTTCATGATAGGATTCATACCTGGTCCATCTATCATTACCTCGTGTATACAAGTTGTAGATAGTTAGGATTAGTAAGACGGTCGGATGTGCGACTCTTCCCTAGGTCCACAACCAAACAAGGAACAGGAGATAGGGTGGAAACACACATACTAGATGATAGAATAATTTTTTAGTAGGATCGATATACTCTAAGCAGTAAATAAAATAATAATAACAGACACAAGAATGGCTCAAACGATGCTTAATGATTAAACTCAAACACCCCAGAAGAGCTCAACGAAGAACGTCGACTGTAGAGGTGTTTTAGGGTTACAAAAGATATTTAGAACAAATAGAATCAACAACGTAACTAATGCATACATGCATGCAATCTATATATACTACATAACCCTAATAAAACACGGATGGACAAGCCCAATCTGGTTAATACAAAATAATCCCATGACGCAACATCTTTATCTTACAATCTCCCCCTTTGCGTCCATGGAACCGAAAGCTCAGTTCGGTTGAGCAACAGAAGACTTCTTAACAGTCTTGAATAGCTTCGTTATGATGGCCAGAAGAGTATGACGAAACATAATATACCACCGAAGCATGTCCGTGAAGTTCTTCTTATCAGTCACACTGTTCTTCTTGCACTGATGTATGATGTTGATGATGTGCTCCAAGCAGTCAGTCGAGAACAGATGCTTGTCTGCAAGAACAAACAAAAATTTCCTATGTTCGGCTCTTGTAAACATAACCATTAGATGTGTAGGATCAATTTCACCCATAGTCATTTTATTCACATCTCCGGGTTGCGGATTTGGCTTCATAATCGGTTTCTTATTCATGACAGTGGCAATCTCCTGATCAATCTTGGCCACTTCATAAATATATGACCCCAACATCCTCTTCAAATGATTCGGGATTGGTTCGTACTCCATCGCACTTGTAAGAAAAATGTTGTACAAAAAAATCCAATCATGAGGATTTAAGTTTGGGAGATCTGCAAGGGAAATGATAGAGACCGAGTTGTTTGAACCTCGAGTAACTCTAAATTGAACATTGACAAACTTCCCTACAGGTTTCGACTTCAGCACTTTGACAGATGTGATCTTTTGTGCACTCCACGTCAAGTACTGAGGTTGACCGAACCTCAAATAGAAATCAATAAGCTCCCGATCAGTCTAAGGATGAGTCGAAGGTACCTCAGCAGTAGAATCAAAACAATGAAATATGAACGCCTTCCTCTTCATAGGCATATCAAACTGAGAATCCCTCGTGTTATCAATGTCAAAAGAAGCCACTGGTTCCAACCAGAAAACACTCGGGAATTCTATCGCCTCTTTAATCATCTTTTCCTTAGTCAAAACAGGAAAAAGAGCCTTTTTACACTCAAGCATGTCATTCTCTTCTTCTCTTTCTCCTCTTCTTCCCTCACAATCCTTTGAGTTTCATTTAACTCCTTATCTCTATGCTTTCTTTTGATAATATCAGTTATTGTTTCCTGATCTTCATCACTATCATCAACAGACAGACCCTTCTATTCTTTTCTACTGGAACCCGAAGCTTCATTACCCTTCGGTTCCGGTTTGACCATAACAATTGGTTGAACAAAAGGCTTTTGTATCGTAATGCTCCCTTCTCCCCCTTGTTGCGAAACGACCACAGGCTTCGAAACACCCTTCATTTCACTGAGAAGAGCAATGGCCGGAAGGAGTTTGGTGGTGAGATGATTCCTGATAGTCAACATCAAAACTGGATGATGAGCTTTAAGGACATTGTTGAGCACACCCAGAACATCAGCAGAACAGCTCTGAAGAATAGTACATTCAACCTTCTTCTGTTCAAGCTCCCTTTCTACCTTTTCAAGTTGGACTTTCTGAGTCTCCATAATCGCATTCTGTTTAGCAAGATCAGCTCTCAATTTTCTTTCAACAGCTAAGTCGGCCATAAATTTATCTAACCGAGAGTCAACAGAAGAAATGTGGGGTTTATTGTCGGCTTGAATATCGGTGCGAATGGCTGCAAATTTGGCTTGTTCTCCTTGAAGCGATTGGGTAAGAGTTTTCAACCGAAGTACTGAATTTGGTGGCATTGGAAGTAGCATGATTCTGAAGAGACTCTAAGAAGACTTTAGAATCATCAATCACGTCTGTAACACCCTTAGCAGCCTGTTTGCATTGGGAAGTAGAATCATCCACAGCAGCTGAGCATTTGTCAATAGACTGAGTGTATTGCTCCAAGGCCGTATCCATGAAGGCTTTCATGATGACATCCACGGGCTGCTGATAACACTCAAGCAGCTTGTCAAGCTTTTCATGAGCACTATGGAGTTGTTCCTTAGTGGCAGAAGCAGAATCATCATCTTCAGTCGGAAGACGATAGGGACTGTAATAGGTGGAGTCGTACTCAAAATCATCTCCTCCAAGAATTGGATTAGAGTCATCTGAAGTAGTAGGGGAAACGAGTTTTGTGGTAATTAGAGGTTTAGTACCAGTAAATGCCCCTATATCAGATACATTGACATTCACCGGTGGATCGGTGATAGTTGAGGTAATGATGGGTATTGAAGTGATAATAGGAATAGTGCTGAAAGGCGGAGGTAAGATTGGTGTGGAAAGTGGTGGTGTTGTAGAAACGGTAGTGATGGGAGCAACCGATTGTGGAATAGTAGACAGTGGTAGAGATGGAGGAATAGGAGCAACCAAAAGTGGAAAAGTGACTTTCGGTTGTGAAGTAGGTGGAGTACGTACCTTGGCATGTAGCTCTTCGGTTGGAGTTGGAAATCTAGGAGGTGTGTCTCCTCTCGGTGAGTCCTCAACCGGAATGTCTTCATCTTCATCAGTCAAGTTAGACCGTCTCTCCATCTTCTTAATTTTCTTTGGATGAGCTGAAGATCCTCCTTTCTCTGATTTTCGTTTCGTAGATCCTACTTTATCACTTTTCTTTGATTTTTCAACTTTGGAAGATACACCCTCCACTATATTAGTAGGCTTTTCCTCCTTCTTCTTACCCTGTTTTGAGGGTTTTTCCAAGGCTTCCAAAGTTGCCTTCATCTCTGGTGTTAATTGGCGTGGACCAGTAGCAGCAATCTTGTGATAAGGTTCCATGACTTTGTTGTTGAGTGGAACACTTCGATACATCGGCTCAGGGATGGAGCCAACATAAGTGAATTTGGATGCATCAGCAATAATCACCTTCTTGGTGTGAAAAGTGGCTATAGAAGATAACAAAGCATCCTTCATTACTGGGATGTTAAGAGAAGTGATGGCTCTTTGTGTAACGATCATCCAGAATCGGCCACACGAAATTTCTGAGTACTTGGTTGAGGAAGTGAGACTTTGCACCAGTTGAGACCAAATTAAGGACCCGTAATCTAAGTTGATGCCATTGTAAAGACCATACAAGATGGTCATGAAGCACTTATTGGAACCATCTGATCCTGCTACTCTTTCACCCAAACCTTTGTGAAGTAGAGTCAATAATCCATTCCATTGGGGTGGAAGACACGACTTTTTAAACTTTGTAAAAGAAACAAGGACTTCTGAATAACCCATCTCATAGAACATGGCAAAAAGTTGAGTGGTTGTAATAAAATCAGGAGAGATCACTGAGGCATTGACTAGAAGCCCTAGCAACGAACAAAATCATACTTTACAAATCGAAGTCTTGTGATTGAAGATCTGAAAGTAGATACTATCCTTGTTCTTGCCATCAGAGGCACTGGAGTAAACCTCCGATTATAAAGACATCGGAACAGATTCCACCTGAGATAACGCCAAAAGCAGTGGAGAATACTTAAGGCACTCAACCACCTGGAGCATGTAGTGGTCATACACAAACGGATTGAGTTCAATGATTAAGTTCTCATTGGGTTTGATCACCAGTCGGGAAGACGAAGCAGACTGATCATGGTGAGAAGAGGAATCCGCCATTGTTGAAGAAAGAAGATAAACACTGCAGAATCGTCTGTTCTAGTTGAGTGATGGTGAAGAAGGTAAGAAAGGACAATGGGTGTGAGAAACCCTTTATATACCATTGCCATGAGAGAGAAAGAATCTTCTGTTATGATTACACGATCTCTGAACCGTCGCCTGAAAAAGCGGGATTTGACAGCTTGGTTTTCCCAGATAGACGTCATCACGCGTGTGGCTAGGAGCCGTTTCAAATTCACGCACCTATTTCCATCCTTATCTCTTAAATCAGTTCAAATTCTTATCCACATAATGCGTCGTCAACTGAATTTTCTTCTTGGTCAACACATAAGTCAATCAAAGTACACTGTGAAAACGATCATTAGAATTTTGGAAAATTAAAACAAATTTCCGTGCAAGAGTGACAAAGATAAAGAAATAAATCAAACGTGTATAGGATGTGAGTGATGTCTTAAACCGACATAAAGCAGTTGATTCCGGGCACGAACCTCTTCCTTCATAGTCAAGAGAGACTTGAAGTGCTTGCATGGTTCCCCGAAAATTACGATCGAGTGTCTGTTAATAAACATCAAAAGGATTCTTTTCAACTATCGGCTCTAAGGGTGCTTATCTCCAACCGAACCTCAATACTTAATATAAGACCGAAGGTCAGGCGAAGTACTTGTGAGACCGATGTGGTCTGCTGAACAAGCAGGTAAGATATGTGTATAAGTGGTTAGGAATTGAAATCTCAAAAATAAAACAAAACTGGACGTTTTGGGAAGAAACGTCTTAGTGTTAGACAATTTCATAAAGATCTCGCATAAAAATGAAAAAGAGATTTCAACCGGTAACAAGTTAAATCTTGAATATTAAAATTCACCGTTAATTCCTTATTGGTATTGGATGGTGGGTCGCACTTAGTATGTGGTATACGCAGCTAAGATCATCAACACAGATTTTGTGTAACCATAAACCACAGTGGTAAAAACCGAGAGTCTCAAGGGTTACGTTTGTGAACCGAAAGTAGATGTAGAATATTGATGAGGTGGTTAAAGAACCGAAAGTACCTCTGCTGTTAAAGAGTGACAAAGCAGTAAACTCTCAACTACTTTGATAAGAGTAAGGTAGCTCGTGACGTGAGTTAATTTGGCCTGATTGGGTAGAAACGATAGGTACAGATCGAATCATTAAGGCTTACTCAGAGTCTTTGAGGCTTCGGTCTACATGCAGCAACATGCTTCTAGGGACCCTTAACTAGTTCTTATGTAAAAGATTGTACCTGCCTTAGCTCCAAATTCTGTTATACTAGTAAAATTGTGACCTAATTAAAAGAAAGAGCAAATGAACACACCACACAAACAAAACAAACAAAAAATGTTTTTGGATTTTTTTTTTCAGTTTTCTGAAAAATAAGTAAAACAGAAAGAGAAAATATTTTTGGAATTTTTTAAGTTTTCTGAGAAATAATAAAATCAGAAATTTGGAATTTTTAAGTTTTGTGAAAACAAATAAAAATAGAAAGTGGTTAAAAGAATAGATATTATAGAAAATAGAGAATATACAATAGAAACCTTATCTTAATTGAATGAAGCGAAATAGACCGAGCGTTTAGCAAATATTGGTTCCTGAAAGTATGGAGCCGAAATAGACCGAGCGGTCGGCTTATATCGGTTCCCTAAAATTACAGAGCCAAAAGAGACCGAGCGTTTGGTTCATTTCGGTTCCTTAATTTTCATGGAACCAAAATAAACGGAACCACATTCTATTTCTTTTAGCTAACCTTTTATGTAGACGAAAGATGTTTCGATATGGACTCTGCTTCGATCATACCTAAGCCATGTAGTATTCTATTAAAACTTGCTTCAGGTAACTCCTTGGTGAAAATGTCAGCAAGTTGATCTGATGATCGAACAAAGTGAACTTCCACATTTCCATCTTCAACATGGTCTTTGATGAAGTGGTATCTCGGTGCATTGTGTTTGGTCTTGGAGTGTTGCACTGGATTATGACATATTCTTATCGCACTTTCAGAATCACAGTAAAGTGGAATCTTCTTCATACTTAAACCATAATCTCTAAGCTGACTTTGTATCCATACCACTTTCGATGTACAGGATGCAGCTGCAATGTATTCAGCATCGGCTGTTGAAAGCGATACACATGTCTGCTTCTTTGACTGCCAGCTTACAAGCTTGCCATCAAGGAATTGGCATCCTCCCGTTGTGCTCTTTCACTCCAATCCGCATCCACCAAGGTCTGCGTCTGAAAATGCTTGAATAAAGAACCTGAATTTGTTGGATACCAGAGACCGAGAGATGAGGTTCGCTTTAGATAGCGAAAGATGTTCTTCACGGCCATCATATGAGGTTCTCTTGGATTGGCTTAAAATCTAGAACAATAGCAGACTGAGAACATTATATCTGGTCTACTAGCTGTTAGATACATGAGAGAACCTATCATTTGACGATAAAGAGTCATGTCTACAGCCGGTTTATCCAGGGATGGCGTTAATTTCGTGCCAAACTCCATAGGAACCTTCACTTTTGAATCTCCCTTCATTCCAAATTTTTTTAGAAAGTTCTTGATGTAAGCCTCCTGATTTATGAATATTCCTTCTGGTCCTTGTCTAATGTTTAGTCCAAGAAAAAAGTTAATCGGACCCATTGCGCTCATTTCAAATTTTGTATCCATCAACTTCCTGAATTCAGCTGTTAGGCTAGGATTCGTGGAGCCGAAGATGATGTCATCAACATAGATTTGAGCAATCATCAAGTGTTCGCCCTCTTTCTTACGAAAGAAGGTTGGGTCAACCGAACCTTGTTTAAACTTCGACATTTTAAGGAAACCAGTTAAGGCTTCATACCATGCTCTTGATGCTTGCTTTAGACCATACACAGCTTTGTCTAGAACATAGCAATGATCAGGATACTTTTCATTTACGAAACCAGGTGGTTGTTCTACGTACACTGTTTCTTCCAGTTCTCCATTTAAGAAGGCGCACTTCACATCCATTTGAAAGACTTCGAAGTTTTTGTGAGCAACATATGCAAGGAATATTCTCACCGATTCCAATCTAGCTACTGGAGTGAACGTCTCTTCATAGTCTATCCCCTCTTCTTGGCAATATCCCTTCACTACTAGCCGAGCCTTGTTCATGATGACATTGCCTTCTTTATCCATCTTGTTCCTGAATACCCATTTTAATCCTACCACAGAAGCATCCTTAGGGGTTGGAATCAATCTCCAAACTCGATTTCTTTCGAACTCATGTAGTTCTTCTTGCATCACCTGTACCCAATCGGCATGATCGAGTGCAGTATTGACCGTTTTCGGTTCGATTTTGGAGAAAAACGAATTAAACATGCAGAATTTGACTTGAGAAAATAATGCAGTTTGCTTCGCTTCTAGTTAAGAATGTGTGAGAACCTTTTCAGATGATTCACCAGTGATCTGAGTTTTGGGGTGATCCCTTGTCCATTTAATTAGGGGAGGATAATTTGGATCATAAGCTGGATCCTGCATTGACCTCTTCTTCGAGTTCTGACTGATCCTCTTCGTCATTTGTGTTGTTATTCTCCCCCTCAAATGGCGAAGCATATCCCGTGTCTGGTTTAGGTATTTCTTCCTCAGTCAAAGTGGGATGCTCCCCCTCGTTTGAAGATGGATTTTCTTCTGCAGCTGGATGCTCCCCCTCGGCTTGAACTTTCGGATTTGAAGTCGGATGCTCCCCCTCGACATGCACCTCTGCTATGTTGGAAACAGAAGGTTGATTCTTGGCTGCCTTAGGAGGATTGGTTTCAGCAGCATGTACAGCTTCGTCGATGATTTTCTTCAGATGATCAACTTTGTTGTCTGCTGCATTCTCCTCAGAATTGATGGCCTATTCAGGTTCATCGAATAACCTTGTGTATTCTTCAAACAAGTTGGAAATTGGAGTCGAGACTAGACCAGTTTCAGGGAAGATGTCTAGTGTAGTTTCGTCGGTTGACTGAATTTTCTTAACATAATTGTCATCAAAGGTAACATAGTAGCTTTCTTCGAGACGCTTGGATCGTTTGTTTAGAACCCTATATGCCTTTGAGGTCAGAGAATACCCTAGAAATATCCCTTCATCTGCTTTGACATCAAAATTGTTTTGGTTCTCCTTGGAGTTAAAATGAAACATCTGGAACCGAACACATGGAAAAATTTTATATGGGGCTTTCGATTGTTTATGATCTCATATGGGGTTAAGTTAAATCTTTTGTTAAGAAGGGATCGGTTCTGAGTGTAGCAAGCACATGCGATGGCATCAGCCTAGAAATACAGAGGAAGTGAAGCGAAAGATAGCATCGTGCGGGCAGCTTCACAAAGAGATCGGTTTCGCCTTTCAACGATTTCGTTCTGCTATGGAGTGTAAGGAGCAGAGAATTTATGAGTTACTCCTCTTTCAGCCAAGTAGTCTTCAAACTCCTTATTTTTGAACTCAAGCCCATTATCGCTTCAAATGTTTCTTATAGTCTTTCGCAGTTGCACCTCGACCTGCTTAATAAATACTTTCATCTTGGGAGTTGCTTCAGATTTCTGTTTAAGAAAGAAAACCCAGGTGAGGCGAGAAAAATCATCTACAATTACAAGTATGAACTTACTACTACCAATGCTTTCGATAGCCGAAGGTCCACACAAGTCAACATGCAGAAGCTCAGGAGGTTCAATGATCTTTATATTGATGTGCGTGGGATGGCTCTTTCGGCTCTGCTTGCCCATCTCACATGCTGCACAAAGGTGCTCCTTATCGAATTTCAGAGGAGGAAGACCTTGAACATGATCACCCAGTACCAGTTTGTTGATGTCATTGAAGTTCAGATGCGAGAGTCGTCTATGCCATAACCAGCTTTCATCGGATTTTACTTTTGTCAGTAGACATATTACAGGTTTGCCCTTGATGTGGTTGAGATTGAGAGGATACATCTCTCCCTTACGCTGATACTTCAACAAAACTTTCTTCGTGTTCTTCTCAATGATTTCTGATCCCTGATCATCAAATGATACTTTTAGTCTAGTTCCAACCACTAGTTGCTAAACACTAATGAGGTTGTGCTGCAACCCTTCTACGTACGCCACTTTTCTTATTGAGAATTCCCCATTAGTTATCATACCATACCCTTTTATTGTTCCAAACGAGTTGTTTCCATACTTCACACATCCACCATCTTTTAGGGACCGAAACTCCCTCAACTCTTCCTTCCTTCCTGTCATGTGACGTGAGCAGCCACTGTCAATATACCATTCTTCATCGAACTGCTCGTCACTTAACACCTGCAAATTTAAGCAGATTTAGGAACCCAAAGTTTCTTGGGCCCTGGTAAGTTTTTCACAGAAAAGCGAATAACAATAGCAAGACCAACCAAATATGCTCGTTTGGTTAAAGTGGTTTCATCTTTGCATTTGATGGTGTACACCTTTCCTTTATTTTTATCTTGTTTAAATTGAAGTGTATTGTTAGCGGGAATTTTCATAGTATTCCTAGGTTCAGTATCATTTTGCTCAGCATCAAGCTTTCCTTTTCCTTTAACATCTTTCAAGAATTGTGAACCGATACTGGAGGTTCGTCTTTGATCCTTGGGTTTTGAACCGAAACACGAGGTTCGGTTCTGATCCTTGGGTTTCGAACCGAGACTGGAGGTTCGGCTCTGTGAGTGAAAGGAATTTGAACTGAAACTAGGCTTTTAGTTCAACTGACTGCCTACCTTGTATGATTGATTACCATCTTGAGC
The DNA here is from genome assembly GCF_051521515.1 of Lactuca serriola. Lineage (NCBI taxonomy): Eukaryota > Viridiplantae > Streptophyta > Magnoliopsida > Asterales > Asteraceae > Lactuca > Lactuca serriola. Next base: position 245,257,145 of record NC_136415.1, on the reverse strand, counting down.
ATCCTTCCTGATTTGGACAAAGTCAGCATTTTGTGATTTCCAAAACTGTTTTCTCTCACGCAAGTTTTTCATGTACCTTTGATTTTTTTGGCGCTTTTGATCAGCCAGTTGTTTTTGAGATTTATGGATATTGAAGTGTGGTTTTGGCTTTGCATTTTGATTTGTATTTTCCTTATTAATTACGGTTGGATGAGACTCCTTATAGGGTTCTTCTGGTATCTCTTTCGTTCCACTTGTTCTTGGTTTGGCGAAACTTGAGGGTTTGTTTATAGGTTCTGGTACGTATCTACCTTTCACCCTCCATGAGGTTTGCTCTGACAAGCCAACAATTTCATCTACATTATCAATAGGAGCTGACCAGAAGAAATCGTCACAACCTCCAACGTTGTCTTGATCTATCAAAAAATTTAGTTCTGTTGTTTGTCTTTCAAATACTCCTTTAACAGCATAGACCTAGTATGGAACCGTTTGAACCTTTTGGTAGACCACCGCCTTTTCTTTGAGTTTCTTTGATTTGTTATCTGATAATCGAGCATATTCGACTGAGTTTTCATATATAAGCGGTTTTTCAATCTCGGTTTCGCTCTTTAGAAACTCTGAGCAATCGATTACGTCTTCCACAGAGATCTCACTCATCTCACTTTCATCGTCAAACTCAGATGTACTTTCAATATTCATCTTATGTTCGGTCATCAATTTGGCATTTGATGAGCCAAAAGATTTTAAGGTCTCGGTCTTAATTTTTAACTTATCATTTTCATCTAAGAGTTGTTTTAACATGCATTTATGTTCCTTAGAATCAATGAAAGTCTCAATTTTGTCCAGACCTATTTTATATGAAATGGAAGTTTCTTCATAGGACATGATTGATTCACATTCTGCAATGACCTCATCCTCCTTAAACTCAAGGAAGGGCAAGATCATTTTAGGAATTTTCTTCCCTATTTCACAATCAAAATGCAGTTGAGTGATATTTGTATACAAATGTTTGGCAATTAAGCAAAAAATATTATGTTGTTTCAAAAATCTTAAATTGTCTCGTTGCAAATAAATTATTTCATCCCTAGCTCTAACTAACTCCTGCTCCTTCAGCTCTATCCATATTCGTCTCTCCTCACTCTTCGTTGTCACCCTGCTGATTTGGTCAGTTAGGTTAGAATTTGTTAACCTAGTTTCCATGAGACTACCACTTAGAATTAGATTATTAAATTTGAATTTTAGCTCTTTTAATTCCTTTTCATAATCATTTACCGGAATTTTAAAAGATTCAAGAAGGGATTGTACCTTTTTGATCAAACGATCGCAGTCGTTGATCTTCTCACTGATGGGTTTGGTGGCAAAGCATTCATCTTCATGCAGATTCGGTTCCTCTTTCTCACTTTCGGTTAACATTCCATCCATCACCATCAGGCATCTTCCAATCATCTTCTCATCCTCTTGTCTCACCACAAAAGCTCTACCGTGAGTTGGCCTTCTCACCTCTTCATCCTCTGAATCTATGGACCACACTTCAACTCCGCCAAATTCATCATCAATCACCTTTTCTTGAACAATCAAGGCGTTCATCGGGCTAGCACTGGTTTTCTTCTTCTTGATCTCTTCAAGCTTTCTCATATGATAAGCTTCATCATCTTCACTTTCTCTTCTATCTACTAACTTTTTCAACATGCAATCCTTAGCAAGGTGATTTTTGTCGTGATAGTAATTGCAATCATACCCTGAGTCACCCACTAGTTTGCTCTTCTTCTTTTCATCCTCCTTCTAAGATGTATTCATTGACTCTTCCTTTACCTTTTCTGAACTATAGCTTCCTTTCCAGTTTCGGTTCTTACTGACAGGGAATTTCTTCCGAGCAAACTTCTTCGGATTAGACACCGTCATTGCATACTCATCACTGGTAAGATCACACTCTGACATGTCATAATTCCCTTCTTCTTCAATCACATTTTTGCTCTTCGAGACAAGATTTAGTGATTTGACACCAGAAACTAACTTTGTTTCTTTTGACACTGTGCTTTCATGAGACTTTAGAATTCCCATAAGTTTTGCTAGGGAATAAGCTTTAAACTGTTCATGTGCTTTCACAGTAGAAACAACCGCCATCCACTTGGGTCTTAAACCGTTCAAGAAGGTGACCTTCTGTTCAATACCCTTCCTCTCAATACCATGCTTTGTCATCTTGTTGAGTAGATGATTGTAGCGATCAAACATATGAAGCAAAGTTTCTTCAGGTTTTTGTGCAAACGCACCGAACTCAGATAGAAGCAGTGTTTGTATAGAATGCTCTAAATCTTCGTTAGTTGAATACAGTTCTTTCAACCTGTCCCATATCACCTTAGCTTGTGTACATGAACTCACCAATCGAAAGGTGTTAGCTTGTAAAGCGAATCTGATCATTCTTAACGCCTTGACATTGCACAACAGTTTATCCTTCTCATCCTGAGGAATTTTATCCTCATCCGCTATCAGTTTGTTATACTCCTTTTGAGTTTTCACCGTTGTATTCGTTCCAGAGTGAACAAACGGACCCAACATGATTTCTTCCCAGATCAAATATCCGTTGTCTTCTGATCCAATCACATAATCTTCAAAGTGATTCGCCCATACTTCATAATCCTGCGTGTAAAGAATGGGTACTCTTGTAGTAGATCCAATGTTGTTGGAGATGTTAATTGGATTAGATTGTACGTCGTCTTGAGAAATGTTGAGCCTTCCTTAAAACTTTTTAGAGTCTGACCTGTTAACTTGAGAATAGGGTTTTATCAGAAACACCAGTTTCCGTTGATAAGAAAACGACAACTCCTATGTGATCGATAAAAGCGGAAACCCTATTGTATTCTTCAAACAAAAGGAATGCGTATTTGTTACACAGTCTCCTGCTCTGATACCAATTGATAGAATAATTTTTTAGTAGGATCGATATACTCTAAGCAGTAAATAAAATAATATGAACAGACACAAGAATGGCTCAAACGATGCTTAATGATTAAACTCAAACACCCCATAAGAGTTCGACGAAGAACTTCGATTGTAGAGGTGTTTTAGGGTTACAAAAGATATTTAGAACAAATAGAATCAACAATGTAACTAATGCTTATATGCATGCAATCTATACATACTACATAACCCTAATAAAACACAGATGGACAGGCCCAATCCGGTTAATACAAAATAAGCCCATGACGCAACATCTTTATCTTACACTAGATCTGCGTAATCATAATTATATACCACCCTTGCATATATACTAAATAGTGATAGGTGGGTTGTATTCGTCCTTAGCCTCTGTGCTTGAACTTGGTTTGCTGGACGAGTGGTATTTTGGAAAGGTCAGTTGAACATACAGCGAAAAGGCTTTGGAGGACAAAGTACTCTTCGCGTGAGTACTTCGGGGTTTAGAATACGAAGGACAAAACTGAGGTTTGGGTCGGACTGTCGTTACGAAATGAAGAAGGTTTCGTGAATTTGACGGTCAAGGAAATAGGAACATATGAATTTAGTATGGTGAGGACCACGTCAACTCATGACGAATGATAGCAACAGACTCTTTACTGAACAAAGTTTGGCCAATTTGAAAGAAACTTTTGTTATACGATGATGTACTCCTAGTGTGCTCGACAATGTACTCTTTGTAAACGTTCTAGTGCTTTCTGTTTTCTCCTTGATGTTAACACTTCTACGTATCATACCGCGATGAGCGAGTACATACAATGAAAGTTCTTTGATAACTAGTATCGATACTTTATACTATAATCCTCCTTGGTACCACTATGATCGCCTGTCATATACAAGTTATAAATAATTAAGATTAATAAGACGGTCGACTAAGTAACTCTGCCCCAAATACACAACCAAACAAGGAACAGGAATTAAGGTGGAATCACTCACTCTAAATCTGCAAAATCTTAGCTATGCACAAACCTGATGTATATATTAAGCCATCATAGCTTCTCTAAACGGATCTTTTAGTCCTCTTGAATATTGTGACTTATTCCGATTAGTGAGCTATTATAATTACTTTTAAGTGTTTTCCCCAAGTTTTAATCTTATATAACTATAAATTAATTTTTAAAACAGTTCATAAATCGAAGACGTACCGCTGCTCGATGATGACTCCGGGGTTGATTCTTCTACGGTGATCATCAAAATTCGTCCATCCGCTCCTGAGTTCTTTGTTATCGAGCAATCCCTCTGGCAGTGTCCAGTCTCACCACAGCCATAGCAGGCTTGGTTTTCTTCAACACCAGGGACTTGGGAGATCGTTTGAGTCGGTGCCTTGCAGAAACGGATTCTGTGTCCCTTTCTGTGGCAGTTTAGACACCGCATTTCCCGGCATACTCTGGTGTGGTGATAGTTACACTTTCCACACTTCGGAAGGGTTCCGGCATATCGACTGGCAGGTGCTGGAGTAGTAGGTGTTGTGGCAGCGTACATAGTACTCATTTGTTTCCCCTGCGGGGCTTCCTGTGTTGTTTTCTTCTTCTTCCTGTTATTCCCCGACTTCCGTTTATAGTCCTCTCCCTTTGATGATTCGGGAACGAGAACTTCTACACCATGGTGGACTCCATGGTCGATGAGCCGCTGATCCAGGCGTTTGGCACTATTGAACATGGTTGGCTTAGAAGACAGCACATCTCCTTGGATCGGGGCAGTTAGACCCCAGATGTATCTTTCTATCTTCTTGGTCTCCGGGTTAACCATCCCGGGCCCCGGGGCATAGTGCTGCTAGGTCGCTGAACCTGTCAGTGTAGGCCTCTATGTTTGAGTCGACCATCATGAGCTCCCATAGTTCTAGTTCCAGCTTTTGAACTTCGCCCAACGGGCAGTATTCTTCCAACATTAACTCTTTTAGGTTATCCCAACCTATTGAGTTAGCCACTGATATGGCCAGTGGCTTAACATGGTTGTTCCACCATGTTAGGGCTCTGTCTGAGAAGGTGCAGGCAGAAAATTTTACTTTGCTCCCTTCTAAGCACGAACAGATTGCGAAGACCGAATCTATTTTCTCGAACCATCGCATCAGAGCGATGACTCCACCATTTCCATTACAGGAATTGGGTTTGCAGTTCATGAAGTCCTTATACGAACACTCCCTTGGGTGTCCGTGAGAATCTCTGGGGTTGGCTAAGTGGGTATCGCTACCATATCCGAAGGTACCACTTTCTCCGAAGTGAGCTAGAGCAGTTGCCACTGCGGAGGATATTGCTGCTTGGAGAGCAGCAGGATCAAATTGTGGCGGAGGTAGTGGCGGTTGAGTTGGAGTTATCGGAGTAGTGCGTCTGTTTGATCTACGAGGAGGCATCTTTGCTAAAAGAATACAAAGATGAGATGGCATAAATCTATAGCAGTGTATATAAGTCGAAAGCTGAAAGACAAGGTTATCCTAGTTCTGAGGGTATTTGGTCCTGACTTCCACAGGGTTTTGGAAACAATTCATAAAAGAGTCTATACCAAATAAACTTTATGAATTAGAAATCGCTATCCTCGAATGAATATATGTGACCTGAATAAATGTTACCGGCTGCATGAAAAGAAAATAATCCTAACACATAGTGTGAGCAATGTCTCCGCTAACTTATTAAGTTAAACAAGATTATTATTTATTAGTGTGACGCATAAGTTGTTTGGCTACTTCGGCTGATCTTTCTTTGAAATCTTCTCATGAACGTGCTCTTGTTCCTCCATGACTCTTTTTGTTGACTGCTATGATGATGTGGTTACATCTATCCGGGTTAGTCGTGCGAGAATAGAAGTGTCTAAAGAATCTATGAGATTTAAGTGAAACATTATGGGGTGATCCTTAAAGAGTCCTCCTATAATTGCACAACGTACACAAGTTGTATATAATTTAAGATTATATAGACCTTCGAATAAGTGATCCTACTCCAAAACCACAACCAAACAATGAACAGGTAGTGAAGCATAGATCACAAATTCTAAATCTATAAAATCTGAATTATATAAAACCTTGGAAGTATACACTCTAGAATTATAGATCTATCCGTAAGGGTATTTTAAGTTATCACATAAGTTATTTATAGTGCCAAAAATACTCCTATAGTATTTTAATGTAATGTACTTGGTATGTTTTAAACTTGTTGTCATGTTATAGTATCATAAAATACTCCCATAGTATCTTATCCTTATGTTCTGATCTAGAATTCCCTTGAATAGAGTTAGGTAAGTTTTAAGACTGTTGCAACACCACATCACTCCCACACACATGTCGGTCACATCTCGAATGAATATAGTTGATCGGGCTATATTGATCCAAGCTGTGATTACATAACTATCCAGGTTTGACCGCAGTGTTCAACCTTTAAATACTTCTGTTCTGTTCTTCTTGTGATACTTTTTCTAGTATGTATATATGTATAAGCATGTATGTAAACTTTTGTAAGGTATTGTTATATCCTTAAAATATATTATTATCTAGAGCACTTAAGCCCCATTGTATTTATAATTGTATATCTTTTATATGTTGATATACTTAGTTCACTATAAACAATGCTCTGATACCAATCTGTCACACCCCAAAACCGGAACACCGGAAACGTTCGGGCGTATAGGACGTCATCTTTAGTATCACAAGACATGCATCATAGTAATCAAAGTAATGAACAACCATTTCGTTAAAAGTAAAGTGCTTACAAAGTATGTGGTTCACATAACATGGACTACAAAGTAAATAACAAAACAAGACTCGAAGCTATACCGCTCCATCTTCTATATCCCAGTGCGCGTACCTACTGGTCTCCTGAGAATACAAGTTATTTTGAAAGCATAGATCAGCATTTAAGCTGGTGAGTTCATAAGATTTTAGTGATGTAAGTAAGTTGTAGAAAGTTGTAGTAAGTTGTAATTTCTGTTTAGAAAAGTTCGTCTGTTCCTCCAGAAAATCCTATATTTCCTGCTTTGATGTAAGATAAGTAAAAATGACTCTACGATCCTTTCTATGAGTACTAAATGGATAAAAGTTATATAAAAACCCAGAGTAAACAAACAATCGATTGTGTGTATCTGCCCTAGGTTTATTATTTTAGTTATTCTTTTTAGAACGGGATGTTACATCTTGCATAATGGTCACTCAATTTCCCATTAATTAATGACAATGCCCTCATCCTTAATCTTTAATATTTTTACCATGTGATTTGTAATGAAATTTACTTTGTATTTTAACCTACATCTCCTTGCATTTTAAGTTAGGTTGCCTAATTAACTCCTTCACAAATTGCCTTGCTAACCAAATAGGATTCATAAGCCTTGAATTGTTAAAACCTACTTACACATGTATGCAGGTCTACAAAATTTTTTACTTGGAATGTTCTTTTAGTACTCATCCAAGAAGCCCTAACCACGAATGGGTACTTCTCTAGAGTACTTCCACATATTGCCACTAGTCTAGCACTATCACACTTGTTGAAATGAATTTGATAACCCTTACTAATAGCATAGATAGTTAAACACCATATGAGCTCATGTGGGGATTCATACCTTTCACCAAGTACTGGTTTCATTAAGTTCCATTTAACCTTTGGGTTGTGGATGGAATACTTGAAATCATCATCAGTCTCTTCTTCATCATTACTTTGTACATATTGAGTCTGATTCTTGGTTATGGATTAGTCTCTTCTTCATCATTACTTTGTACATATTGAGTCTCATTCTTGGTTATGGATTTGAGGTTGAGCATTATTTTGAGCTTGAGCATCATCATCATCGTCTTCTTCACAAAGAATATTCAGAACTTCATCTCTAGATTAGGAAATTAGTTTTCTCTTAAAATAATCATCAAGCTCTACATTTATACTATCCAAATCATAGGGGTGAGCGCGGTGCAGTTATTAGCCGCAAATGCGGTTAATCCATTTTCAAAACCGCCTGATGCGGTTATTTTTGCGGTGCAGTTAGGCGGTTATTTTTGTGGTGCGGTTTTATTTTTTCTGTGTATTGGTTATTAACCGCATGAATTTGGTGCGGTTATTTTGTGTGGTTTTTAACCACTGTTTAGAGTTCAAACGGTTTTAAGAGTTCAAACATATTACTTGTAATAATAAAAAAAAATCATAATGTATAAGACAATTAGCTTAAATCACAAACAATTAGGATGCGTTTGGTTGTAGAAAACTGTTTTCATTTTCTATGAAAATGTTTTCAGAAAATAGAGTTTTGTTTTCATATTTAGTTTTCAATGAAAATGCGTTTGGTTAGAATGGGTGGGGTTTTCATTTTCCATCTTAGAAATTTGGAAAACTTTGGAAAACTATAAAAAACACTTTTCTAATTTACATACAATTTGGAAAACTGAAAATTTTCATTTTCTTAGAAAACTTTGGAAAACTGAACGAACCAAACGCGTTTTCAAAATTTCCGTTTTCTTGGAAAATTTTCCACAACCAAACGTACCCTTAATATCTTAAAAACGTCCAATCAATAATAATTAACAATAAATTTCTTAAAATTGACTAATGTCACCATTTTTTAAAGTTAAACATCACAAAAAAATCATACTTTTGTCTTCTAGTATTTTATTCATCTTTCAATCATGAAACTTCTCTTATTTTTAATATTTAATATACTAATAATTAATTAAAAAAAAAGGTTGTATATAATATATGCGGTGCGGTGAGGTTTTTTTGCGGTTTTTGAAAACTAATAACCGCACAGCACCTTAAATTTACGGTTTTTGAAAAACAGAAAACTTCACCATTGGTTTTTATTGCGGTTGCGGTTTTTGCGGTTAATTTTAGTTGTCGTGCGGTTTTGCTCACCCCAACCAAATCATACACGTCCATTTTCCTCCTTCAAATGAGAGAAGGAAGAGTCGAAGAAAGGATGAAATGTCAGGGTTTCTTCACTTAATGAGGGTCTTTGTTTTTACATCAGTCCAACCAAAAGCCATTGAATGCCAAATCAGCAAATGCAACCGGCTAAATAAGGGTCATTGGATGAAAAGGGCCAACGTGTTCAATTCGCTTGGTTTCATGGGTTATTTTGTTCTAAAAAATTCGGACTAAAATGAAACTTTTCCCAAAAGTTTGAAATTTTTCTGGAGATTTTATTTTAACTTTTAAGTGTGTTTAGTATTTAATTTTTCAAGAGCTTTGACGTCTTAGTAAAGTTTAAAGTTTAAACTTATGTTGACGTATCCTATTTTCCTCCACTTCTTTAAAATTTAAACTCATGGTAGAAATTAATAAAAAATAAATAAAATTGGATCTGGTTTTCAATCTCAGTTATTCACAAAACCATCATTCACACAAGCCACATTCATGTTTCACAATGTTCAAGAACAGGAAAAATGTCATTTATAAAACCCCTATACATGTTGGTATATATATTTACCAATATGTATTAACCAAATTCATTGGTAGTCAAACAAATTTTAACGAAAAAAAAAAAAAGTTTAACAGCTATAATTGGTATGTTATACCGTTTAGAAAAAAGTAATAATAATAATAATAATAAACCTACAACCACCGTACCAATTCCAGCCCTATTGAACATAGATCCATAATTATATGTTATGGTCATTGTTTTTATTGCTTCAATGTTTTTTGGATCGTCGCATTCCAGCAATCAGAATATAGAATGGGTAGCCTTGTAACTAATTAGTTTGACATAATTAGCTAGTTACTTGTTAGATGGTTAACAATTCAATTATATATTGTACTTGTATACATTTAATAAGTTAGTCAAGTAATGAACTCCATTAACAATATTTACTTCGTTTTCTTCCCTACAATATGGAATTGCAACACCTATTCTCCTATTGAAGCCTCTGACAGTCGATCCATTTAATCGGATCAAAATTACATCATATGATCTTTATCAGAAAGATCTATTTTCAAATTCCAAAATGGTATGTAAATGAGTCCATTTTGAAAAAACCAAGAGTAAAGTATTTGAATTTTAATTGTAATTCAGTGTCATCATATCCAATAACAAACACAATCGTACGAAAGAAACAACAGAACAACTATTATCACAACCATGTTTGTAGCAATGAAGTAAACCCAAAAGCCCAAATAATAGCAACATAATTTATTCTTCTTAAATAACTGGATATTAACCTTAGTCCCCTTGCATTCCATGATATTGAGAAATACCAAGGTTCATTTACAAATTACAATATATATAATCAATTATCATTATGGCATCAAATAAGAGCTTAATTCAACTCCACAATGAATAATACTATTAACAGCTCCCTTAACTCAAATCACCCGATCCTCGAGCTTTTTACTTAATGGGATCAATTGTGCTGAAAAGGGGCTGAAACCATATACATATTTATAGGAGGGAATTTATTTACAAATGGGTTGGTTGATAATGAGAAAGAGAGGAAGATCTAGAGAAGCTCCCATTCAGAGTCTATTGAGTTGGGTTTTTTGTTATCTGAAAACGTGAGATTGTTGTCGTATTGTAGTTGCTTGTACTCTTGCTTCCTTGCTGACTTCTTTTTTAAAGAAAACGCACCCTGAATCTTTTTCTGCAATGCAAAAGGTATTTATTTATTTGTTACATATTTTACTAAAAGTAAAGAAATCTAAATATATATATATATATACCTTGTATGAGCATCTTGTTTGTTGTTTGTGGTTGATACTGATAGGAATAGGATGATGATAATCATTTCCATCAACTAAAACACATGTTTCCTCAAATTCTGATTCATCTCCATCTCCATCTATAGTAGTAGTATTGTTTTCCTGTTCGAAATCTGGATGATCATGGTGTGCTGAAGCTGAACTTCCTAAAATATTTAACAATTAACTAACATATATTACTGATTCTTCCTCAAAAAATATATTAATAAAATTATGTAACAGTACTATAACTAAAGGGCAGTTTGTTTTTTTTTAACTTGTGACGTGCAAAACACACGCAACACTTGGCTTTTCCCAGCGGTTTGTTTTTTAAAATACTTCTGATTTAAAAATTGTTGCATGTTCAAACCAGTTCCCACCTTACTTTATTTAGATTTGGTTTGATTTTTTCAACATCTTTATTATTTTAATAATATTATGAAGGATATTATAAACAATTAATATATACTTTACATAATTTCAAAACCGTTTGGTAAATTTCATATAGTAGACTCTTTTGTGTAGCATAGTCTATAATAACTAAATATCAATATTTTATAAAGTTAATCACTAAAATTACCAAAATCTATTGAAGCTAACTGAGGAAATAACCATCATTTGGAAAATTCAACAAAATGAATATGTTGTTTGCTAAATTAACAATTTTATTTATTGTTATTTAGCAATTATTATGTTTAATTCTTTTATATAAACGTCTTTAAAAATCATATCATCACAATGGTATTTATAATCGATTTGCATATGATTAAAACTAAATAAATTTTTGATTTAGAATTATTTTTAACTATTGTATGGTTAATTTCAGTTTATTTCCTGACGTTAAAAAACAAACAGATTTCTTATTATAGTTTGCAGACGTTTGATCCACCTCTTCTGCTACAGAGAACTGCAGATGTGGTCCGTAGACGTTTTAACTTCGAAAAAACAAACAGCACCTAAGGTGTTGTTTCTTTTTTACTTAATGAACTTAATCCTGTGTTTCTTTTTTTTACTTAACACAGAAAGAACAACTGAATAGAGAAAGTAAGGAAAATTTCCGTCGATTTTTTTCTTCCATTTCCACAAGTGTGTCTTCATTTTCTCAAATACTCTTTAAGCATCATTTATCTTAATGGGAAAAAAAAAAGTATATATATAAAAAAAAAAAAGGGAATTGGGTAATGATAGTTTACCTGTATGGGATTGTAATACCTCATCACCAACAGAATGACCACACTGAGTATTAGCACTAACGGTTGGATGGCTGTTATTTTCACATGGAACTACAACCAAAAGAGCAAATAGAAGTGAATATTTTTGACACATAATAGCAACATTACATAGTTACATTTCATTACTAATATGTAACATGTAAAGTACAATGTTCATACTTCATATTGGTAGCATTAGAAAAAGGTAACTACTTTGTGATGTAGACTAGGGTTTAATTGTAGAATTATAGACTAAAATCAAAGAATACAAAGGGTTCTTGGCTTTCGAGAGGCCAAGTGATCTCTCACTCATTACTCAACTAATTATGTTCAAAGATACTCTAACCGACTCAACCTAAACTTGTATTTAAGTTACCTAAACCAACTTAACAAGGGAAGTTACCAAATTGCCCCCTCACTTATCTTTTATTACATTTCTGGTACTTCTACTTATTTCTCTTAGGGCTACTAAGAAGTTATTACCAATTTTAAGGAAGGTATATTGGTGTTAAGACATACCTGAATGGGACAGATCTCCACCACTTGAAGTATTAGAATGAGCCTGTGAAACCTCCAATTCACTACTTTCACATGTAGCTGCTGCAGTTAAAAGAAGATGATGAAATGAAGTATTTTAATAGAGTAAATTACACGAATGGTCCCTATGGTTTGAGGTAATTTGCATGTTTGGTCCCTAACTAATTTTTTTAACTCGGAAGGTCCCTACAGTTTGTTTTTGTTGCGTACTTGGTTTCTGTCTTACCTAAAAAGACTATTTTGCCATTGATTTTTTAATTTATTTAAATAAGGTGGGGTAGGTAAGATAAGGTAAGGTGAGGTGGAAGTGGGGTTGGGGTGTGTTTATTTAAATAAATTAAAAAATAAGGGCAATCTTTTTAGGTAAGACAGGGACCAAGCGTGCAACAAAAACAAATAGTAGGGACCTTCCGATTTAAAAAAAATAAGTTAAGGACCAAACGTGCAAATTACCCCAAACCATAGGGACCATTCGTGTAATTTACTCATTTTAATTTTAAAAACCCAATTTCTTTTTCTTTTTCCTTTTGTTTTCTGATCAAGTGACATATGGATAAGTGTATGCATGCATCATGCATGATTTTTATTAAGTAAAAAGAGAAACAGCAAAAGATGTATTTATGAACAAGTACCTGTATTTGTATGTTCTGTTCTTATGATATTGTTAGAGGAGATACATTTGGATCTTTTCACTCCCTTTCTACTCGATTTAGCAAATTTAGTAGTGAGTGTTGGAGAAGAACCCATGACCAAATTACATATTTGCCCCTCCTGCCCTCCTCTTGTCTCCAACTCTATTATATCTTCATTTGATGCTTCCACACACTTTGCTTCATCTTGATCACTTATATCCCAATTAAACGACCAATCTTCCCAAGCATCATTGCTAGAGTTCAATTTATCCTCAGAAATACCATTTTTGTCCTCAGAAATACCCTTGACATGGACAGGAATAGGATCTTGATCTTTAACTGAAACATCTTCCTTGAAGGTTGATATGGGCTTCATGTGTATTCCAAATTCAAGATAAGGGTTTAATAGTAATTCTGCACTCGCAACTTTAGAGAGATCTTTTGATGAAGGGGGAAGCAAATCCTGCATGACATCAGAACAGAACCTTTTCATACTTGCCCCCACTGTCTGGACTTGATTTTCAACATATTTAGCTGTTTCCTGAGATAAATGAATATTTATTTATTCATTTATTCATTTATCTATAAATAAATAAATAAACCTCGCTAAATGAATATCTTTTATTACTTTATCCAGGTTTACAGTTTAAGTTTACTGACTGGTATATACAAGATTCTTGACAGATATAGAAATTAATTGATGGATCCAAGGAATAAACAAGACTAATCTTCATAAATGGTCCCTGTGGTTTCCCAGAATATCAAATTTAGTCCCTAACTTTTTTTGGTCTCATGGAAGGTCGCTGTGGTTTCAAATTCTATCGTGGTTTCCCAGAATATCAAGTTAGGGACTAAACTTGATATTCTGGGAAACCACAGGGACCATTTATGAAGATTTGTCAATAAAGAAAGATATAGTTATACCTGACACATAGCTTCTTCAACCTCTAAGCACATAGCTTCAAACTTTTGATAGATATTCCCAACCCATGCAATACCTTTAACATCCATGGAATCCATATATCAACTTTGTTACAACAATCAAGAAACCTTTTCTTCCAAAACCTCCAAGATACTACCTGGATCAACACTAGAAAATATTTAAAAAGGAAAACCATTATTGATATGCTTGAAGAAAAGATTCGTAACAATTACGCCTTTTGTTTTGACTAAACGTTGTCTGAATAAATGATGTTTAAAAATTAATGAGTAAATGAAGGCACAAGGGAAATGGAAGGAAAAGTTAAATAAGGGAAAAATTGTAAAATGTTAAATAAAGGAAAACCATTATCCCTATTCTAAATTGTATAACAATATATAAAACAAGGCATAAAAAGCGCCCTAATTTAGGTCTAATTATCACAGTGGTAAAACCCTTCTTACATATAACTAGATTTTAAGAAAAATGAAATCATGTGGTAACTTCCTGATAAAGCATAAAAGCAATCACTTCTGATTACTCAAAACCACATGAATCGAAAGATTCTAATATAAGGCAAACGGTTTCGTGACATAAATATTCATACAATAAAATTCGAGTCAAATCATGATCATCGATTATATCCAACAACAATAGATGATCATTACAAACCAACAATTCATCGACTTATAAAAACTCAAAATTCAACAATAGATACATACACGTCGATGATCAGAAAAATACCGTGAACATAATGATCAATACCGCAATCCGACAGATAAGTAAAATACAGCGAAAGCAACAGAGAACAGAATCACTTACGATTTGCAGACGATGAAGAAAAACCCTAAAACCGCAATTGATTTTGGTATTTTTGAGGGGGGAAACCCTAGATGATGATGATGATGATGATGATGATGGAGAACGAACTTGTGGGAAGAATTGAGGGTTTAGGGAAAGAGTTTGAGTGAGGGAATCAGAAACGTAGACACGGAGTTAACCTGGGTTTGGGTTTGGGTTTCTTTAACACTTTCTTATTATTTGTACACGTGTCGTATTAATATCGTCACCCAAGTTAAAAACAAAACAAATAAAAACACAGATTTAATTATCACCAACTCTATATAAAGAAAAGAGTCAAAATATCGTTGGATTGTTTGACTTTGTTTTTATCTCGATTTAATTGATGGATAAACAAATCATTTTCAAACCATTGCTTTCAGATAAATTTGTTGCGTTTGAAGAGAGAATAACAAAAAAATAATGGATAATTCTCAAATTATTTTATTTGAAATATTAGATAATTGTAATTGTATTTTATAATGCTTAGGGGAATGTAGGGACTAGGGAGCGTCTTCAGGTTAATATTGGGGAAATTGAAGGAAAAATATGTCGATGCAGATACATAATTTAAGAGTGTCATCAAGGTATCAATTATTATTACAATTTGTTTTAATTCATATTTTAAAAATTATTTTCTTATTGCTAAATGCAGTTTTTCAGAGGCATTAAATTTTATTTGACTTTGTGGATTGATTTTGCTCAAAAAAAATGTATTGATTATTTTCTAATCACAATAAGCGGGAGGGTTGAAAATAAGTAAATTAATATGGTAAGATAAGTGGGAAGATTTGCTCAACAAATGTATGATTATTTCAAATATCTTTACTGTTTTCAATTTTAAAAGAATGATATTAAACATTAGGTATTAGGTAGTCGATAGTTATAATCATATTAAATTAAAAACCGAAAAGTTATTTCAAAGTTACTTAATAAAATTGTTAAGTAACTGAAATTGTTACTTTATTAATTTGTAGTACTAGACGAGAGAAATAGTCTCATGTTTTAGTTGATCTTTTAAGTATTACAACAGAAAATTAGAACAAAGTTGAGAATATATCATTAGGGTTAACGTAGAAGAGTAATAAGGTTTTAAATTTGTTCACATCAGGTCCTTAAGGGTTTTTTTTTTACATATTACACTGGTTGTTATAACCATATAAAAAAAATAATAAGGTTTAAATTTTGTCCACATTAGGTCCTTAGGATCTTTTTTTGTACATATTACATCAACATGGTTGTTATAACCGTTTAAAGAGAGATAATAAGGTTGTAATTTTGTTTACATTAGGTCCTTATTTTTAATATTTTTATCATTTCATCTATCTCTGTTATAATTTATATTAGTATCTAGTTAGATGGCTTTATCATTCCATCTTCTCATTTTAGTCGTCAATTTACCACAACCACGGTTTCAATTGAAAGGTTACATAACAATTTTTTGTCATATTTACCAATAAATAAATAATCTAAGTCTTAATGATTAAAGTTATGTTTGTCGCACCACAGCTAGCTGATAAGCAAGTTTATTTTTCAGTCTTTTTTATGTTGTCATATTTGGCAAGCCAAAAAAAAACTTATAAGCTAGCATTTTAAAAAGCTATGTGGACTAGTTTTTTAAAAGTTTTTTTTTTTTAATTTCCAAATATATCTCTTAATTAATTAAGAAAACATATTTTTTAAATGCCATTTTATATCATTTTATAAATTTGGGATAGCTTATAAGCTAGTAGCGGAGCGAGGGTTAAAGTAAAAAATTATATCCGAAAAGTAATGGGGTATCCCGATAAGTAATGGCTCCGCCAATGGGGTATCCCCGATACACCATTGCTTATCGGGGATACCACATTACTTGTCGGGGATACTTTTTTACTTTGAACCTGACTCGCCACTGACTTATAAGCAATCTGAAATTTATATGACGAAAAAGGGCATTTAAAAAATATGTTTTCTTAATTAATTGAGGGGTATATTTAGAAATTTTTTTTAATAAAAAAACTGTTAAAAAAACTAGTCTAAGTAGCTTTTTAGAACGCTAGCTTATAAACTACTTTTTAGTTTACCAAACATGACAACTTAAAAAAGATCGAAAAATAAACTAGTTTATCAGCTAGCTGTAGCACGCCAAACATAGTCTTAATCATTAAGACTTTGATTATTATTATTAGGTTTTTTTTGTAAAATGACAAAAAAAAATGTTATGTAACATTTCAATTGAACTTGTGGTTGTGGTGAATGGAGGACTAAAATGAGAAGATGAACTGATAAAGCCATCTAACTAGATACTAATATAAACTGTAAAAGAGTTAGATGAAATGATAAAAATATTAAAAATAAGGACCTAACGTGGACAAAATTAAAACATTATTACCCCTCTTTAAATGGTTATAACAACCATATTGGTGTAATATGTACAAAAAAAAGACCTTAGGGGCCTAATATGAACAAAATTTAAACCTTATTACCTTTTTTAAACTGTTATAACAACCATATTTGTGTAATATTTACAACACAAAAAAAAACCTTTAGGACCTAATGTGGACAAAGTTAAAACATTATTACCCTCATAGATCATTAACCCTATACCACTACCATGTTGTACTAACCAAATAAGTTACTACCAAGTATATTTGGTATGGTATTGATAATAAAAAATTTATACCAACTATAGTTTGTACTAGGGCTATCAAATATGTATCATGGAGAGTCAACCAATACACTACCAACTGAACCAAGAAAATTGGTTACCAATATGTTTGGCTGGTAGTACCATACCAACTCAGTATACTTGGTATAGTAATAGTATTAAATTTCAAATACCACAATATTACCATACCAACCAGGGCCATCCCAATACGATTTGAGGCTCTGGGCAAAAGAAATTGGGCCCTTCACAATAGATATATAAATATAAATTTTATTTTTGGTAAAGGAGGGTGGCACCTTCGGAAATTTTATTAATTATAAAAAAAATTAATACATTTGCAGGCTGTGGACTCCCCACCTATGGAAATGATAAAACTTTGGGACAGGCCCAGAAGCCAAACAATCTAAAACTATAAATATAAAACAACAAAATACAAAGACTATAACATGTTTTAAACCCTATTACATAAACATAGCAAAAAAAAAAAAGCTAAAAAATTTACATTTACGAGCTTTTTAGAAGCAAAGTCATCATAAATAGTATCAATGTCAGTTTTATCCAACATATCTTTTTCAATGCATAACATAGTCAAACCATTCAATCTTTCTTGTGACATAGATGATCTCAAATAACATTTTAATAACTTTAATTTTGAAAAACTTTTTTCTGCTGACGCTATAGTTAATAATATTCGATATGCAATGAAAACATGTGGATAACAATCTTCGATTTTAACAAACTCTAAATTTCAACAGCGGACATAAAAACATTAGGCAAAGTCATTTGCAATACTTGAAGTTCATAAAACAAATAATTTGATTCTACAACACACAGGTTGTTATGAGAAAATTGTTTTGTGAGATTAGTACAACTTTTTTTTTTAAGTTAAATGTCATCCAATGATTTTAACTTTTTTGAATCATATAAAAATCCAAAAATATTTTCAAAAACAGTTAATTGCTCAAATCTACTCTTTAATGAAACAATTGACATATCAACAACCATAAAATATCCAATTCTAAACGACTCTTCGGTTGACAATAATTCTTGTGCATTATCAATTTCATCAAATTGTCTTTTTCTAGTAACTTAACGTCTTATTCGATATGTAGGTTCGACATCCATATCAATTGTTATGGCTTTAGCATTATCTAAACTACTAGAAAATCCTTCATTTCTATATTTTTCAAAGAATGACAATATACTTTTTAATTGATTAATGTTGGCATCAATGCACATTAATTTAGTTTGTAACTTGTTACTTACCATATTAATAGCAAATAAAACATCATACCAAATTACCATACCAAGTAAAAATTCATAACTTTTAATGGCCCTAACTAAACTTTCTATTTTACTTTTTGATATAGCATCATCACATGATTTACCTAATGCAATCAAAGCTTGTCTTATTTGAGGAGCTTGAAACCTAAAAGCTTTGACACTCTTAATTCTACTTTCCCAACGTGTATTAGATAAACATTATACAGTTCAGGTGGGTTGTACCTGATCCCACATCGGTTGGGAAGGAGAACTAAACATTCCTTATAAGGGGTGTGGATACCTTCCTTATCACAACGCGTTTTAAAGTCGTGAGGGTAGTTGATCCCATAAGAACTATGTAGTTAAGCGTGCTCGGGCGGGAGTAGCACCGGGATGGGTGACCCCCTGGGAAGTCCTCGTGCCGAGTGGCCCAAAGTGGACAATATTATGATACAAGCCAGAGGGAGATGTTACAAATGGTATCAGAGATAGGGCACAGGTTGATGTGTTCGACGGGGACGTCGAACCCTATAATGGGGGATGAAGGTGGGTTGCACCTGATCCCACATCGGGTGGGAAGGATAATTAAGCATTCCTTATAATGGGTGTAGATACCTTTCCTATCACAATGCATTTTAAAGTCGTGTGGGCAGCAAATCCCATAGAAAGTCTGCAGTTAAGTGTGCCCAGGCGGGAGTAGTATCAGGATGGGTGACCTCCTGGGAAGTCCTCATGCTGAGTGGCCCAAAGCGGACAATATTGTGAACATTTTCAAGTAATATTTTCCATCTTTTAGTAGAACTCGAAAATAGTACTAATATGCATTGCACAATTCCAAAAAAAAATTGCTTTTTCACATGAATGAGCCATATCACTAACTATAAGATTAAGACTATGACAAGTGCATGGCATATACAATGCTCTCGGATTCATTTCAAGTAATCGTTTTTGAACCCTTGGTGTTTCCCTTTCATGTTAGAACCATTATCATGACCTTGCCCTCTTACATCATCAATATTAAGACCAATTGATTTAATTGCATTTAATAATACGTTAAATAGTCCTAAACCAAACGTATCGTCTACTTTCAAAAATTTTAAAAAGTATTCTTCAACTTTTATTTTGTTACTATATATGTACACACATCAAATACTAGAGTCATTTGCTCTTAGCGACTTACATCTTGGGTACAATCAAGAATCAAAAAAGATATTTTGCTTCTTTAATAATTTTTATTATAGAATTTCTAACATTGTGAGCTAAAATAGAAATTACTTCATTTTTGGATATTGTGCCCTAAATAATGATTATGGGTTTCATGATTTTCTATGCGTCTAACATAATCTTGCATTACATTGTCAAATTCTGTCATCATTTGAATTACTCCTAAAAAATTACCATTATTATTAAGCTTCTCGTTAGACCCTTGAAAAGCCAAATTGTATTTTGATAAATATTTCACACCAGAAATTATTCTTATTAAAACTTGTATCCGATGTTCTTTTTCTTTTATATATTATTGTTGTAAGTCTTTATCAATCATTTCATTATTATTCAATCTTACTTTTAGCTCATTCCATCATCGCACACATAAAATATGTTAAGCACTATTTTCATGCTCAACAGGTCTTTCAAAAAGGTGTTTCCAATTATTAAATCCATTATTTGCCAAAGTAATTTGATTAGTATTATTAATAGGTTTAAACAACTTACAACAAAAACAATAAACTTTATCTACTTGTTTAGAATAAATTAACCATTTTCGATCACTTGTTTCACCATTACCTAGCTTTCTAGTATAAGCACGATAAGAAAAATGTCTACATAAACTATCTTTAGGAAACACAAGATTTAATTCTCTAATTGGTCCTTTTTCAACTAAAATTTCCCTTAATTTATTGTCAATATATCCCAATTACTTAAATGTTTAAAAGATGAACAAATTGATGGCCATTTTCCTTCATATAATTTTCACAACTAGCATTATTTTTATTACCAATTTCATTTTCATCGGTCTTATTTTCATCCTCATTAGTGACAATATTTTTATTACCAATTTCATTCTCATTAGTGTTATTTTCATCCACATTAGTAAAAATATTTTCATTACCAATTGCATTCTCATTAGTATTAGTTTCATTCTCATTAGTAACATTATTTTCATTATCAATTTCATTCTCATCGGTGTTAATTTCATTATCATTTGTGATATTTTCATGTTTAATTGAAGCATTAGGATTATTTACCTTTTTTTTATAAATTTAACCATAGATCCCTTTTGAGCTTGTTCATCTTGTTTTATTTTTTGTTTCTTTTTTCTTTTTTGACTTCCAGATAGATATTTTCTAGGAAACATATTATAATCTTTATAGTTATTATATGTGGAATTTTGATTTAAATAAAACAATGATAAAATAAAGATTATTAAACAAAGCAAAATAAGCAATGAAAAAAGAACACCTGATCGATTTGTTTGCTTTGCCAAGTCTTCCACCAACAATTTTGTAATTTTTCAGTTAGTTAACTACTTACATTCAATACACATGCAATTACAAACATACACAGTAAAATTGAAACACTTGTTTTCTGGTATGATTTTATTTTTCCAAGTGTTATGATTTCTATTGGGACATGACTTGTTGGAGCCTCAACACGACGTGTCAAGATGTCCTTGGCCGTGGAGTTTGATGAACCAACACGGTGTGTTGTGGTGCCTCAACACGGCGTGTTGGCAGCTGGGAAGGAAACCCTATTTTTTAGGGTGTTGCGCCCTATTTAAAGGCCTTAAGTCCCCTTGACCGGCCTCCTTACCTGCCTCCATTGTCATCTAAAACCCTAAATCGAGTTTGGAGCTTTCCTTGGTGGTGATATTGAAGTTTTTAGTGGATTTTGTGGATTTGTGTGCTCATTTGAAGGATCGTTGGAGTTTGAAGGTGCCTAACGTGGAGGGAAGGCCATAGATCCAGAATCTCACCACTTGTTGTAGTCTCTTGGAGGTATCAAGTTCATACCTTTCTTTGTTGTTGTTTAGATCTCCTCTTATGGGGTTTTGTTGTGGTTTTGGGCTCATAGATGGATTAACTTAGGAGTTAAGTGTTTCATGGGTTGTCCTGTTAGATCTGGCCATTTTGTGGCCTCCTTTGGCTTAAAGTTGCAAGCTTTATAAGGTCCTATGTCTCATTCATGCATTAAATCCTTTATTAAGCCCTTCTTGAGCCTTAGGGTTTCTTTTTGGCATACATGAACGTAACGTTGGCAACTTTACGTGGGTTTCCATCTCTTGGGTGTCAAATCTGCATCTGGAGCTATGTTTTTGAAGATTAAGAGCTTAATGGGTTAAGCCCTTACTCTAATAAGCCTAGGGTTTGGGTTTTAACCCATTTTAGTGGTTCCTTAGGGTAAAGTCGGAAACTTTAACCTTCAAGATATCATTTTGACTGAGATCTGAGCCTTGGAGATCTTAGATTCGATAAAGACAACTTAATGTATTAAGTTGTTGGATTTCTGGCAAATACGACGTGTTTATTGATAAATAGGGGTGGCAAATCAGGTCATCGTGTCGTGTTTTTGTCTGACACGACATGACACGACAAGGTTTTATATAACACGAACACGACACTACACGATCTCGTGTTTTTTTAAACTAACACGAAAACGAACCTATTAAAAAATGACAAACACGACACGACACGACAAAGATAAGATGAAATAAAAATTAATGTATTTAATTAATATTTATTCATACATAACATGAAAAACACGATAAAAAATGTTAAATCATGTCAGTTTCGTGTCAAATTTTGAACACGAACACTACACGACGTCGTGTTTTTTACACCTGACACGAACACGAATTCGAATTTCAATTTCGTTTTGTTTCGTGTATTTTTGTCATGTCGTGTCATCAATTGCCACCCCTATTGGTAAACACGGCGTGTTGGCTTAGTTTTTCCCGACCTTGCAGTTGATGGAGAAACGTGGTGTGTTAAAGGACGACACAACGTGTTGGGTCAACTCGAGCAGTTGACCTTGACCTTTGACTTTTTCGTTGACCAAGTTTGACCTATAAGGGGTATTAGGGGTATTTAGAGTTGTAGCTAAGGAATTGTTTCTATTTAGGGGTTGAGTAGAACTGATATTCGGAGCCAGAACCTATTCAACTATCATTCAACATTCGAGGTGAGTTTTCTTCACCAAGTTTAGCGGGTCTAAGGCACTAAGGCTGACCCTTGTTGATTGCGTGATATACTTGTTGCCTGTCTGATACTTGTATGTGCTTATATATGTATTCTTGTTAGTCGGGGCCTGTATTGTGTGTGTGGGTGGGGCTCGTATCTCTTTGGGCGGGGCCTGTATTGCGAGTGTGGGTGGGGCCCATATCTCATTGGGCGGGGCCCGTTATGCGAGTGTGGGTGGGGCCTGTTATGTGATATGTCTGGTATGCGGTATCTTGGGAATTCACTTAGTTTTGTCCTTATGGGTTTTAGTTTGTGTTTTAGGTACTTCCCATTCCAAGGGGAAGAGCTCGGGTTGACTACATCACACACACCATTGGGATTCTGCATTTTATATTTACTCTTATTTTGATAACATTTGAAACATTGGTTTTGTTGATATGTATGGCTGATATATGAAAAATACTATTTTATCTATTATGAAAATGAAAATTTTTTTGGGACCATATTTTTGGATGTTACAAGTTGGTATCAGGGCCTTGGTTTGAGGGATTCAGGCACACTCTCGGGTGTGTTTGAACTCTAATTGAGGATTTGGTTAAGTTTTTTTTTTAAAAAAGCAACAGAATTTAAGAAAATGTTTTCTAAAATAAGAAAGGGTGTGGTGCATGCAATCAGTCAAGCTCAAGTAAGTTTTCTCAAAATACCCATACATGTTTATGATATGATTTGAATTATGAATCTATGAATCGCATGCTAGATTAGGGCTAAGGATCTAGGAGAGATGCCTTTGTATGCCTGCTATATGAGCTTGTAGATTTGCATGCTAGTACTGATCAGTCAGTAATAGGATGGCCTGATTAGGTTATGCTTGGTTCTGGTTACTTGATGCTCGAATGTTGCTTGCTTTGTGCTTTTAGGAGTTATAACTAACTTTATATAACTGGTAAACAAATATGATAAGCTACATATTGTGGGAACTAAATAATTTCAGAAGGTTAGGTTTTAACCCTATTACACAACTCTTGTCTAAGTCCAACCGTTGTAGTGTGAGACCTCTCATTCAAAGAATTATTCAGTTCTTGTAATATGTAATTGTATTTGTGGGCTAGTTAGAGGAAGTTAGTGGGAGTTCCTTCTACAGTTGATGGCGGAGAGTGGTGTGGAGTTTGTCCTAGGAACCTAGGATGAGATTTAGTGTTAAGAGCCTTATTTTTTAGGAAATTATTGGATATAGAGTAACTTGGCTGAGTTAAGACACTTCTTGAGGAAAGTACGAATAGATATGGAAAGTAGTATGGGTTTGTACTACTATAAGCAAAGGATCTGTATTCAATTCAAAGAGGGCTGCAATGAAGCCAGGGAGCTGGTAGAGTTGTGATTTCCCCGATGTGTATATTTGATGCATATTCTAATGGTTTATATGGCCTATTTTTAGTATGATGGTATTGCAGGGCAGACCAGTGGGCAGTTCCAGTGTTGGGGAGGGCTCGGGCTCAGTTTCTGGAGTCGGGCAACTTGATGACTAGACGAGGGAGTTCAACTCGTCTGACATTATGCGTAGTATCCTTGAGCAAACTCCTGTGATCTTCGCCTCGGTGAAGGAGGGTATTCTGTAGCTTCTTGATGAGCGGTTGAGCGACTTTCTCACTGAGACAGTTGCTTTGGTCGGGACTCGCTCTCTGACTTTCAAGGAGTTCCGGGCATGTGGAGCACCAGATTATCATGGGTCGAGGGACCCCATTGCAAGAAGCAGGTGGTTAGAAGATGTTGCTAACGCCTTCCATACCAGTCGATGTCCAGAGGGGGACAAGTTCATACTAGCTTCCTGCCTCCTGAAGGATAGGGCACGTGATTGGTGGGAGGAGGTAGGGTGTGCTATCAGAGATGATGTTGTTATTGATTCGATGACCTGGAGTGATTTCTCGACCAGGTTCTGAGCCGATTTTGCACCAGTGATCGGCACGAGAGTTCGAGGATCTCTATCAGACTACTAAGACGGTGGCTGATATCACCACCATATTTAGGGAGATGGCACTTTTGGTTCCACAGTATGTGGCGGACGAGGAGATGAAAAAGGTCTGGTACTATGATATGATGTGGAGTGATATTTGGTAGTTTGTTAGCCGATCCAGCTGCAAGACGCTAGAAGATATGATAGCGAGGGCTAAAGAGAAAGAGAATGATTTGGAGATGGAAAAGAAGAGGAAGAAAAATTATATATCTAGTGTTGAGGGTTCGGGCAAGAGGCCTAAGGGGATGGATACGAGGAGGAAAGGCCAGCAGGGCCGAGGCCACTATGGCAAGTGCGGCAGGTCGCACGAGGGGACGTGCACGGTGGGTGGTTCTAGCTGCTTCAAGTGTGACCTGACTGGTCATATCAGTAGGGACTGTACTACAACCACCACCATCACCCTGATATCTGATATAATTTGCTTCCACTGCAATCAAAGGGACCACAAGAAGGCCCACTATCCGAGTTTGGCTGCAGCAGGACCGGTTTCAGCACCTGCTCCTGCTACTCTTCGGATTACTAACAGCTGCCCGCAGCAAAGACCAGGACTTTCCAACTGACGGCAGAGGAAGCGCGTGTAGCTCCCGTTGTTGTGACAGGATCGTTCCTTGTGAACGATATCTCTGCTTTGGTATTATTTGATTCGGGGGCTACCCGATCGTTTGTATCTCTTGCGCTTAGCAAGAGATTTGCTGGAGCTCTAGGGGAGTTGGATTGTTCTCTAGATGTGGAGATTGCTGATGACAGGTCCATTCGGGTTGTGAAGGTTCATCGAGGTTGTACTATCTAGTTATTTAGCGAGCAGTATTCGGTTGATATGGTTCCCATTCCTCTACATGGGAACAAGGTTTAGCCCTAATGGGGGAGTGATCGACTGCAAGCAGCAGCTAGTTTGGGTTTGGACTGCAAGTGGTTCGAGTATCGGTGCCACTTAGAAAGTTGTGTATATTAACCTATCATACATTGATATGTTTTCTATATCCACTTAAAAAGCTTTAAATTTATATCTTAATTATTTAACTAAGCTAAAACACAATAGGCAGTGTATCTAGTCGTGTAGTAGTAAAGTAAAGTAGGTAAGAGTCGAACACAGGGAACATAATTCTAATTAAGAAAATAATGCTAATAATTAAACTAAAAGAAAAAAACTTTAAGGGGGGGTATCTGATTTTAAAAGTTCAGAAAAAACTTAAATTAAAACACTTAATTAATTACCTAAAAAAGTAAACAAATAGAAAACGATTTTTTAACGAAGAATAAATGATACTTCCATGTAACATCCCAAAAATACGGGCCAAAAATTTCATTTTTAAATACCTTATTATAAAACCAACAGTATAAGAAAACATCGATAATATCATGTCATGTCAAAACCCAAGTAGAAATAATCAAAACACGTTATCATAAAACAATATCAAAGTGTAATCCCAAAGATCTCGTGTGCGAAAAACCATAGTGTGATGTGCTGCGATCAAGCCGACTCCTTTCCTTTAAACACGAAGTACCTGAAACCAAAACTGAAAACCGTAAGCACGAAGCTTAGTGAGTTCCCCCATCATACCACATACCATACAATCACAACATACATATTGCCAGACATTTATGGGGTACCCGACCTACCCGGTACGACCATTCTGGGGTGCCGACCTACCCATGCGGCCATTCTGGGGTGCCGTCCTTCCCATGTCAAGCTATTCTAGGGCGCTGACCTACCCATGTCGAGCCATTCTGGGGTGCTGACTACCCTTCGGTCCTAACAACCGAACCTCAGGGACTATTTCACCCCCTACTACCACTATCACATATAACATAACATAAACATATTATCAGACATATCTGGGGTGCCTGAACTACCCTTCGGTCCTAACAACCGAACTCGGGGACTGGTCCCCTCCTACTAGCTCTATCGCATAAAACATAACAAGCCAGCATGCAAACATATCATCACATACTGTCAGACGTATCTGGGGTGTCTGACTACCCTTCGGTCCTAACAACCGAACTCTACTACTATCACATACAACATATCATGCTAGCATATAACATATCAAGTAGTAGCAATCCTAGATGATATCACAAAGACTATCATCTATCATACGAACCCTACTAGTGGGCCGACATTATGGCCGTAGACCCACCGCTACTGGAAGGTAACTCACCTCACTTTGCTGAAGTCCCAAAGACACAATCCCACATTTGCTGAAGTCCCGCAGACTCGACCCCAGCTGCTGACTGACATATTCCCGAACTTTCAACACCCAACTAATAATTGGGTCCCAATACATAAACATAAGTACATTCTTTGGGTAATTACTACATTACCCCTAGCTTGGCTTATTCAAGCCCAAGGCCCAAACCATAGGTCCAAAGTCAATTAGGAATCAAAGCCCAACACATGGCCCAATTTTCCAAATTGGGCCTAGGCCTATACATGGTCTCATTCTAAGGCCCAACATCATATAATCATTAAGGCCCAAACTATGGCCCATCTATGGCCCAATTTTCCAAATTGGGCCCAAGCCCCTTACATGGGCCTTACCCTAGGCCCATTAAATTACTCTAGACCATTTTCTTGATCTTGGATAGCCCATTTAATAACCCAGTCATCAAGGCCCAATAAAAGGTCCAACAATACACCCAAGTGAAATTAGGGTTTCACATAAAATGATGATTAGGGTTAAGTTTCCTACTTAACCCATTGAGGACTTAATCCATTAAGTCCATTATCGCTTAGAGTAATCTTTGCCAAAGTTTATTATTTAATATCTCAAGTTATTAAATAATTCTCGTGTGTCTCGGTTAATTCCCCAAAATTAGGGTTTTGATGGCATTAGGGTTTTCCAAACCCTAATGAGGGTTTCCAACCCAATACTAGCCCATTTATTAATTTTTTAGGCTTTTAGATCAATTAGGGCTTTATTGGGCCTATTAGGCCCACTAAAATATTATTAAGCCCATTAGGGTTTTATTGGGTCCATTAAAGTCCATTAAGCTTCATTAGGCCCATTAGGGTTTTAGTCCCTTGTCCAAACATCCCCAAACTAGCAATCCCAACACATCTAAGCACACCACCACCCGACACGGCGGCCGATGGCGGCAGCCACCACCCTACGGTGGTGGTTTTTAGTTTCTTTTCATTATTTTTCTTTCCGGTTACAATTACAATACTTTAATCCAAAACTAAACACACACACACTAACTAACTAACACTCACACATAAACACGGTGGTGTATGGTGGCAGCCACCTTTCTTTGATTTTTCCGGCCAAGCCAAACCACACACAACACACATTAATAACATCAAACACACCCACACATTTGCTTCTACTACAAACGGATCCAGTCATCGACCTAGCGGCGTACGGCGGCGATTAATGACGGTAGAAGCACAAGACGGCGGCAGTAGCGGTGTCAACAACGACAACCACCATGGCCAACCACCATGGTGGTTCTCTCGGCTGCTAA
Organism: Lactuca serriola; assembly: GCF_051521515.1. Lineage (NCBI taxonomy): Eukaryota > Viridiplantae > Streptophyta > Magnoliopsida > Asterales > Asteraceae > Lactuca > Lactuca serriola. The sequence continues at coordinate 245,228,853 of NC_136415.1, read as the reverse complement.
TGATGTCCGGCGACAGATGCAACGGTGATGCACACGTCACCACCACCCACACGATGGCAGATGGCAGTCGATGGTTGCAGCAAAAAGGAGCAGCCGCTCGACGTCTTAGGTTGGAATGAAAGCGATTGGTGACATCCAGATCCAATCCTCAACCTCCCTTCTCTTCGGAAATGGCAGCAGCGACAATAGCACGGCGGCAAGGGTTCAACAATCACCAACCGATGGCGGCTGTGAACGGCGACAAAAGAAGATGTCACAACTAGAAATTTTGTGCCTTGTAATTTCAACACTTAAGTAAAATTATGAATCAAAAACTTAAGAGCATGTATGATGCTTACTTCATGGCAACAAAAATTTCAATCAAGTACACCATACAAGCATTTCAAATAGTTAACAAGTAATTGGAAACCCTAGAAGTTCTTGTGTAGGTCCATTTTGGACTAGGACTTCCTTATTGGGCCCAATGGGCCAATAAGCTTCCAATTTGACTATCTTGGACTTAGAACCTTTAAATGGGCTCTAATTGGACCCACTTTCATTTATTTCAACATTTTGGGACATATTGGGCCTAGAATGAAATAAATTAAAAATTATATGAACTACTATGGACCATAATTAACCTAATCTAGCCTAATAAAGCATAAAAATCACACTTATATTTTATAAGGCCAATAATCATTCAACCTAACTCTAATATGGGCTTAGGGGCAAAAAGCCCAAAAATCCTTTCTCTCCTCTCTCCATTCTCGGCCCAAGACAAGCCCAAAAGAAAAGGAAGAGTTGACTTATTTCATGACACCTCATTTTTGTCCTTAGGTTTTCCATGCAACACACATATCTCCATGCAACAATCTTGTCAAGCTTCTCACTTCTTCCCTCCCTTCTTGTTTCAGCCGAGAGCACACACATACACACACACCTCACAAAAACACTCTCTAAATTACTCAAGAACCACCCACTCTCTCCATCCAAGATCTTGAAATTTTGGCTAGAAGCTTAAGGATCTTCATAAAGTGATTCATCATCTAAGGTAAGTTAATGGCTAACTTATGATCTAACTCCCTTCACTTCATAAAAATCTCTTCTAAATTCATTCAATCTTGTGATCTTGCACCTTAGAAGCTCCTAAACTTGAGATCTTCAAGGAAAGGTTGCTAGGGCCGAAAATCACCTCATTTCTTTCCATCTCTTCTCCAAAACCGAAACCACACCCAAAGGTGAGCTTCATACTCCCTATTTTTCGGTTTTTATAAGTTTTGTGGGGGGGGGGGGGGTACAAGCAAATGTGTAGATCTATGAGTATATGTATGCTTTGTGTGATTTCTATGTTTATTTACATGTTCTTATGTGATTACGGTGTTGGATCTAGTCAAAAAAAAAAAAAGAACTCAAAACCGAGATCTACATTATGTTGAATGAAATAAGTATAAATCATATTATTTCATACAAATCAACTCTAGAAAAATAACCAAGTTGGTTAATATGAACTCCTTTAGGCTAAAATCCCATTTTTTGGACTTTAAATGTTAAAAATATAAAGTTAAAGGGCCCAAAATAACAAAATACAAATTCTGATGGTTGAGATGAGTTAAAACAGTTTCAAAAATGTATTTTTTGGAAAATTACTCTTTTGAAGGACTAAAATGTGAAATTTTAAACCTAATGGGCCAAAAATGCACTTTTCGGCCCAATAAGGCCCAAATTGCGAGATTTTTAAACTAGAGGGGCTGAATCTGTATTTTCTGTAAAACAGAGGACTACTAGTGCTCCAAGTCCATTTCAAGGGTTAAAAATACTTTTCATATTCAAAAGGGACTAAAGATGCAAAAAATTTCTATTTTGGGCCAAAAATGTAAAAATTGCGAAAATTGAGGTTTCAGCCGAGAAAACTGCATCTTGAGGGACTAAAACTGTTTTTCAAATAAACTTGAGCTGAAAAATACCTTTTCAATAAGTTTTGATACTAAAGTGTCAAGAAAAATGGTTTAAGGACTAAAACGGAAATTCTTTTATACAAAGGGCCAAAATTGTAAATTTATCCAAAAGAAAGGGGCTGCAAAAAGAAAAATTCTAGTGATTTTAAACAATAAATCTGTTAGGATGGAATACTAGTACCACGACTATCGGCGAAATATAACACACCTTCAACACCAAAATCGTTATCAAACGAACTGATTCGGTCTCGAATCAATAACGAATCCGGACTTAATAACACGACGCTACTTCAATACACACGCGGAAATTTCGGGAAGTCAATACACACATGGGAATACACCAGACGTCGATACACCATGTTTGGGCCCAAAAGTGTCAAATCTTGCTTGTTGGGCCTAGCTAGCCCAATGACCTGATCTTTAGGCCCGAAGGTAACTTGCTTACATGTTGTTGGGTCTTATATGACCTAACTCTGTGTAAAAGGACTTTCAATGGCTTTTGTGCTATTTGGTCCCAAGGGTCCTTTGGTACTGCTAGTAAAGTCGAGAATTCACAAATGCGGGTCGGGCCAAGGGCCCTTTGCATTCACGATAGCCTTGAACGACTTATGGATTATCGAGGTCTTCGTGCCCTCTTTTCTCCTCGGTTGTGGGGCTATGAGAAGTCAAGGTGGTTGGATTAAGTGAATAGTATAGACGACGCCTAAGGGGTCGTTAGTATAGTTGTAAACTAGTCGTTTCTATTAAGGCGTGTTTATAACAATTCACAATACACATTTAATCCAATGTCACCTGGAATCATCGAATACACACATCGCAACGGAATAACCAAACATAAAATGTGTAATTCAAAGTATTAGGAAAACATCAGGTTTTCCTAGGGTTTTCAATACATACACCTACGAGATGCATACCAAGTCTAACATTTTTCACATTTATAGAAACAAACAAGCATACTTACGGATCTTCACACTTTTTATACGATACTCTTTTCAGAAAATATCGGATTTTCTGGTGGTTTTCAAAACAATACAAAGCATTATTTTTCAAACATTGCTTATGAACTCACCAACATTTCATATGTTGACGTTTTTCAAAATACTTGTATTCTCAGGTAACAGGTAAACCGAAGGGAAAAAAATGTACTCAGTGATGTCTTGTTGTTTATTTAACTAGTATCGAACAATTTACTTTTGGGAATGTAATGTTTAAAACAATGTACTAAATGTAAACACTACCAGTTGTACTATTTCAATGCATGGTGATGAATGATGTTATGTTTCATGTATATTCACTGTAATGGTATTCAATTGAGTCACAACAGCCCTCAGACGTTTCCGCCGTCTGGTTCGGGGGTGTGACAGGTTGGTATCAGAGCTCTGTTTATAGTGAACTAGCATATCTAACCAGACATTGATATGAAACTATAAACCAAAAGAGGGACTAACACAACTCTGAACAAAACAATTAAAACACAATAATAAAACACCCTTGCTTGCATTAGGAATAAGAACATAACGCCGAACCAAACAAGATAATGCTAGTATCCTGGTTAATTCAGGACTGTTCTTAGTGGTACCAAGGAGTGGATGTAGCCTGATCAACTACATTCTCTCCAAAGTATAACTAACACACGTTCTGATGAGATCGTGATAGCTAGGGAACCTAAAACTATACCCCTTTAGCACCAAAAAGAGAACGCCTGCTTAGTCTGTACAATAGTTGTAGCATCCTAGGAATAATGTTAGCATATTTACATACTCACGCAGACAACATGGTTGGTTTTCATCACCCCGGAGATCCTTACTTCCCTAATCAGGGGAATAACGGATGGTTAGACGAGGAGCCTGAGGAAGAGCCTGAGGAAGACCCCGAAGAGGAATCTGACGGGGAACCGGAGGCAGGAGTCGAGGGCGAGCCTGCCGAACCAGAAGAAGATGAAGGAAGCTTCGAGGAGGAACCTGATGACAGTGAAGGGGGTGATTCGGACGCGGAGTCCGAAGTCATCAACCCCCTTACCTGATCAGGGTGCCTGCTTACCGGGTAGGCCCCACTGGTCCTACACCTCCCTAGGGTATTGATCTTTGGAGATGGAGCAGACAGCAGGGGCAGCGACCCCCGTACGGCATGTCACGCGAGTTCTTTGACCTGAGGGACGGAGGACCGGCCGACCGAGCCCTACCGGTCATGGTGAGATGATTACGGAACACTGGCGACCTTGCTCAGGGCACTGCTGATCAGGTACGCCAGTTGTGGACTAGGTTCGAGCGTGCGGAACAGGAGACACGTGACGTCCTTCGAGAGTTCCACATGAGGCAGGTGAGGTGGGAGTCTCGACTCCAGGACGCAGAACGACTGGTGGCTCGTCTTCAGGGAGCATCCACATCCTCGGCACCACCCCCAGACACAGCTCATCGCGGTTAGGGATAGATTTATCTTACTAGGTCATTAGGAACTATGCTATGTACTTCGACTCTATGTTTAAGTGACTACACTACTCATAGAGCCGTTATGCTGCCGAATTAATATCACTTATGTATGCTCTCTTGAGCAAAATTTTCATGTATCAAATGCGGATAATATTAGTGAAATTTTACGTGTTCTATTATGAGATTGCAAATTGCTATGTGTTAAGAATTTATGATCGTATGCTAATTTGTAGAAGTACTTAAACTCGTACCATGCACCTAGTCAGTAGGATCACAACCTCACAGAACCCACAAACACTCAAAGTCTTTCCGTTTTAAGACAGAAAGATGCCTCACCGACCTACTTGCGGAAAACCTGGACCAACCCCACCCGAAGTTGACTCCACTGCATTTCAAGCGGCCGTGTCTGCTGCGGTCACCGTAGCTATGGCACAAATTCACCAAGGGAACAATGGAGGAGGCAACGGGCAAGGGGCCGGGAGTTCGAACAACGGAATGAATCAAGGACCCACCAAAACGTGTACCTACAAGGACTTCACAAATGCCAAAACACGAACCTTTAACGGCACTGGAGGAGTAATCACCCTAAAGCGATGGATCGAGAAGGTGGAATCGGTATTCGAGATATGCGATTGTCCTGAGGAAATGAAGGTGAAGTTTGCAGCCTGCACTTTTGTTGACCAAGCGCTCACTTGGTGGAACGGACACGTGGAAGCCATGACACTCCCTGTAGCCAACTCCATGCCATGGGCAGAAATGAAAGAAATGCTGATGGCTGAATACTACCCTCGAGGTGAGATTCAGAAAATGGAGCAAGAACTGTGGAACCTCACCGTACGGAATGCTGATATCGATGCCTACATATCAAGATTTAGTGAACTATCTCTGCTATGCCCGGGCATGATCACCTCGGAAGGAAAGAAGATTGAGTGATTCATCTGGGGACTAACCTCTCCGATCCAAGGGAACGTGATAGCTGCAAACCCCGAAACTTTTGACAGTGCAAAAAGATTGGCGAAGAAGCTGTATGACCACAACAACAAGAAGGGTGAGAAGCTAGCGGAGGCTGAAGGCAAGAAGGAAGGTGATGGCAAGAAGGAAGGTGATGGCAAGAAAGGGAAGAACAACAAGAGGAAGGGGCGTCAGGGCCCTGATACCTCTAAGAAGCAACAGACAGTGGCAGTTAATGCTGCCACCGCGCAAGTTACAGCTACACCACATGCTCCAGCCTCAGCTGCTCCAAATGCTCCTAGACCTTATTCCGGTAATCTTCCCAAGTGCAAAAAGTGCGGTTTCCATCATAATGGAGAATGCAAGGAGTTGTAGTGCACCAGTTGCAATCGAAGGGGACACACGGCGAGGTACTGCAGGACTTACCCTCTCCAGAATTAACAACAGGGAAACAGCAACAACAACAACAACACCCGCAACAACAACAACATCAACACCGACGGCAACAATGCAGGGCCTAGCCACACCTGCTATGGGTGTGGGAGGACTGGGCATTTCCACCGAGATTTCCCTAACAACAACAATCCCGGAAATGGAGGAACAGGAAGGATGTTGACCATGGGTCAGGGAGAGGCGATTCAGGACCCCGCTGTTGTTACCGGTACGTTTCTCCTAAACCACACTTATGCATGCATCCTATTTGAGACCGGAGCAGAGCGAAGTTTCGTAAGCAATAAATTTAAGCATTTATTAAAACAACAACCCCAGAAGCTCAATGAAACCTTTACGGTGGAAATGGCCAATGGGAAAACCAAATCCACTGGGGAAATCTACACCGGATGTACCCTAACCTTAAATCAACACGTCTTTCGAATAGACTTAATACCGGTTTCCATTAGGAGTTTCGATGTGATTATCGGCATGGACTGGTTAAGCCCCTACCATGCTGAAATTATGTGTCACGAGAAGGTCGTTCACCTTCACCTTCCCAATCACGAAACCTTAGTAATTTACGGAGACAAACCTAGCATGAACCTTCGCCTCATCTCGTGCATCCAAGCACAGAAACATCTACGAAAGAACAATTTGGCGTTCCTAGCTCACATAGTGGATAAAACCAAGGAAGAGGTTAACATTCAAGACATTCTTGTAGCACGTGAGTTCCCAGATGTGTTTCCTGAAGATCTTCCTGGAGTACCCCCAGAGAGACAAGTGGAGTTCCGAATTGACCTCGTTCCAGGAGCAACTCCTCTCGCTAAATCACCCTACCGGCTAGCTCCTGCTAAAATGTAGGAATTGTCCAACCAACTTAGTGAACTCTTGGACAAGGGATTCATCTGACCTAGTTACTCGCCATGGGGAGCTCCAGTCCTCTTTGTCAAAAAGAAGGACGGATCTTTTAGAATGTGCATCGATTACAGAGAGTTAAATAAACTCACTGTCAAAAATCGCTATCCACTCCCACGAATCGACGACCTATTTGACCAGCTCCAAGGAGCTAGTTACTTTTCCAAGATAGACCTACGGTCTGGATACCATCAACTCAAAGTCCGGGAAGAGGATATTCCTAAAACCGCTTTCCGAACTCGTTACAAACATTATGAATTCGTCGTAATGCCCTTCGGTCTAACAAATGCCCCTGCCGCATTTATGGATCTGATGAACCGAATCTGTTGACCATTCCTCGATAACTTTGTCATTGTCTTCATCGACGACATTCTCGTCTATTCCCGAAGCGAAGAAGAGAATGGCCAACATCTCCGACAAATCCTAGAAACTCTGCGATCGGAAAAGCTATACGCAAAACTCTCCAAGTGTGAGTTCTGGCTCCGTAGTGTGAACTTCCTAGTCCATGTTGTTAGCCAAGATGTAATTCATGTGGATCCCTCTAAAGTCAAAGCTGTTGAAGGATGGGCAGTCCCGACAACACCCACAGAAATCCGTCAATTCTTGGGTCTAGCAGGCTACTATAGGAGATTCATTCAAAACTTCTCTAAGATCGCCAAGCCACTTACCTCGCTTACACAAAAGGGCGTACCATTCAAATGGACGGACAAACAAGAAGTCGCATTCTGAACCCTGAAGCAAGCTCTCTGTAGTGCCCCGGTACTATCTCTACCGGAGGGAACGGAAGATTTCGTGGTCTACTGTGACACGTCAAATCAGGGTTTAGGTTGCGTTCTCATGCAGTGTGGAAGGGTGATCGCTTACGCATCCTGCCAACTAAAGACGCACGAAGTGAATTATACGACCCATGACCTAGAATTGGGAGTCGTGGTCTTTGCCCTGAAGATTTGGAGGCATTACCTTTATGGTACAAAGTGCACCATCTTCCCGGACCACAAGAGCCTCCAGCACATCTTGAACCAGAAAGAGTTGAACATGAGGCAACGAAGATGGGTTGAATTATTAAACGATTACGAGTGTGAAATTAAGTACCACCCGGGCAAGGCCAATGTGGTAGCTGACGCATTGAGCCGGAAGGAGTACTCTAATCATCGTACGAAAACTCTCTCAATAAACATTCAATCTCACCTAACCACTCAAATTGGGGTAGCCCAGTCAGAGGCCATGAAGACGGAAAATAGAGCAAGCGAAGCATTACGCAGAATGGAGAATAACCTGGAGGCAAAGGAGAATGGAGTATACTATTTCATGAACCGTATTTAGGTCCCTAAACTCGGAAGATTTAAGGAGGTAGTCATGAAGGAAGCTCACAAGACGCGATACTCCATCCATCCCAGCTCAGACAAGATGTATTCGGATATTAAACAACACTATTGGTGGCCTAACAAGAAGGCGGAAATCGCCACCTATGTTAGTAAGTGCCTTACTTGTGCCAAGGTAAAGGTGTACCAGAAGCCCTTAGGGTTATTGCAGCAACTGGTAACCCCTGAGTGGAAATGGGAAGGGATTTCTATGGATTTCGTGACCAAGCTACCCAAGATGCCGGATGGACTAGACACCATATGGGTAATAGTCGACCGACTAACGAAATCTGCCCATTTCCTGCCAATAAAAGAATCCTACAAGATGGAGAGATTGACACGTTTATACATTCGCAAAATCGTGAGACTCCACGGAGTGCCGGTGTCTATTATCTTGGATAGAGACAGTAGGTTCACGTCGCGTTTTTGGCAATCACTCCAAAAAGCACTTGGAACTCATCTCAACATGAGCACCGCTTATCATCCGCAAACGGATGGTCAAAGTGAACGAACCATTCAAACTCTCGAAGACATGCTTCGCGCATGTGTGATAGACTTTGGGAAGTCTTGGGATACCCATTTACCTTTAGTCGAATTCTCTTATAACAACAGTTACCATTCGAGCATCAAGGTCGCTCCTTTCGAAGCACTATACGGTCGTAAGTGTAGATCACCGTTATGTTGGGCTGAAGTAGGCGACACCCAGCTAGCAAGAGCACTCACGTCGGACAAGGCACTAACAGGACTGGAGATCATTCATGAAACCACGGAAAAGATCATTCAAATCAGAGCTCGATTACAAGCATCGCGCGACCGACAAAAGAGCTACGCCGATAAACGGCGAAAGCCCTTAGAATTTCAGGTTGGGGATCGAGTACTGTTAAAAGTCTCACCCTGGAAAGGAGTTATTCGTTTTGGGAAGCGGGGAAAACTGAACCCACGATACATTGGACCTTTTGAAATCGTCGCCCGAATAGGTCCAGTAGCATACAAACTGCAACTACCCGCAGAGCTAAACAGTGTACACCCCGTGTTCCATGTCTCTAATCTAAAGAAGTGTCTATCAGATGCAACACTCGTCAATCCCCTTGACGAGATCGAAATCAACGAGAATCTCCTGTTCGTGGAAGAGCCGATTGAAATCATGGACAGGGAGGTGAAGCGTACTAAGCAAAGTCGCATCCCGATCGTGAAAGTATGGTGGAACGCAAAGCGTGGACCAGAATTCACGTGGGAATGCGAAGACCAAATGAATCAAAAGTACCCTCACCTATTCTAGCATTCTCAAATCTAGCTTTCAAACAAAATTTCAGGATGAAATTCCCTCTAACGGGGGGATGATGTCACAACTAGAAATTTTATGCCTTGTAATTTCAACACTTAAGTAAAATTATGAATCAAAAACTTAAGAGCATGTATGATGCTTACTTCATGGCAACAAAAATTTCAATCAAGTACACCATACAAGCATTTCAAATAGTCAACAAGTAATTGGAAACCCTAGAAGTTCTTGTGTAGGTCTATTTTGGACTAGGACTTCCTTATTGGGCCCAATGGGCCAATAAGCTTCCAATTTGACTATCTTGGGCTTAGAACCTTTAAATGGGCTCTAATTGGACCCACTTTCATTTATTTCAACATTTTGGGCCATATTGGGCCTAGAATGAAATAAATTAAAAATTATATGAACTACTATGGACCATTATTAACCTAATCTAGCCTAATAAAGCATAAAAATCACACTTATATTTTATAAGGCCAACAATCATTCAACCTAACTCTAATATGGGCTTAGGGGCAAAAAGCCCAAAAATCCTTTCTCTCCTCTCTCCATTCTCGGCCCAAGACAAGCCCAAAAGAAAAGGAAGAGTTGACTTATTTTATGACACCTCATTTTTGTCCTTAGGTTTTCCATGCAACACACATATCTCCATGCAACAATCTTGTCAAGATTCTCACTTCTTCCCTCCCTTCTTGTTTCGGCCGAGAGCACACACACACACACACACCTCACAAAAACACTCTCTAAATTACTCAAGAACCACCCACTCTCTCCATCCAAGATCTTGAAATTTTGGCTAGAAGCTTAAGGATCTTCATAAAGTGATTCATCATCTAAGGTAAGTTAATGGCTAACTTATGATCTAACTCCCTTCACTTCATAAAAATCTCTTCTAAATTCATTCAATCTTGTGATCTTGCACCTTAGAAGCTCCTAAACTCGAGATCTTCAAGGAAAGGTTGCTAAATACGAAAATCACCTCATTTCTTTCCATCTCTTCTCCAAAACCAAAACCACACCCAAAGGTGAGCTTCATACCCCCTATTTTTCGGTTTTTATAAGTTTTGTGGGGGGGGGGGGGGAATACAAGCAAATGTGTAGATCTATGAGTATATGTATGCTTTGTGTGATTTCTATGTTTATTTACATGTTCTTATGTGATTATGGTGTTGGATCTAGTCAAAAAAAAAGAACTCAAAACCGAGATCTACATTATGTTGAATGAAATAAGTATAAATCATATTATTTCATACAAATCAACTCTAGAAAAATAACCAAGTTGGTTAATATGAACTCCTTTAGGCTAAAATCCCATTTTTTGGACTTTAAATGTTAAAAATATAAAGTTAAAGGGCCCAAAATGACAAAATACAAATTCTGATAGTTGAGATGAGTTAAAACAGTTTCAAAAATGTATTTTTTTGGAAAATTACTCTTTTGAAGGACTAAAATGTGAAATTTTAAACCTAATGGGCCAAAAATGCACTTTTCGGCCCAATAAGGCCCAAATTGCGAGATTTTTAAACTAGAGGGGCTGAATCTGTATTTTCTGTAAAACAGAGGACTAATAGTGCTCCAAGTCCATTTCAAGGGTAAAAAATACTTTTCATATTCAAAAGGGACTAAAGATGCAAAAAATTTCTATTTTGGGCCAAAAATGTAAAAATTGCGAAAATTGAGGTTTCAGCCGAGAAAACTGCATCTTGAGGGACTAAAACTATTTTTCAAATAAACTTGAGCTGAAAAATACCTTTTCAATAAGTTTTGATACTAAAGTGTCAAGAAAAATGGTTTAAGGACTAAAACGGAAATTCTTTTATACAAAGGGCCAAAATTGTAAATTTATCCGAAAGAAAGGGGCTGCAAAAAGAAAAATTCTAGTGATTTTAAACAATAAATCTGTTAGGATGGAATACTAGTACCACGACTATCGGCGAAATATAACACACCTTCAACACCAAAATCGTTATCAAACGAACTGATTCGGTCTCGAATCAATAACGAATCCGAACTTAATAACACGACGCTACTTCAATACACACGTGGAAATTTCGGGAAGTCAATACACACGTGGGAATACACCAGACGTCGATACACCATCTTTGGGCCCAAAAGTGTCAAATCTTGCTTGTTGGGCCTAGCTAGCCCAATGACCTGATCTTTAGGCCCGAAGGTAACTTGCTTACATGTTGTTGGGTCTTATATGACCTAACTCCGTGTAAAAGGACTTTCAATGGATTTTGTGCTATTGGGCCCCAAGGGTCCTTTGGTACTGCTAGTAAAGTCGAGAATTCACAAATGCGGGTCGGGCCAAGGGCCTTCGCATTCACGATAGCCTTGAACGACTTATGGATTATCGAGGTCTTCGTGCCCTCTTTTTTGCTCAGTTGTGGGGCTATGAGAAGTCAGGGTGGTTGGATTATGTGAATAGTACAGACGACGCCTAAGGGGTCGTTAGTATAGTTGTAAACTAGTCGTTTCTATTAAGGCGTGTTTATAACAATTCACAATACACATTTAATCCAATGTCACCTGGAATCATCGAATACACACGTCGCAACGGAATAACCAAACATAAAATGTGTAATTCAAAGTATTATGAAAACATCGGGTTTTCCTAGGGTTTTCAATACATACACCTACGAGATGCATACCAAGTCTAACGTTTTTCACATTTATAGAAACAAACAAGCATACTTACGGATCTTCACACTTTTTATACGATACTCTTTTCAGAAAATATCGGATTTTCTGGTGGTTTTCAAAACAATACAAAACATTATTTTTCAAACATTGCTTATGAACTCACCAACATTTCATATGTTGACGTTTTTCAAAATACTTGTATTCTCAGGTAACAGGTAAACCGAAGGGAAAAAAATGTACTCAGTGATGTCTTGTTGTTTATTTAACTAGTATCGAACAATTTACTTTTGGGAATGTAATGTTTAAAACAATGTACTAAATGTAAACACTACCAGTTGTACTATTTCAATGCATGGTGATGAATGATGTTATGTTTCATGTATATTCACTGTAATGGTATTCAATTGAGTCACAACAGCCCTCAGACGTTTCCGCCGTCTGGTTCGGGGGTGTGACAGAAGAGGAGAAGAAGAAG